>NW_006160198.1:576628-695583 GCF_000334495.1 Tupaia belangeri chinensis
AAAGAGTGTGTTGAGGATCCTCTGAAACACAGACATGGAAATGCTCTGTAACCCATCAAACACAGAGAAATTGTAAGATCATCATGTAATTCGTGCATCACCACAGAGTGTCATTTATGGTGGTGATGCAGTCGCTCTAAAGTCTCTAGGAAATGTCCATTGCTCTGTCCTCTAACATCTGCACTCACATTTGCTTACTCTGTAACAAAAACCTTTAAGTGACTTTCCCACAACTCCCAAAGATATAGTTGTTTAGAACAGGGAACATTGGTGTTAGGAAAGCTTCCTCTGCCATAGATCCGGATATTCAAAGACTGCCTTTCTCCAACATCCATAACATTATACATTCACATTGAAATTGTTTTCTAGGTATATAATAGCTCCCCACCTTCTCCCTCACTTCTCAAGTATTTTCACTCAAAACTGTTTTCCTGTGATTCTACTTAACTCATAAGGAAGTGATGTTAATCTTTTTAAAACTCAAAAGATCATGTTTTAGATGCTTTTTTTAAGTATTAGGTTTTGTGACTGATCTGTGCCCAAGCTTAGAATAATTAATCACATGCTCTTGTGGTATAAATACACTCTGCTTTAATATCCAGTACAGAAAATTCACAAAGACGTGAAAAATTAATAATTGACAGCATGAATAGAAATTATCACAAGGCTTACTTATATAAACTATGAAGTAAAATTTGAGAGATGTGACTAAGAAGTTATTTAAGACTAACATGTAATTGCTGAATAGAAGAATAAAATATCTATAGAAATGCAATGTTAAGAACATAGAAATATAACCAAGTCATCAATTTCATTTCTGCACCAATCATAATCAAAATGTTAAATGAAAATAGCAAGAATTACTAGAGAAGTGCATCTAATACCTTAAGTTGTTCTTGAAAAGTTAATGTCAAATCCACACGAATTCTCAAACTGTAGTCGCAACATCTGTGTCGGTCATTGATTACATTTTGAAAGATGTAGAATAATCGGTACGTCTGTGGTTTTAAAACATTACGTTTAACCTATATTCTTTACACATCTGTATTTTAATGTTGCTTTTAAACTGAAAACAACCAAATCCATTAGCATGTAAACTGTATTTATTATTTTCATACAGACATACACGAAGGGTTTGAGTATATAAGAAAATTCCACAGCATCTTCATCATCCTTTATGAGTAGAACTCAAGGATCAACAATCCTAAAATTAACTCCTCCATGCAGTCTCCTTGTAAGACCCAATAATTAAAATAACGCTAAAATGATATGGCCCATTTTCCAAGGGCCATATCTTATCTCTTAAAGAGATAAGATAAAAATATTAAGAAACCCCTGTATTTTATCTCCTGGGAACCTACTGATTTTGTTAAGAGAACATTACCTCTTGTTAGCTAGAAATCACATTTTATAACTTTGATGAGAAAATGCATTTTATCAGAATGTTTGCCAGCTAAGGAATAATGCACTTCAAAATATAGTGTGTTCCATCATATGAAAAATGTCGTTCATCTGATCTATCTAAAGAAAAGAAGCTCATTGGGTTAAGTAGTAAGTACCTTGGAATGCTTTAAACAGATGAAACAATCTACCAAAACACGCACTACTTCCTAATTTTTATGCACATTATGTAGCATGAGATCATGATGCTTTTGAAATATTCTGTGCAGAAATATTTATTTTTTAGCAAATATTTTCTTCAAAGATTGGAATGTGGTATTGACAGTGTAATCTACTTGCACAACTAGTTTTGCAATAACCTGCAAATAACTGTAAATAAGAAAAATGTAAATTTCATGTAAAAATGGTTGCGAATTTTTGGTAGCTAAAAGAAGTGTACAAGTTGTATTGAAAATATAGTATATATACATAATTTAAGAATGAAGCATATAATTTCTGATCTATTTATACATGAAAAATTCAATAATTTGTAAAAGAAATTATTTTGGGGAACAAGAAAGTAGATCTCATTAGCTAGCTAGGGTACTTTTACTAGAGAAGTCAACTATTTCCAACATTTTACTAGGTACAGTACTAGACACAGGCATGGCGGTGCTGATGTAGTTCACAAAATCGCAAAACTGAAACAGTGCTACAGTTTCACTGAGTTCCATCAGGACACTAGGAAGCTGGTCTGAGTGGTAAGAAGCATAAAATCTCAAATTAAGGGAAATAAAAACATTTGTTTCTCATTACCCTACAAGACCACAATAATAGCTGACTAAAATGTTTATGACTTACTTAAAATTTCTGACAGCTAAGCAGACTTCAACGTACTTTATTTTTAAAAAATACAATGTGTACTTGATTCTTTTTTCACCAAGAATGAAAATATCCAGATATATTTTATGATTTATTTACATTTGATCATTACTTTGGCTTAAATGATACACTATTTTTTTATTTTCCCCCCAGTTACTTCTCTATTTGGGAGACAAGGGGGCTAACTACCTTCAAAGAATATTTTTAAATTAAATTTATTGGTCATATATGGCATGAACTAAGCTCAGTTTAGTCTAGTTAGTGGCTTAGACTCGCCAAACTTCATTTTTAAGATCTAACAAAAGCAACAGAACGTTTCTCTATGTGATAAATACAAAAGCAAATATGGATAACAGAAAACATTATATCTATGTTGATAAACAAAGCTGATCAGAAAATGAGAATTTACATATGAAAAGGCTAAGTGTTTTAACGCTTGCTATAAGATAAATTATCTCTTGCTATACACGTGACAGTGCTGCATTTAGTTAGCTATGGAAAATCATGCATCTGAAAGTCCAGTGAGTCCTATGACCTATGATTTTCAAAAGAACATGAATAACTGGTACGTTTTGGGAACGTTCAGGTTAGCACTGTTCAAGTTTTCCCTTGAAATTTCAGAAATTACAGCAAAATGAAATGTGATGAAATAATACATCCAACCAAAATGCAAATGACTGAATGCACGGTATCTATACATACTTAATTTTTATACTTAAAAGTTTGGAATCCTCATGATTTATCAGAACTGTGAATTAATCATTCCTGGAACATGAGTTTCTGAAAAAAATATATTAAATGGTGATCTAGTTTAATTATTTTCATTCCCTGAAAGCTTTCTAAACTGCCTGTACCCCTGATGTTACAGAACAGGCACACCTCAAAATGTAACTAGCACAAGAGCAAAGGTTCTAGTCATCCTCTAACTGTATGGCATTTGTTAGTGCTATAGAAGTGATGCCGAGGTCGACTTACTATATATCCAACTATATAGAAAGAAGCACACCTGAGTTCCGAATGCTCACAAAATAATACACAAAGCTGCACGTTACCAAGCTACTTGGATAAAAAGGAATGTTAAGAATATAAAGCTCTTTTCTTTACATGCCAGCGAAAAGTATTTTTAAAACAAGTAGAAGACATGGCAAGAAAGGATTAAAAACAAATTTCTCTGCATTCGCATAGTGAGCTGATGTTAAGTCAGAGGCATTTTTCAAGTTTCCCACTCTTTTGCTGGAGAGTAGTTTTGTGCTCAGTATTTAAATTATAGGACATTTTACATTTAATTTATGGGTGAATGTGACATTATGACCTTACTCTTAACTACTAATCATCTGAAGAGTATTCATTCAAAACCATGTCTGCACTCATCACTCAGCAGCTTTCATTTTTTTGATTTGTATCATCTAATACTATGTATAAACTCTAGACATACTCTTAGATGATACCTTAGTGTGATGCATTTATGTGAAAGTACTTAATCCACTCTGTAAATAATGGAATTAAGACAAAAAATGAGACCTTTTAATACAGGTTTTGAAATAATAAAACACTCACAGATGCAATTCAAAAGTTTAAGGGAAAGAATATGCTAACTTCGAAGAAGTCTTGGATTTTTCTCACCAGATCCAACATATTAGATTTTAACAAACATGTTCCCACTAATCTCCCAGAAAGCAGCTAAAAAGAAATAGGAGAAAACATATCATTTGTGAGTTCGTCCAACAAAAAAGTGAAAACGAAAAGCACACTTCTGGCAAATAATATTTCATGTTTCCACTTTAGTAATGCCATAAGACTACAAGTAAACTTGATTTGTATATTTTACTTAAAGAGATAATCACAAATTGATTTTTGTTGTTTTTTAAATTGCACAAACTTTAAACTATGTTAATAAATTCTACTTTCTTCCAGAGTAAATGCATTTTCTGGAAATAAACACATAACTTGACTATGTTTTCTCATTACTTTTTGGATGCATGCTAAAATAGATCAAATGAGCACAGTCCTTGAAATTACACTTAGAGTGGACCAAATTAAGATTCCCATAGTACTGATTTCTCTTTGATGTAATTTAAAATGTGTAAACTGCCACTCAAAACAGAAGTGCAATACCTGACATTTAATCATTTGGCAGTCTTTTACGTATAGGTGAATTTCTGCACTGTTATTTGAACTGAAGCATCTCATAATATATATGTAACAGATTTTGTATGATACAAAACTTTACAGCAAGCTATTTGAATGTTTATTAAAAAATTCTCAAAATGACATGGAAACATGTTTATTGTATAAATAAAAGCAATTATACATTAAGAGTGTACATTATTCAATGATTTGCAACATCACATGCAAACTGGGGTATGAGCTAAACATTACAAACTACCACACTATATGCATATTGTATTTGTATTTGTCATAAAAGTAATTTACCTTAATAACAGATGTCTGTCTTTATCAATTATTTAAGAGGCAGCAGAAAAGTAAATTGCATTCAGTGTAAAAATCCTGGTAAAATAGTCTCTATGCTCAATGTTTCCTTAAAACATCAATTTTGCTAGAAAAAGAGACTCTATGTCAAAAAGTCTGAGGAAAAAAATGAGTCAAGTAAAATTAAACATGATTTTGATTTTATATACCTTAAGCTTTCATATGCTAATATAGTTAGCAAGTTCTCTGTAAAAGGTAAGAATTGCCATGTTTGGTCATGAAAATTTCTTGACAGACCTTCTAACAATAAAGGTCATAAGAATTTCTCTTAAAAATGATGATAGAGGGGCTGGCAAGTGGCTTAGTGGTTAAGGTGCTGGACTCCCACGTGGCAAATGTGGTTTCAGTCCTGGACTCAGAGTCTTGTAACTCACAGTGGGTACAAATTCATGCATGCCCCAAATCCCGAGAATGGAAGACAAGGGATTGTGACATGATAATACTCCCCGGAGGATAATCTGTCACTTTCTGTCTTGCTCTGTCTTTCCAGTGAGCACATGAGCACTAATAAAACAAAAAAAAAAAAAAAAAGTTTCATGTTAGAGAATTGTGTAACTAGTCCCAATACAAAGTGTCATGTGGCACAGAAACACACAAATAGCAACAGCATATGCCATTTTAACATTTTGCCTCAACTATGAGCTTCCTTCCTCTTCTGAGAAAGATTACCTTAATGGTCCTGTGAACAGCATAGTAACTTGACCATATAACCTATGAGACTCCAAGTTGACGAGTCATCAACTTCATACAACACAAAAAGTATGGTTATAATGTTTTTTCTAAAACACTTCTAATTAGAATTCTGTATTTTGTATGGCTTAATGTCTTCTTGCATTGTCAAATATGCATCCATTAAAAAATCTCAGCCAGGAGCTAGCCAGGTGGCTAAGAGAGTTGGATCCCATATGGCCAACTATGTGGTTCGAGCCCCAGACTCAGCAACTTGAAGAACATGCTCAGTTCATGTGCTTGCATGTGCTAACACCCAAGAAAAAAATGCAAAAGGGATTGGAGGTATGCCCCCTTCCACCCAGAGGGTGATTTCTCATTTTCTCTCTTGCTTTATCTCTCTGTCTCTCTCCAGTGAGTGCATATACTCCATAGTAAAAAATAATAGATAGATAGATACACATACACACACATACATACATACAAACACTCAACCAGCCAAATGGGTCAGCTATTGGTGTGGTGGTTAGAGCAGCTGGATATCAAATTGCTGACTATGTGGTATAAGTCCCAGACCTGGTGGCTCGAGAATCACACTAAGCACATGTGTATGCATGTCCAAAATCCCAAGAAAATGGAGAAGAGATAATGGCTAGGCCATCCTCCTGGGGGGATGTTTCTTTGTTGCTCACTCTCTCCAGTGAGTGCACAAACCCCATAGCAAATTAAAAATAAATAAATGCCAGACACAAAATTACTTATTTTATTGACACAGTCTTATAAAAGTGTCCAAGTGAATTTGACAGTAAATTACATCAGTCTCCCTGATAGCACAAAGGTCCATTCCAAAACCCCAGGAGATGTCTGTAACTGCAGATTGTACCAACTTTATTTATTTTTTCTACATATACATAAGATAAAGTTGAACTTTTAAATTAGGCACACTAAGAGATTAATAAAAAAATAAAATAGAATAGCTGTAAGAATATATCATAAAAAGGTAATATGAATATGATCTCTTTGTCAGGACACTTTTTCGTAAAGTGACACTGTAACAAAGGGAGGGATTACACCATAAATAAAATCAATAATGTCAAAAGTATACATTACTTCCTTTCCAGGATTTTTAAACATAAAAGTTAAATTTAAAGTCTAAATTTATAAAAGGTTTTATTTTTTTTTCAAGATACTGCCAACTCTCTTCCATCCTTTAAGAAATGTAGACTTCTATAAAAATTATATTACTTTGGTCACCAGCCACACTAATTATGTCAATCTGTATTCACCTTTAGGCTGGAAGGTAATCCATTAAAGTGTAAGAAAATATTTAGTTTATTAAATATTCATTAATAAAGACTTGGAGTGTTTGCCAAAAAATAAACTGAATTATTATAGCTCATACCAGGGATCTTAAATGTAAGGACCCAGTGACTCCATTTCTCAATCTCTGTAATAATCCTACCCAGAAATATCACTATGATACTCACCATTCTCAACCCCATAGTACACAGATACACTCAAAATATTTATTCATTTATTGGTGCCAAAATCACCAGTCATGTTATCAAGCAAGTCAAACATAATTTCTGAACATAATTTAAATAGAGTGGCAGATTATTTTATTTCTTTTAACTTTACAAACAGTTGACATTACATAAAAACAGTATTTTAACAGATCATATTTAAAAGTTGACAATTCATTAAAAATGTGTCATTTCTTTTTTTTTTCTTTTTTTTTTTTTTTTTTGAGAGATTTTCACTGTAGGGCGCGTGCGCTCGCCAGACAGACAGAGAGAGACATAGAGACAGAAAGCGAGAAATCACCCCCCAGAGGGGATGGTCACGCCGCAATCCCTTCTCCTCCATTCTCCTCTCGGGATCTTGGGCACGCACGCACACGCGCCCGAAAAATGTGTCATTTCCAAAAAAAACTAAATTTAGGCAAAGATGTCATATAGGTTATCTATGTCTTCGCTAATGAAATAGAGTACAGAGAGAAAAACGATGTTTATTTGGTAATGTTTTTCACAGAAGATGATAAAATATATTAAAGAAAAATATACTATGCAAAAAAATAAGGAAAAGCAGTGACTCCAGGAGTCTTATTTCACTATAAATTCGACTTAGAAACAGTTTTTAGGAACTATAATTTTCTTTATCACGACTACTGTTTCTGTTTTCTGATTACATGATCAAAGAACAAACCCTGTTACAAAGAAGGCATTAATCCAGGCATTACCTTCTAACTAACACTTAAATAACAACTACAAAGTTTAAAAATATAATATAACTTTTTAGTAAGTATAAATTAGTTTTATCTTGGCTTTTGTCATTTGGCTTCATACACAATCTATCTTTAAGTGTATTCCTCTAGATTTATATTGTTTAAAATAAAGGCTAAGAAGTATTTACATAAATTATTTATATACCAATATTTAATGACAGTATATAAATATGCATAAAGTGTTATCTTTTCCAAAGGAAGTAACATTCCAAAAAGAAAAAAAAAAATCTCTTTCTTTGCTTAAATTGTGTTATAAAGTGAAAACAAAAAGAAAAGTGATTTAGCAGGAAAGAACATGGAAAAGCCCCAAAAGTTTTCATTTAAAGTAGTTCAGTTCATTTCTTCCAAGCAAAAGTATTCACAGTATTTCTTAAGCTTCGGAATTCTAGACATTCAAATTGCCATAGTACCCTGTAAAAACTAATATATAAATAAGATTATCATCTGGCAATAATAACATTGTTTTTGATTAAGTTGATTCCATAAAAGCATTTTATAAGAGTTTCTTTACATTTCTAAAGGCATGTAATTTAAGCCATTATATTCTAGATCCTACAACCTCTATTGATAAGTTTTTTAAAAATACTGAAACATGAAAGCACACGTGAAATGTGATTTTTATACAGCTTCAGTTAAAACAGATCAAAATAATGTGAAATGAGAAATAAACAGGTCCATAAAGGTCCATAATCTCTTATAGATTAAAAATTATTACCTTAGAAAAAGCACTACCACGAGTAAACTACTCTTCCTAAAAGTAATGGTAGTTTTTGCTCTTAAAATGATTTAGGGGCTGGGTCCACAGGACAACAGTTGTAGGCTGCTCAAGGGAAGCAGCATCCCAGATGCTCACTGTAGTTTGAATCTCCAGCCTGGTTAGCCTCTAACATACCTGGTTCATACACATGCACAAGTACCCAAGATCACATAATCTGGTGCATTGGAGGAAAGGATCTGGGCATGACTAGACCCTGTGAAGGATGGTCCTCTCTCTCTCCTCACTACCATACATGCAGTTATGTGCTTTACCATGCATAAAGGAAAAGAAATATATGTTTAAAAAAAGTGTTTTGAAAGCTAGTCGATGGCATTAAGGTGTGGGATTCCCACATGACTGACCATGGTTCTAGGCCAGGACCTGGCAGCTTAAAAATCATGCTAGGTGCATATGTGTGTGTGCCTACAATCCTTAGAGGAGAGTGAAAGAGAAGGGATTGCAGCATGGCCAGCCTCACCAAATCACAGAAGGTGATGTCACATCTTCTCTTTCTCTCTCCAAGGGTGAGCACACATACCCTATAGCAAAAAACTAACAACAACAACAAAAGTTTTGGAAGATGAATTGCTAAAACCTGTGATAAAATTTAAAAGTAGGTTTATATTTAATAAAAACTCAAGTTGGGAGCCAGTCAGTGGTATGAAATTTAAGGCAGCTGGATCTCACATGGCCAACTTTGTGGTTGAAGTCCTGGACCCAGTGGCTTAAAAAACATGCCAGGCACAGGTCCATGTGTATCCAAAATACTGAGAAGAATGTGGAGGAGAAGGAGAAGGAACTGTAGCATGGCCACCCCCACGGAGAGTGCTTTCTCTCTCTTTTTCTCTGACAAGCACACACACCCTATAGCAAAAAACGAACAAACAAAAAAATTGGTTGATATGTGCACCAATAATGCATCTTAAATTTCCATTCAGCTGAAAAACGTAAGTCTATAAAATATATTATTTCTAGTATTGGAAACTAGGATCATTAACTTTTGTTTTGTTTTTGTTTTTGTTTTGTTTTGTTTTGATAACTAATAATACATCTAGAACACAGAATAAATATCCAAAGGGTAAAGCAGAATACTCACATCATCATACATAAAATTCACAAATCCTTGTTGCAAGTGATCTCTTCTCCTGAAGAAAGCTTTAAACAAATAAGTTTCTTTTTATTAGAAGTGAACAATTTTAATCTCAATTAAATCGAAAATAATATATATTTTTCTAGGCAACTCAGAGATAATGAAAAATTTCCAACACTGAGCTATAGTAATTTTCATGTTTTGTATTTCCAAATATCTAAACTATTAAAACTCTGATTAGGGGACCAGTAGAAGACATAATGGTTATGTTACTGGACTCCCATGTAGTTGACCGCAGTTCAAGTCCCAGACCCAAAGGCTTAAAACTCATGCTGGGCATGTGTGCAAGCGTGCCCAAAATTCTGAGAGTAGATGGAGGAGAAGAGACTGCAGTGTGGTCATCTTTGTGTGAGGGGGTGATTTCTCACCTTCTGTCTCTAGGATGAAAGCACATGCCCTATAACAAAAGTCTTTCTTAAAAAAATGTAAAAGCTCTCATTAGATATTATAATTTTAAAAAGCCCCCACAAATTACAAAACTGATAAAGTTACTGAGTGGCACTAAAAAAATAGCTAAATAATATTGCACTATTTTTAAATTTTCAATACCTGTCAATGCTCGAAGTTTAACACAGCAAGCAACATAATCATCAAAGAAAATTCTGCCATTCTTGCTATAACGCTTAACAATAACACTTAATGTTTGAGGACTCAATCTATAACCTGAAAAAAAAGAGAGATTAATATATTAAGATTGAAATAAATAGTGTAAGAAGAATCTAACCATGCTTTCTAAACTTAATGAAGCTGTAAAGTTAACTTTCTGAATGTATCCCATAAAAATATACTTAGAAATAACATGAATATAGAAAATGATCAAAGGCTTCATTATTAACATTGTTAAGTGGTACTTATATAATTCTAACTTTGTAATAATGTCAAAATTGAGGAAAATAAAATGATCTTATATATTTTGACTTTGAAATCATGTCTAGGATATTTCAAAGATTTTAATGCTTCAGTATTCCAATTCTGTAACATTTTATAGTTCTTAAATATCAAATCAAAGATTTTCAGTGATCTTCATTATCATTAAGTCCTATATTTCGCACTCACTATATTACGGTCATCCATAATACTATACTGAATTATCAGAGGTATGATAAAAAATAATTACATTATATTAAAGTACTCTACGTTGAAGTATTTTCATACCTACTATACAAAATAATATAGGATTATTATGTGTTCTGTACTACATAATAAAAAGAGGGAAAAAATTGTGTCTTTTTTACTACAGAAAAGCTAGAATATGATACAAGATTTTGTGATTGAGATAAATCTTTGCTCCCAAATGAGAGATCCAACCAAGTTATAAAAGAATACAATATAAGTGAAGAATACTAACAGTTAGGGAAATAAATTCAAATATATTTAACAAAGAAAATTCAGTGTATGCATATATAAATAATCATATTAAAAATCATAATAAAAATCAGTTTATTGAAGTCTTGAGTTAGAATTTACCTTAACAATGAATCCAAACTAAGGTTCTACTAGTGAAGAAATATTTACCTTTATTGCTTAGCAAATTGAAGCAATAAAGATTCATCTGATCAAAGAACAAGGATGACTTGTATAGATGCTAAAGAATGTGAATATTCTTACCCATAGCAGCAATGGCTTGGTTCAACTCATGATGCTCTACTGTACCACTTTGGTCTTGATCAACAGTCATGAAGTTTTGCTTCCAAGCATTCAGAGCTGCCCAAAGCTCTTTGAATTCATTAAATCCCATTTTTCCTGTATAATCTCTCTGTTAGCTTTGTTAAGAAAAAAAACTTCTTTGATTGAGCCAATATACAGTATATTCTGGATAGAAAAATTTATACTAACAGTTAGGGAAATAAATTCAAATATATTTAACAAAGAAAATTCAGTGTATGCATATATAAATAATCATATTAAAAATCATAATAAAAATCAGTTTATTGAAGTCTTGAGTTAGAATTTACCTTAACAATGAATCCAAACTAAGGTTCTACTAGTGAAGAAATATTTACCTTTATTGCTTAGCAAATTGAAGCAATAAAGATTCATCTGATCAAAGAACAAGGATGACTTGTATAGATGCTAAAGAATGTGAATATTCTTACCCATAGCAGCAATGGCTTGGTTCAACTCATGATGCTCTACTGTACCACTTTGGTCTTGATCAACAGTCATGAAGTTTTGCTTCCAAGCATTCAGAGCTGCCCAAAGCTCTTTGAATTCATTAAATCCCATTTTTCCTGTATAATCTCTCTGTTAGCTTTGTTAAGAAAAAAAACTTCTTTGATTGAGCCAATATACAGTATATTCTGGATAGAAAAATTTATTTTGTATGCTGTAATGATATACAGTGATGGACTATAAATAATTTAAAAAAAATAAATAAAGGTATACACCATAAAAAAAAGATAAATAAACTCAATACCTGAGAGAATTTACCTGACTCCTAATTGAGCAGTCAAATATATTTCTATGTAAAAATTAAAATGTCTAGAATTCAAACAACATGTCACAAAGAATTTTTAAATTTTCTAGTTTAAAAATGACTGGTCATTTATAACTAATAACTAGCTTTATATTCAGAAAATGGTGACTTATATTCTAGTATTTTCCATCTTTATTCAAGGATACATCCAACATAGCAATCATAATTCTGCAGGTTTCCAAACTGAAAGCTGTAAAATATATTCAATATTTGAACTGAAGTCTACTTAGTGTTATCTATGTAAACTAGGACAATCTAATTTCCAAATAGAGTATTTAAACACTGCCAAAAAATACACACTCATACACAATCAACAAACTTTTTTGAATGTTTAGGACCCACAGTAGAAACAAAACCAAAAAACAAAACTAAACAAAAAATCAATTACTGTCTTCAAACTATATCTAGTGAAAGAATTAGGCAAATTAAATAAGCAATTGCAATTATAAAATAACTGAAAACTGCTTTAATAGAGATGTTACAGATATAAAGCACTTGGCTTTGTCTGAAATATGGAGACACAAAGGGTATGTCTTTATAACATAAATGACAAGTAAGGTTTAAGGACAGATTTGAAATGTACCAGAGAGCATAAACCTTGAAGGAATTATAGTACATGTGAGCGAATATTATATGATGACATCAGAAAGGCAAATGAGGGTCAGATCATGAAATTTAGGAATACTAACCTAAAGACTTTAGACCAACAAAGCTTACTAAAGAAATTTAAGATATAGAAGGGAAATTATGTAATGTGTATCTTAAAAATTTTAGTTGAAAATGAATAGACTACAGAGTAAAGTAAGATGGTATCAGAGATAGGTAGTTTATTACAATAGGCTAAGATGAGCGTCTGAACTGAAGACTTTTTTTTATCCTGGGAGAGGAAAGAAGGAAGGAAGAAGAAATCAATACAAACTACCTTAAATTCAAGAGTAAAAATTATTAAATCTCATAATTACAAAATTACAACTGAGGATCCACTAGGTAAATTTTAATTTGTCTAATTCACAATGACACTAAACTAATATGCTTATTTATCTCAAGATTATTTACATTGTGGTCCTAATAAAGGAGATAATATGTTAGTACAATTTGGTCAAGCACACAAATTGCCTACTGTAGCTCAATAGGAATGAAAACATTAATTAAAATTTAAACAATTATTTTATGCTGCTTAGTAATGTGCTCTGGAATTTTTCAAAAGAAAAAATATCTTACCTAAATGTTGGGTCCATTAAGAAAAGAAATATAAAACATTCTAAAAATTAAAATAAATAATTTTTTTAATGTTTAATAGGCTATCAACATTGGTCATGTATTTTCAGATTGACAACTCAACAGATACTCAATGAGTACTTATTATTAATGTGTGTTACATTATTTCACATAAACATGCCAAATAATAATAGTCCTACTTCACAAATGAAGAAACTGAGGCCCAGAAAGTTCATAAAGCTATTAAGTGGAACAGTCAGGACTAGAGCCCAATACTCCTTCACACAACAACTACTGGGATGAGGGACTGAATGAGATATACATACAATAATATTCCACCTTTTTTGTCAAATAAAAACTATCTGTTTAGTTTTGAAATTAACTTGCATACATTCATGAAGTGGAGGAATTTGAATTGATGATAATAAATGGCAAAAATTAAATTGGCAAATGAGTGGGTCTTCAATCTCAGAAAAAAAAATCATATATGTATAAGATAAAATATTTTTGATGAAAGAGTAGAAAAGGAGACATTTTAGGAAAGTCCACAAGTTTTTCCCTCCTCCCCACATCTCATTACAGTGGAAAGTAAACTTAATTTTGTAAGAGTATAATGAAAATTTAGAGAAAAAGAAGAGGAAACAATGGAGCAAAATTTTGCAAGTTGGACGATGAATGAGTGGATATGAGCTAACTACCCTATATCTGAAAAAACAGATTCCTGATCTTCTAATAAGAAAAGCTCAGAATCAACCTAGTTATTTTGGAGAAGACCCAAAATGCCTAGTAATAAGCAGTACTTCTGAAATGGCTATGAAGGTAAAGATTAAAAACAAAATAATCAGTCAAATTCCTATTTAAGTAGCATTTAAAACCCCAAATCCTTCCCTACCTTAATTTAGCGGGATGGCTGCTCTATCTATCCCCACCTCAGCAAAAGTCTGGAGTTTTATTCTCTGGAGAGGTCTCTAGACTACTACAGAAAACCAGGCTCAGTAGAAATAGAGCTATCTACTAACAACAAAGCAATTAAATGACAATTTACAAGAAAGTTGAAAACCCTGCTTGTGCCCTTCTCCTTTCTAGGCAGAAGATCAAATGGAGAACCAGCCCAAAAGGGAATCCCAAAGAAGAATGATATTCAGATTTCCACAACAAAATTTTCCAGCCAAATCACCACACACTGAGCCTAAAATCAACATGTACCCAGATCTGAGAACTTCTGATCAGTTTTGTAGTGAGTGTAAGCAGCCAAGTGTCATCAGACAACTGACAGAAGCATCAAACATAAAAGACAAACAAAACAAACCAAATATAAAGAATAAATCAACTTGGAGGAAACAAAGGTTATATAGGAAGAAAAAAGTTTAAAATAAGTAAGCAAAAAGAAAATATCATATTCATGAAAAAAGTACAGAAGCTCTTCAATTTAGAAAACATAACAGCAATGAAAGACTCAATAGAACTTTTAGAAAATAAAGTTGAGGAAATTTCCCAAGAGGACCAGAAAAATACATAGGACAGAAACAAACATAAAGAAAAGTAGAATGAGAAGTAAAAGGCGTTCTAAAAGAAAAAAATAGACATCATTGAAGAAAATCTCCCAGGATTAAAGCAAGTAAGTATCCAGACTGAGAATGTACACTGAATTACCTCAATGTAAGCAGGCACTTCACTACGAAATTACAAAATACTCGAGACAAAGAAAAGCTCTTGTAAACTTTCAGTAAAGAAAAAGAAATCATATACAGGACAAAAACAGAAAGATAAAGCAATGGTGGAAGCTAGAAACAAAAGAGCAATACCTTTAAAATTCTATGTGAAAATTACTTGTAAGCTAGACTCCTAAACTTAAACAAATAATCAATTCTAAAGGTAGAATTAAAGCATTTGCAGATACGTAAATTTCAAAAATTTATTTTCCATATGCTCCTTTACTAAAAAGCTACTTAATGGTTTATTTAATTAAAATAAAAGATTAAATTAGAGAGCACTCAGTCGGAAAAGCACTTGCACATGTATATTCATTGCAGCCTTATTCACAATTGCTAAGACATGGAACCAGCCCAAATGTCCACGAACAGATGAATGGATTGAAAAATTTGACACATAAACTCCATGGAATACTATTCAGCCATAAAAAACAAGAAGGCCCTGGAATTTGATAGAAATTGGACGAATATGGAAGATTTGTTGCTGAGTGAAGCAAGTCAGGCTATGAAAGAGAGACATTGCATGTCTCCACTTAACATATACCGAATATCTGTACTCTGTGGTAGAGACCGAAAGACTGGAAAACATGAAAGTATTAAAAAGTGTAATGGACACTAGAGAAAAAGTGGAAAGAGTGAAGAGCGTAGGAAAGGTGGGGGGAGAATGGAGAGGTAAGACACTTGTGGGACACAGATAAGGTTTATTATCTGTTGACGAGGTTGCGTGTGGTGGTCTCAACTGGGCGGGACTGAGGTGTGTATCAGGCGGAATGAAGTCTCTTCATAGTATGAAGATTAAATTAGAAAAATGAGAAATGGAGTAAAGGGGAGATCCAAGTCAAGAGAATGAGGAAAATTGCTGTAGAATCATGGTTAAGAAATACCAGTATGACAGGTATGCATACAAAGAGAACATCAGAAAGCTCCAGGATGATAAGAAATGTAGGAAGGGACATAAGAAGTTTATGGAGTATGGAATTAAAGTATGAGTTTAGTTTGATGGAAAAGTTTTGAAATCCACACATAATTTTTTCATAGTACACATTTTTAATGAACTTATTGAAGATGACTTATAGAATATCTGACAACTTTTAATTCTAGAAAAAATAATTAAAGTGGAAAAGTAATCATATGTATTCAAGACACAGGTATAAACAGCCTTCCCATAGTAAAAGTAAGGTAAAAACCGACGTATTCAAAATTACTATCTAACTACACTGGAAGGATGGAAGGAAGGGGGCTGTTCCTTTATAAAGTTCAGGATGGGAGTAAGGTTAAGGTTAAAAGAGATTTAAATCCTCACTTTCCATTGCAGGACACTGATTGACAATCATTAAAACTATTAATTACAATTATCACTACCAAAGTCGAGTGGTAGAAACATGCTATTTTGAGGTGGTAACACAGTGGTAATTCAACTGCAGCCACATGGAAAAAGTACTGGGTTCATGTCCTGGGATGTCCCTGAGCAGGGTCGCTTAGCGCATCAAGCACAGATGCACATGCCTATGACTTGGGCTTGCTGGAACTAGGGATGGATTGTGATGTGAAGAAGACCCTGGTGGGGTTCAGTCTCTTTTTCTCTCTCTTCTCACTCACATGGCAAAAGTACATAAACTTAAAGAAAAACATGCTGGGACAAGCAATTAGCGTAATGGCTATGTTGCTGGACTCCCATGTAGTCAACCACAATTCAAGTCCCGGACCCGGTGGCTTAAATTCACGCCAGGCATGTGTGCGTGCGTGCCCAAGATCCCGAGAGGAGAATGGAGGAGAAGGGATTGCAGCGTGGCCATCCCCTCTGGGGGGGATGATTTCTTGCTTTCTGTCTCTCTGTCTCTTGCTGTCTTTCTGGGGAGCGTACGCACCCTATAGCAAAAACCTCTCAAAAAAAAAAAGAAAAAGAAAAAGAAAAAGAAAAGAAAAACATGCTATTTGAGATTTGGAAGTGTGTTTTCAAACAATCTGTTATAAAAAGCTGAAAGAGGTTTCCTGTGTGTGTGTGTGTGTGTGTGTGTGTGTGTGTGTGTGCTTAACATGGAGGAGACAGGAAAGTACAGTGAACAGTTATTGTCACATTGAGTTGCAAAATTATTTGACTCGTTAAACTATGTGAATGTATAATGTAATAAAAAATTACTATTTTACATGTGGGGACAAAAAAGTTAAAAAATTAATTTTCTATTCCAATTTCAACCAAGAAGAGGAAAAAAAGATCTCACGAGAATAAGTTCCACTAATTCCAGACTGTGTCAAACATCTCTGAATTTCTTCAGCATCCACTTCGCCATCCTGTTTGAAAATAATTATAACCAGATTTAATACACAGTTGTATAAATGCATATTAAAATGTAATTTTACTATTGGAGGCCAATCAAAAAATATGTATTCTTTAAAAAAATTATGAAATATAAAATTTTAGATATAATTATTTACAGTAAAAGGAATACTACAGAACGTTGTACAACATAAATTATTTTTTCTTCTTCTGAAAAATAGCACACTCACTGGGTCCTATAATCGTTCAAAACAGTATCTTGCTTGAGTCATTGTTTCTATTTAAAATAGCTAGGAAAATTACTAAAATGTGTTCAGAATATCTCAGAAACCTTTCCACTCATGTCTAGTTTGGGGGAAGATTATTGCTATATGATATTAAAGCTTTAACTGAAATTAGAAATGTATCTGTTGGCCCCCACCAATACCCTTGTCAAAATTTTGGAATTCCCCTGTATTTTGCTATATTCTTCAGATTATTGCCCAATCATTCCTGTTTTAACCTATTATGAGAAATAAGTTCTTAAAACACAAACAGGGAATCACAATAAAATGAACCAGGTTAAGTATTCTCATTATATGTTAATACTTCATCCTATTTTCTACAACAATACAAAGCAATTTACTGGAAACATCACATACACTGGCACAAATCCAAAACAGTGATAAAAGGAACAAGAAGGGAGGTTTAAAACCAGCAGGGACCAGCAGATGGCATAGCAGTTACATTGCTGAACTCCCACATGGCTGACTGTGGTTCAAGTCCTGGACCCGATGGCTTGAAACTCAGGGAAGGAGCGCATACCTGTGTGCCCAAGAATCCCTGAAAAGAAAGGATCGTCTCATGGTCATGCCCACTGGGGAGTGATTTCTCACTTTTCCTCTTGTTGTCTCTGTCTCTCTCTCCCCAGCAAGCACACATGCCCCAAGGCAAAAACTTCTTAAAAAAAAAAAACAAAAAACAACAACAACAAAAAACACTCATTGGGACCAGCAGATGGCATAATGGTTACATCACTGGATTCCCATGTAGTCAACAGAAGTTCAAGTTCCAGACCCAGAGGCTTAAAGCTCATGCCAGGCACATGTGCATGGGTGCCCAAAATCCCAAGAAGAGAATGGAGAAGGGGTTGTGGTGTGGCCATTTCCACAGGGAGTAATTTCTCACTGTCTCTCTGGAAAGTTCATGTGTCCTATGGGAAAAACTTTTCTTTAAAAAACAAACAAAAAACATGTGATCCAAGAAACAAAAAAGTATATATCTATTATATATATCTATATATCTTGATTGGCCTCCAACAGTAAATTTATATCTTCTAAGAAGTATCATAAACACTTAAATTCTTTTTTTATTTTTTCAGAGAAGTGTTTGCTATAGGGTGTGTACACTTGCCAGAAAGACAAAAAGAGACAGACAGACAGAAAAGGAGAAATTATCCTTTGGGAAGATAGCCATGCCACAATCCCTTCTCCTCCATTTTCCTCTCAGGATCTTGAGCATGCATGCACATGTGTCTGGAGTGAGTTGAAGCCACCAAGTCTGGGACTCAAACTGTAGTTGACTATGTGGGAGTCCAGCAATGTAACCATTATGCCACCTGCTGGTCTCAACTAATACTTATATTCTAATAGTTCTTTGGCAAAGAACCTCTGAAAATTGCAGAGGTTTTAATAAGAATTTTTAAAATGCTGAGCAGCAATCTTCTCAATGGACTATCTCTACAGAATTCCTGTCACAGACTATATATTCTTTGTAATGCTTACTTTTCATACTTCTTCATACATAAATAACATTTTAAATTCTGTAGATATAAGCTTATGCCTTAAAAATTAGCCATATTTTGGGAACCAGCAGTTAGTGTAATGGCTATGTCGCTGGACTCCCACGTAGTCGACCGCGGTTCGTGTCCCGGACCCGGTGGCTTAAAACTCACGCTGGGCGCGTGTGCATCCGTGCCCAAGATCTCGAGAGGAGAATGGAGGAGAAGGGATTGCGGCGTGACCATCCCCCCTGGGGGGGTGATTTCTCGCTTTCTGTCTCTATGTCTCTCTCTGTCTGTCTGGCGAGCGCACGCGCCCTACAGTGAAAATCATCCAAAAAAAAAAATTAGCCATATTTTTTGGATTGGAGGATACGTTAGAATATTCTTCTCCAGGACCAGCAGTTGGCATGGTGGTTAAGGTTACTACATGGCCTTCCATGGTTTGAGTTCTGGACCTAGTGGCTTGTTTCCTCTCTCTCTCTCTCCCCCCCTCCCTCTTTCTCTCTCTCTCTTTGGTCAAAATAAAATAAAATAAATGAATGAATAAATAAAATTAAAAATAAATAATTATTTTAAAAAGAGTTTTTTAAAAAAGAATATTCTTCCTCAAATTATGCACCTTGGAAGGACTTTTGAAACACATTTTATTCAACTAACAATTGCCTACCTCTCTGAAGTCATAAAGCAACTATTTCAAATAATTATATATCAAGACTTTTTTAAAAACATTTTAAAAATGTTATCGACTTTTTCTCCCATGAGTGAGACAGAGACAGAGAGAGAGGGACAGCACCCCCAACTAAGTCTTCACACTGTGATTTATGCCCACCCCCCCTAACCAGCTCTGGATCATGGGCACATAAACAGTGTACTCAGGGAGGTCTCCACATATTACCTTCTCATTCCAAATATAACCTTCCCACGTGGGGCAGCTTCACAGAGCACTGCTTTTTACCACTGTGTCTCCATTCAGTCCTGCTATATTTCCAGTTTGTTTTTTTTTTTTCAAATTGGGTAATCAGAAAAATTATGAAGCATTTTTGCACAGAAAAATACATCATGACTTCTCTAATGACCCAATAGTTTTGCCATAGGGCACCCACGCTTTCCAGAGGGGCAGAGACAGAAAGAGAATTTACCGCCCAGGAGAATGGCCATGTGGAAATCCCTTCTCTCCCATTCTCCTCTTGGGATTTTAGACACCCATACACATGCACTCAGTGTTTTTCAAACTATAAACCATGTGGTCAGACATGTGGGATCCAGCCACCTTAACCACCACACCACCAGCTGGCCAAGACATTTACAAAATACATACATATTTCTGTGTCCTGAGCAGAAATGAACAGAAAAATACCGTATCAATTGTGACAGCTGCCCTGTCAACATCATTTCAGTGAAATGATGAAGATAAATGCCAGGATGTTGTCAATTATTGCAGACAAACTTTAAAAGACAATCCTTTACAAACTACTAAAACAAAAGCAAAGGTAAGTAATGGCTTTTCTTTCTTCTTGTAATTTAAAAAGTCTTCTAGTGCACTTAGAAATTATTTTCTTCTTAAACTCTTGTTAAGTGAAAAAGTGGCATTCCCCTTGAGGATTTTTTTTCTCATTTATAAAAAATAATGCACTGTGTACAAAATAGAGTCATACCTAAACTTTTCAGGAAAAGAAAATCTGAATTTACTAAAAATCTAGAGCAATTTAATTAAAATGAAGACAAATCAGTCCTGTGTGATCCGATATTACTTTCTGTTCCAAGTATAATCTTCTCCTATAACGTTTCACACAAAAGTCCACTTTGCCCATAGAAGACGTTCCCTAAATTCTGTACTTCCAGAGACAGAGAAGGAGGAGACTTGAAAGATATGGAGGCTATTTTGTAGGGGAAGGACAAAGTTTAGAGATAACAAAGTTGTAAAAAAAAAAAATAGCTGGTTCAAGAGTTACATGGGAAAAGCCATTGTAAATTGAGTAAAGAATACAAAAATTTCTCAGGAACTTCACTAATTCTGTTTGAATGAAATGGAAACTAAGAAGTATATGTTACTATTGTCTTGTCCACAAATAAAATAGAACATTAAACTCCACATGTCAAATTTCTATCTGCTCATTTATGGCCCATGTTTCCTTCATCCACTGCTCTGCAAGGACAAAGGTGATGACAGCTGTTTGTAAGTCTGGTACTTCAGAAGTCTATGTGTATTCTTCCTACAAAAAAAAAAAATAAGTTTATTATTTTATCAGAGTTGAGAATAAGTACCATAAAATTTAAAAAATGCTCCATTAAATTTCTTGAAAGGTGCCAGAGCAGTTTAAGTTCTTATCTTTTATAAACTTTTCATCTCATGGGAGTTTTATGATGGATATAAGTAGAGTCACTGAAAAATGAAATTCTTTTCCTTAAGTTGTTCTACTAAATACTTGGGTTTATCTTCTAAAAACAAGCAGACCAAAACATACGACATAAACTGGCCCTATATAAATGTCTTGGAAATATAAAATCATACTATCATTTAAACAGTTTGTATTGATACAGGCAAGGTTCATTATCAAGGTGAGGCACATGAGGTGAGTGGTGAAAGCACAATGTCAGAGTCTGATTTTTTGTTTTGTTTTCTAAAATTAGATATATTGCTCAGGATTGCTTTTTTATATTAAATTTTATTTTAATATATTAAAGCATTTTATACTATGATAACTGAGTTTTGTGTTTGTTTTTGTTTGGTTGGTTTTTGGTCTTAAATTTTGTATCCCAGGCAAACCTCTCATTTGCCTTACCCTAGCTGAACTTTAACCTCTTGGCAACACAAACAGCACTTTTACAGGTTATGTCAAGAGTTTAGGTTAGGGGACCTTCTGTGGCAACTAAGAAAGAAAATAATCATAATATAAAATAATCATAATAGAATTAAAATATATCTGAGGTCCATATTGCTTTATTTTAGAAGATTCCATTTTTTTTAAAAAAGCATGCAACTAAATTATATGAAATTCCAACTCTGAATTCTGGCTGGGTTTATAATATAGAAGTAAAAAAAATAGAAAGTAGAGGGGAAGCAGATGGGGCAGCAGGGACAAGAATTTGCTTCTGAGGACTTCATACAACATTAGACTGTGTCTTACTGCCTGAATCAAGGAGGTGGAGTAGAGCTCCCTACTCATGAAAGGAAGCAAAATCAAACAAACATCGTAGACAGTTGACCACTGCAGAAGGACATCACTTCTGAGAAGATGAAACTTTAGAAAGCAGGACTAAAATGCTCAGCTAAGTTTCCCCTCACTTGCTGATGGGCTCTGCCATATCACTGGGCAGAAGTCCTAAACTACCATAAAATCTAATTCTGGACAGGTGGGGACAATCACAGAACTACTGAAGAGAATGGTGACATGGGGAGAAGAAAGGATGACACAGAAGGAAATTGAGAGATGGAAAAATAAGGAAAACTCCATTTGAAATAAGTTTACAAACTAAAATTCCAAAATACCTAACAAACTATAATGCCCCCCAAAGAAACAGACAACAGGTGCTAGAAGGTCGTGCAGAGGTAGAGCACTACACTCCAGGAGACTGACCCACACGGGAAGGTTCTGTGTTCGTATCCAGAGACTTCCCTGAGTACACTAGGCACACGATGCCCATGGTTCAGGACTGACTGAAGCTGGGGGTTGGATCATGCTGTCAAGTCCCCACTGGCAGTAGTGACTCTGTCTCTCACTCATAAAAGCAAGTATGTTAAGAAAGTATGGAAAGATAAATGAACAAATGATTTCCACTCAGGGAGAATATGAAATTTATTTATTCCACAAATATTCATTGATCAACCTACTATGGGCAAAAACCATCCTGTGTGCAAATGGTAGTGTGAACACTATGTTTCATACACTTGTCACGTAGTATTGAAAACAAATTCTTCAATGTAAAATGTAATACAGCTTAAATTTTCATGGTAGAAGGGAAATACTAAGGCAAGAATTACATAGATAGTAATAAGGCTAAAAAATACAACAAGGAAAAGACAACAGAGTGGGCATGCAGTGTGGAGGAGGCTGAGAAGGCAAATGCTATTATATTTTGAATAGATGGTGAATCTGAGAAAGAACTGAAGGAAGTGAAGGAACAAGCAAGTAAGTATCTGAGAGAAGTGTTATAGTCTTCAGCTGTCCTATTCAGTAGCCACCAGCCATATATTACACGAAATACTTGAAATGTGGCTAGTCTAAGCTGAGATGTTCTATAAATACAAAACACACTTTATATTTTGAATATTTGGACACCAAAAAATAGAACATACAATTAATTTTTGTGTTGGTTACATGTTTAAATTAGGTATTTTACATGCTGTGTTTCGAAAGATTATTGAAATTCATTTAACTGATTCCTATTTACTTTTTCTAGAGTACGTGTACTCACTAGAGAGAGACCGAGAGAGGGAAAGTAAGAAATCACTGCCCTCCAGGGGTGATGGCCACATCACAATCCCTTCTCTTCAGTTCTCTTTGGATTTGGGCATGCATGTACACAAGCTTGGTGTAATTTTCAAGCTGCCAGGTCTGAGACTTGAACTGTGGTTGGTCAAGTGGGAATCCAGCACGAACAACTATGCCACCTGCTGGTCCCTCTATTTGCTTTTTATAATGTACTTACTTGAGACTTTAAAATTATATAGGTTGTTCACATTTGTGGCTGGCACTATATCTGTGTTGAACAGTGCTGTTCTAGGAAGAGAGGACAAACACAAAATCCAAAGATGTCCTTGGTGCTGCTATATCTTTATCTATTCACCCTTAGCATTCGTTACCTATTGTTATCTCTTCCTACACGCTTACCTCCTGTCCAGACAGAGATCTTCAAAGTCAGTATTTGAGTTTAATTTGTCTTTCTCTCTTAGGGCATAACACAGTATTTAGTACAAAGAAGGTTAGTTGCTGGACAGAATGACGACCATTCCCATTGATTCTTGGCTAAACTATAGTAATTCTGACCACTTGTACCCATGTTCTTATTACTTCAAAAGGTCAAAATATAAGACTCTCTCACTTGAGTAAAAATTGTATTTTAATATGGAAAGCCTAATATAATGAATGAAATTCTATTTAACATGTGACTTTTGCAGAATTTTGGGAGTTAGAAAAACAACCCAAACAGCTTTACTGTTCACCACCTGTCTTAGTCCACTACTGCACTGCTAAAAGAGATACTGAGATTGTGTGATTTACGGAGAAACTGAGGTTTATCTAACTCATCATTCCAATGGCTTGAAAATCCAAGGGTATAGGGCCAGCCTACATTACAACATAGCTGACAGCACAGAGGACAACCTCGGAGAAGCCATCTTCCTTTTGTAACATCCCATTCTCATGAAAACTGTCTCATTTGGTTTCTCATGAATGGTTTCACATTAATTCATTCTTGAGGCTGATGACTTTATGACCCAATCACCAGCCACCAGACCCCACCAGCTCCCAAATATCATCCTATTGGGGGCCAAACTCCAAAACATGAAGCTTTAAGGGACGAACCATGATCCAATCCATAACACTGTGAGAAAGCTTTTTTGTAGGTATGCTAGTTTATACATTTCATTAAAACATGTTATTTTAGCTAAATGGGAAATAAGCAATGTCTTCCTAAACTGCACAGAGGAAATTAAAGTATTCTCTTTGGATCTCTTTACCTACATTTTGAGCTGATTAACATGGTCAACTACGTAAACACTCAATTAAATTTGGTAGGCTTAGTAGGAGAAAACTGCATTTTCTAACTAAATAGTAAGAGTTTTAGTTGGATAATTTGAAAACTGTATTGCTCTTGGCTAGGCTGATAGAGAACAAGATTCAGAAATGATAGCCAATTTCAAGCCTGTTTGTTCAATTATTCAATCTGAGTCTGCACTTAAAATTATTAAGTATAGGCGAGGCAGAATAGGCTGCATAGCACCTTAAAGTTGCCAAACTACATTTTTCTACATTCTCCATCCATAGGTCTTTATCTTAAGCATGTTTCCTTAAGTTACACCTCCATACTTCAAGTGTCTTTTCTAAGCTGGAAGAATAAAGGAGCAAAAAGGTCATAGTTTGTTCCCAGCAAGGCTTTTTTCATTTGGTAAAGAAATTGTGCCTACCTCTCAGTGGACAATCCTGTAGTACCTTTAGTGGTCACAAAGGTAAGGTAAGGGTTTTTCTTGTTGCTGTTGTTAGCTTTTTGGTTTTGTTTTTGTTTCTAGTTGCCAAAGGGCACATATGCTCACCAGAGAGAAACACAGAGAGGGAGAAAGTGCCCTCCATGGGCCTTCTCCTTTTCTCCGTCATATAGTGATATGGGCATGCACACACGTGCCTGTCATGCTTTTCAAGTTGCAGGGGCTGGGACTCAAACCAAGATTGACTATGTGAGATCTGCTCCGTTACCCACCAGGCCACGGGCCAGTCCTGAGATGGTGAGTTTTATGTTTTTTTTCAACTTCTACCACAGAAAAAAAAGAAAGAAAAAAGTTGTAAATGAAATCAAGGTAGCCAAAATACAATGTCTGCCACATAATTCTGTGTATATCCTTGATTCCTAGAAATGCAAACAGAACTTCAATGTGAAATTTTATCATATTTCAGTGAAATGCTACCTATTTTAATAAATCCTTCTGACCATCATTGGAGAGATATGGATTGTAACTAAGATTCAAGAGTGAATTTGCTTCTGCTCACTAGCACAGTGTTTGAATCTCCATTCTGCCATTTTCTTTATCTTTTCCTGAACTGTTTAACCACTCCCAGAACCATTCACAATTTACAAATCTTTCTGATTCTCTGCTCCAACTTCTTCAAGTGATTTACACATAGATCTCTTTTCAAGGTCTACTCTGGCCCACAATCTCCTTGCAACCACCAACTGAATTCCACAGACACAGAAAAGTTTCATTCCCCCACCCCCCAGAATCGTTAAACATATATACAAGATATATCAAGAACAAAATACACATCTTTTTTTGTTTGTTTGAGAGATATTTGTCAAAGAGTGTGTGCACTTGCTGGAATGACAGAGACAGAGAGGCAGAAAATAAGAAATCATCCCCCAGGGGGGATGGCCATCCCACAATCCCTTCTCTTTCATTCTCCTCTCAGGATTTTGGGCATATATGCACATGCGCTCAGCTTGAGTTTCAAGCCTCCCGGTCCAGGATTCAAACTGTGGTCAGCCATGTAGGATTCCAGTGATATATCCATTATGCCATCTGCTGGTCCCCAAAACATACATTTTAACAAGACAATGCTTCCAAATGTTTCATTAATATTCACAACTATACATCATTATTCTAAAAAGTCTTAGTACAAAACCACAAATATCACATGCTGCAAAACATACTATAGCAGCAGTAAAAAACAAGTTTATTTATTTCAACTACAGGAGTCAAACAATAATATAGCTTCTTTTAAAATTTTTAACGTATCTGAAATTAATGCTGAAGTAGGGTATGGAATGAGGCACTAAATCTATATTTTAGATAAACTGTTAACCAATTATTTCAGGATAGTTAATTTAAGAACCCGTTCTTTCCCAATGGTATGATACGCTAACTTCACCATCTACTAAATTAAGGGGTAAGTCTCTGGGCTTTCTGCTCTTTTGTGTTGTATGTTTATTTTTAATTAGGATCACACTATTGAAATTATTATAATTGTATTATTTTATTATTATTTATTTTTACATTAGGACCAAATTACTCTAATTATTATAACTGGATTATATATATTTTTTTGAGAGATTTTCACTGTAGGGTGCGTGCGCTTGCCAGACAGACAGAGAGAGACATAGAGACAGAAAGCGAGAAATCACCCCCCCAGGGGGGATGGTCACGCCGCAATCCCTTCTCCTCCATTCTCCTCTCAGGATCTTGGGCACGCACGCACAAGCGCCCAGCGTGAGTTTTTAAGCCACCGGGTCCGGGACACGAACCGCGGTCGACTATGTGGGAGTCCAGCGACATAGCCATTACGCTAACTGCTGGTTCCCCTGGATTATATTATTATATATTATGGTATGGTCTAATATTTTTAAACATAGTCTACCAGATGAACTTCAGAATAATCTTGGCAAGAGCCAAAAATAAAAAGATTAAAAAAAACTTTAAAAATGTAGTTTAAATAATTTAATAATTTAAATAAATTGATATTGTATTCTTCCCAATCTGAATATTTACTAATTTATTTTATGCCAAATACAAGTAACAATTTATTACTAATAACTTATAAAAATGAGTATGTACATATTCTATTAACTTAATTTGACATAAATATAATAAAATTACAAAGAATAAATTTGGTGACCCAAATGGCAGACCACAGTTTGAGTCCTAGACCCAGTGGCTTGAAACTCTCACCAGGCATGTGTGCAGGTGTGCCCAAAATAGAGAGGAGATTGGAGAAGGGATTGCAGAATGGCTATCCCCTCTTGGGGGATGATTTCTCACTTTTTCTCTCTCAGTCTCATTCTGTCTCTCCACTTGAGCATATGCACCCTATAAGAAAAACTCTTAAAAAAAAGAAACATTATATAACAAAATAAGTATAAGTACCCTTGCCTCTGATATCAGGAATACACTCTAGATTTAAAATATAAATTTAATTTCATACACATTTAAAAATAATACATTAAGTAAAATGGTTGAAATTTCAAAAAATGATTGCATAAAGTAACAATCATTTAACAAAAATTTGCATGATAAATTTTACATCTCACCTGTCCGGCAACAGCAGTGAAGTAAGTCCATATGGAGTCATCGGGTGAGGAATAATTGTCTGAATAAACTGGGTATCCAGAGTATCCACCAAGGACCATGTTTGGACCTGTTCCTGGCATTGGCTGCCCCATTGGCATCTGCATTCCTGGCATTTGACTGCTAAAATTTCCAAACTGTAAAAGAGAATGATAAAGGAGAAGATTAACAATACGTATATATACCTGTTATCCACTAAACTTGGTTTAAAAGTAAGTCCATTAAAAAGTAAAACTTGAAACTGTTGCCCAAAAGCTTCCAAACTTAACTATAACATAAAAAAGCTGTAACTAGAAAATGCTAGATATTCTATAATTAGAAATAATTCAATTCAAAGTTATTCAGCATTTAAAGACATGTCAAGGGAAAAAAAGGTTCTAGCCTCTAAGAACTTAATCTAACAGAAAAACATGAGACATAAAGTGTTTACCAACATCATCACTAAATGAACGAAAAATAAAAAAACACAAGGTTTCATTTACAGTAAAACTAAGATGCACACTTGAACACATACACTTTCTTGGAAGAATATATGGGAACTCAATGAAAAATGTGACCTAAGCATAGGAATGCACAGAGCAAAAATACCCTCTCCAACCACCTCCCCACCCCATCCCCTAAAAAACACTTTTTTAAAAAGCACAGTAAGAAAAATAAATAAATAAAATGATAATTCCAACAACAGCCATCTTTAAAACTAGTAAGAATAAGAATAACAAGAATACCAATAATTAAAGCCAGCTAATATTTAGTAAGTTTTTTTTTTAATATCCTAAGTTCTAGTTTATATACTCCCTTCCTATTATGTTACTTGACTTTCCAACAACTTTATAAATTATAGAAGTATCACATTCTTTTTGCAGTTTAGGACGTGAAACTTCAAGGTCAAGACAGTAAGAAGGAAACCATGTATTTAAGAAGCTATAAAATTCACATACCTAATTATTTCCTGATATGGCTACTGTTTCTCTCTTTTCACTTTGGGACCTAGGATATATTTCTGATACCTACACTGTACTCAGCATTTTTAAAGTCTAAAGAAGAACAATGTATCAAAACTGTTCATTATTTCATTTTGAACAATAATTTTCCTTGACCTGCATATTTGAATGAAGAGCAGACTGCCAAAAGGCAGAAAGAAAAAAGAACTGCAAGTATTTGGGAAAAAGACATAATGGAGGAGCCTGCAAGTAGTGTGACTAGCTGCATCTGTGGGAAGGACAAAGGCACAGAGGAAGCACTGGAGCTCTAGGATGTGTGTTCAAGGCAGTGGTCAAACACTAGATTATAAAGTCATGAGGTACGAGAAAGAAAACAGTAAACATTTAAAACTATGTATTGTAGGGGCTGGCAGGTGGCATGGTGGTTAAGGGTGCTGGACAACACCTGGGTTCAAGTCCCACCCCTGGTGGCTTACCCCCTCTCTCTCTCTCTCTCTCTCTCTCTCTCTCTCTCTATCCCTCTCTGGTCAAATTAAAAAATAAGTAAATAAATAAATAAAGCTAAATAAAATATTTTTTTTAAACTATGTATTGCATTAAAGACTAAAAATAATTCTTGGAAAAAAGAAAAAAGACTAACCAGCAAAGAGTTGGCCAGTTTCAAGAATGAAAACTGAAGAGCAGGGACTAGCCAATGGTGTAATGGTTACATAGTTGGACTCCCACATAGTAAACCACGGTTCGAGTCCTCAACCCAGCAACTTAAAACTCACTCTGGGAGTGTGGATGTGTGCCCAAAATTTTGAGAGGAGAGTGAAGAGATTACTGTGTGGCCATTCCCCTGGGGGGGGGGAGGGGAGGATGATTTCTCGCTGTCTCTCTCTCAAAAAGAAGAAGAAGAGAAGGAGGAGGAGGAAGAGGAAGAAGAAGAAGAAAGGCAGTATAATACTATGAATGGATTTGAAGGAAATACACACGTGTACTCACACACACATGGAAATTATGTACCTCATAATATAATATATAAACAAACATGTTTCTTATGGATGCAAAAACAAATGCTATAAACACTTTTACCCCAATATATTTCAAAGTACAAATGAAATAGGACTTATATGAATTTTAAGAACTGACTCAAGGGGGAGGAATAAACTTCCTACTTTTTATAACCTCATGCTAGGCAATCTGACCCATTCTGACACTGAAAATAAAAAGTTTCATAAGATATTATTTTGAAATCACCTTAACATCATGGATATGGAAAAATTCTGGGCCCTTTGTGCCTTGAGGAACATACACTTTCTGTTTTTATAGAATTTTGCTACAGTGCTCTTGTGCTCCCTGGAGAGGCAGAGACAGAAAGCGAGAAATCACTCCCCCTCCGTCCAGTGGTGATGGTCACATTCTCCTCTACAGATTCTAGGCATACACATGCACGTGCCCAGTGTGAGCCAGGTCACAGAGTCAAACCTGGTCAGCAAGCCACCTGCTGGCTCCAAAAACCTTGTTTATTTTTAAATTTTTTGTTAATTTATTTACAATTAATCACATCTTTACAGTGTACATTTATTTTTCCAACACAAATACTATGCCTTGTTTTTAACCAAAGTCAGGCAAGCAGTATTATATGAAGAATCTGACTTTAGGAATAACTACCACCTCTTTCCAGTTTGCGGTATTCTCTTTCCCAACCAGCTGGTCAAATTAAAGTATTTGCAAATTCTTGGCCACCCCTCCCATCCAAAAGCAACAACTATTTCTGCATTTGCTTGAATCTCACTGGGCCTGTGTGAGCTTTAGTTGTTAGAACATGGTAAAAAACCCACTATGTTGATTGCAAGCTTAATACTTCAAAAGGACTGCAGCTATGGGGAACCAGCAGTTAGCGTAATGGCTATGTCGCTGGACTCCCACGTAGTCGACCGCGGTTCGTGTCCCGGACCCGGTGGCTTAAAACTCACGCAGGGCGCGTGTGCGTGCATGCCCAAGATCCCGAGAGGAGAATGGAGGAAAAGGGATTGCGGTGTGACCATCCCCCCTGGGGGGTGATTTCTCGCTTTATGTCTCTATGTCTCTCTCTGTCTGTCTGGCGAGCGCACGCGCCCTACAGTGAAAATCTCTCCTAAAAAAAAAAAAAATAAGGACTGCAACTATTGTTTCTTTCTCAGAACATTACCAACACACAAGGAAGAAGCCGAAGTGCCCATGTGGAAGGACCCATGTACAGGAGAACTGTGGCCTTTGTCCAACAAGGTTAATCCTTAAACATAGTTTACATAAATTCATATTTCAGGTTACCTTCTTGACAGTTTCAAATGAGTCAAATGGACCATTAGGTTATAATTGTTATTACCTGGCAATGTGATTGAAGAAAAGCTTGGAAATGGTGTCAGTAAGGGCATTGTTGTGTTTTTTGGATGCTTTTGAATTGTTGGTATTATGTTTGATCTTTAATTCTCTTCCCAAAAATTTTCAAACTACTTGGCAAAATTGTGACACTTACTTTATATAAAACTGGAATATGTGAGGGGTATTCAAAATGTTCATAGAAAATACATACTCTGAAAAAACTATGCATGGATTCCAATCTTTTGGCACTAAAATTGACTTATACTGTAATTCTATTTTTCTGCAAACTTTTTAAATCTTCTCTTACAATCTAGAACTTTGGGAAACCCTGCACATATAAACTACAGCAAGCCACAAGGGTCTGGAAAAAAAGAGAGAGAGAGAGAGAGAAGTCATTATACACAAAACTCTACCTCCTCCCTCAAGACCATACCCTATGTCAGTGTCCTTTTAATGTTTTACTTCCTACCTCTAAAAGAATTTTGAGACAGTACTAGGTCATTGCATTTTAGCATATAAAAACATATATCCACACTCCAAGGGATCATCCTGCACACTTAATTTGTTCGCACTGAGTGTGTTCCTCTCACTTTGGAGATAAATCACTGACAACAGAGAAAGTTTGGGTGCCTTTCTAAAAAGGGGTTTGCCACCAGGATACTATATTTACAACTTCCAACTGTCAAAGGTTATACAGAATAAAGAGGTATATAAAAGAGAGTAAACACCTCCACTTAGGAGGGGGGGGGAAAAGTCTGAAGAACAGATTGCCCCTGATATGATAGTAAAGATGTGAAGTATTTATATCTTAACATATTCGTAAAGAACTTTATAAAACAAGAAGTGATCAAAATTTCACAAAGAGGATCTCTTACACAACTGAGTGGAGTAAGTGGAATTGACCACAAAAGATTACTGTATCGCAACAAGAAAATGGTGCGTCGTTCTCCATTCCAGGAAATAAATCTCTCAACACACATCACTCCCTCGGCTGCGCAAGGACGCTCGGTAAGGATCACCAGGGACAAGAACACCTGGGGCTCCACGTTCGCCCCCGGTTCAGGTTTCCCACATAGCTCTGAGCCCTGGCGCCACTGAGTACCAGACCCGGGCGAAGGGACCTGGGGCAAAGGTAGGACCCGGCACGTTAGCATCGGTCGAAGAGGCGCCACACCCCGCGAGGGCGGAGGCGGCGACGAGGAGACCAGGACTCACCCCTCCTCCGTATCCCGGGTAGGCCATGACAAGCAGCGCGAGCGTCAGCCTTGCAGTGGAGTCCGCGACCTCTCAGCGGGTACCAAGGTGCAGGTGCAGGGCAGGTGCAGGTGAGGCTAAAGGGCTCACTGGCCAGGCCTTCGGGTCCGCCCCCTCCAAGAGGCAGCCCAGCCCTGCCTAGTTCCGATTGGCTCACTGCCGCCCTTCGACACCAACCTGACAGCCGGAGCCCGCCCCTTCCCGGTGTCTAGCCCCACCCCTGAAGACTCCGATTGGCTTGCTCAAGTTCTCGCGCTCTCTCCTCCTAAGCCCCAAAGAAACCTTTTCATCTAGAGCCTCCTACCCTCTCTGGAAAGGTTCCCAGGCTGTGAGCTACTAAGTTTCTGTTCTTTCTAGAAACCCAAATCCGGCCAACCTCTGACAGCTTTTAACCTATTCCTGCTCTTTTTAAAAGCAAGACTGCAAATACACATATAATAGTTTCAAAACTTGCAGGTTTACACGCAATTATTTTTGTGTAAAGTTAATGTCACATTAGAACTTTGAAACCACACCACACCTGGGCCCCAAGCAGAGCGCTTCTGATCTGAAACCCATGTGACGCCAAATTTAACATAAAACTTACTTGCAATCTGTTCCAGAGTTATCAGATTTAGCAAAAAAAAAAAAGAAAGAAAGAAAGAAATCTAGTTATATTTGATTTTCAAGTAAATAAGGCATGTGAGATTGCTGGAGTTACAGAGAAGGAGATCGAGAAATCACCCCCCCCCACCCCACCCCCAGGGGGAAGGCCATGCCACAATCCCTTCTCCTCCATTCTCTAGCATGAGTTTCAAGCCTTCCAGGCTGGGACTCAAACCACACTCAGCCATATGGAAATCCAGCAACATAACCATTGTGCCATCAGCAATAAGTATCTTTTAGTTTATGTTCCAAACACTGCATGTTGCTGATCTGCTCCTTGGGTCCAGTCTAAGGAGGACACAGAAGAGAAAGAACTGTGCATAAGTCAAGGTATGAGGAGAGAGGGAAACTTGGAAGGCAAGATTTCCGCTTATCCTTCTTCACTCTCCACCTCGGTTTCAGTTCAGTTTTTACTGAGTAAAATAAGCAGCAAAATCTGTTAGACATTAGACTGAATAGTTAGATGTTTGTCATGTTTTTTATCTCATCTTCTTGTTCTCAGTGTAATGTATAGAAAGCTCAAAAGGAAAATCAAAAAGTACGAAGTACAGATGGGAAAAGGCCTTATCTATAGCAATTCCCTAAAGCCAAAAATTCCCTAAAGCAAAGCAATCTGTCAGCCATCCAACAGCCAAATAGCAGCCTTCCACAGTGCAAGGCAGCATGTCTATATGCATTACTTCCTAAAGGTTGTTTAAGCTCTATTTAACCAGTTAACCATAGTCACAGCATTGCCTTCGATTGCATGAAATATGCACTTAGACTGAAAAATTATTAGAGTTTATACACATCCTGTATATTTCTGGGCAACACTGCCATTGACTCAAACTTTGAACAAACTCCTAAAATGTACCTCCTAATTATTTACACCAAGAGGAATAGCTTGGTTTTTATCATTAGGTGAAAATTTAAATGTTTGATTATTTTGGTTTATTAAGTAATAGCAATTGACAAGTCCACTTTTCTCTGGAACTCTAATATATTTTGTAACTCTAGCTTTAAAAGAACAGTACTGCTACAGCTTCAGCTTAAAAACAAACAGACCAGTATGACAGTAAGTTATCTTTGAACAGTAAGACAAGAACAAATATGTGTCTTAAAAGTATTAATTATTAGCAGAGGAAATCAACCTTGGGGAACTATAATATTGCTCAGCCACATTATGGAGGAGGAACATACTGCATCTTGTGAAACAATTCTATCAGGAAGAGGCAAAAGGAAGGAAGGTTGCTCATGTACATGGTACTCTTGACAAAGTGTCAGTTATTTCCTCTAACACAGTAAGAAATGCTTTAAACAGTAAGTATAATAAAATTATAATGCCATAGCCAATGGCATAAATGAAGAAGTAGGAGGGGTATATTGAAACCTGTTGTTAAGAGGAAAGAATGTATAGCTCAATAAAGAATAAATTAATAAAACATCAGAAAGAAGAACAAAGCCTTGTATCCCAAATGATTATTCAAAGAATTGCTGGGACCAGCAATTGGCATAATGGCTATGTCGCTGGATTCCCATGTAGTTGACTGCGCTTTGAGTCCCAGACCCAGTGGTGTACACTCAGGGCAGGGACATGTGTGTGCGTGCCCAAGATCATGAGAGGAGAATGGAGGAGAAGGGATTGTGGCATGGCCAACCCCCCTGGGGGGTGATTTCTTGCTCTCTGTCTCTCTGTCTCTCTCGGTCTTTTTGGCAAGCACATGCACACACCCTATAGCAAAAATCTCTCCAAAAAAAAAAATAATAATAATAAAAGGAAATGCTTAGAGAGGATTAAGTGTTTACACTTACAATATTAGTCTAACTCAGAAATTTTATACATCTTCTCATCAAAATTGCCTTACTGATATAAAAATCAATTATATGTTTTTTCTTTTACAAAATGCTTAAATATTAATAAAATAGCTATGTCTAGACTAAACACTTTGTAACAGGCACTGGGTATTGTGAGGTGTCTCAAAACAACCTACCAAGTTTATATGATGATTATTTCCATTTTACAAATGTGAAAAGTGTGGTGGAGAAAAAAGTATGGTGTATTTCATTTACCCGCCATTGTATGATTAGGATCAATACTAAGATTAGAACCTGGGCAATTTAGGCACAGACTGGTCTTTTCAAGTGTAGTTTCCCTTCTCCATCCCCAACCCATAGTATTTGAAAATATAATAAATATTATTTATACTACAAGAAATAAAGAGTTTAAAGAGTTTAAAAAGGGCAGTGAAAAAGTAACTAGAGAATTAGCAAGAAAATGCATTGTTTTGACTAAAATTAACCGAGCTAATTACCTCTCTCACATAGGATACTTTGGGTGACCATGAAGCTCACATGATTATGTCTACCTATAGAATTCCTTCCTAATATTGATGGTCTTGTCTTTTTTTAAATTTTGTAGAGGATGTGTGTATTCACCAGACAGAGAGAGATGAAGAGAAAACAAGAAAACAACCCTCATGGAACATGAACCACAATCCCTTCTCCTGCATTTCTCTCTCCTTTCAGAATTTTGACTATGCACACATTCGCACCCAGTGTGTTTTTCAGGCCATTGGGCTGGTATTTGAGCTACAGAGTAGGCCATTTGGGATCCAGTTCCCTTAATCACCAGACCATGGGCTGGCCTGATGGCCTTGTCTTATCGTCAGTTTAGTTAGTCAATTAATATTCTGCACATGCATCAACACAATATAAACATGAAATTAATTCTGGTTCCCTTTCCTATCGATTGCCACCTTGCTTTCTCTTCCCCCCTGTAAGATTGGGGAAGGGGACCCAGATATAGGAAATTAAGATTACAACTTTTACTGCACCTGAGCAAACCTCAGTCCCAGAGCCAGCATTACTCCCTCTTAGAAATTATTTATATACTACATCCTAAAATAAGACATACTAGCTAATAAAAACCAACATAAATAGAGCTAATTTATATCACTAAGCAATTTCATTTAGATAGAATAACTCATTAATTCAACAATGATTTTTTGAAAACACATAATGAAACAATACTTTAGATGGGGAAAAATATGCTGATGGGAGTGAGGAGTATCCTTGCTCTTGTGGAACTTACATTGTAGCAGGAAGAACAGACAGTAATAAGTAAAGATAATGGGTAAATCAAATGCTATGTAAAAATATATGTGCTATTGAAATAAAAAGGAAAACTGAAGCAAGGTGAAGTAAAAGTTTGGAGATGATAGAGTACTTGCAGTACTAAGTAAGTACTCATTTAAGAACATTAGCTATGAACAAACATTTAAAGGACCTGGGGGAGTTAGTCGTGTAAGTATCCGTAGGAGGGGACTCCCATGCAGAAGTCTGCCTGAAGTGTTTAAAGAACAACTAGGAGGCCAGTGAGTCTGGAGCAGACTGAGCAGGAGAGAAAGGGGGAGCACTGGTTACAAATCAGGGACTTTGGGACAGAATAAGCTGGGCCTTACAGACCACTGTGATGAAGTTCTTTTATACTTTTGGTGAGATAAGAAGCCTCTGAAGGGTTTGGAGCCTAAGTGGGACACAATATGACTAACACAGGAAGCATTACTCTTTGAGCTGTGTTGATAATAGACTGAAGGGTCTTAGCTTATAGCCAGCAGGATTTATTGGTATTTTGGATTTACCCTTAATAACATGGGGAAGACTTGGGGAGGAACTGTTTGGGATGAAACCAAATTGAGAATCAATATGGAATACGTGACATTTCAGACACCTGAGAGACTATTGATTTATCAGGTAGGTTGCTGACCTTATAGGATGCCTGGAGCGAACAGCATACTGGTGAGAGTGTTTCAGACAACAAACTGCCCAGTATTTCCATCTTAACAGACCTGTTATTCCTCACCTGATACATATGCAGCAACTGATGAGCAGTGGAAGAAAGCTTATTTTGGGGGACAGGTTGGGAAGAGATGGAGGGGCAATGCTTTAAAATGTCCCTAATATGAAAACTAATTACTAATGCTGGTAATGAAAGTGAAAAAGACCTAAGTAATCTTCTTTAGCATCAATGGCCATAAAAAGTTATAAATAAGGAGTCAGATGGTGACATAGCAGTAAAATGCAATGCTCTGTGAGGCAATTCCACACGGAAATGTTCAAGTCCAGCAAGTATGTTCAAGTCCCTAAGTATGTTAGTATGTTGGGCCCACACTTGCCCATGATCTGGGGATGACTGAAGACTGGGAGTGGATCACAGCCTCAGGACCTTATTAGGGAATGCTGGCTCCATCTTGCTCTCTCTCTCTCTCTCTCTCTCTGTCTTTCTCTTCCTCTCTTCCCCCCTCTTGCTTTCTTGCTGAAGGAAGAAATACATAAATAATTTGTAATATGAATACAGAATAGCTTTGTAACCTAGTAGAGTAAAGGTATAACCCCCGCAGATGTGTATTGTCTATGTCCCTGGATTCCCATGTAGTCAACCGCAGTTTGAGTCCCAGGCCCAGTGGATTAAACTCACACCAGGTGTGTATGCATGCATGCCCAAGATCCTGAGAGGAAAATGGAGAAGGTATTGTAGCGTGGCCACCCCCCAGGGGGTGATTTCTCACTTTCTGACTCTCTGTCTCTGTCTTTCTGGCAAGCGCATGTGCCCTATAGCATAAACCTCTCCAAAAAAGAAAAAAGATTAAAGGTATAACCCACTATATATGCAATGTGATCCTGGCAACTTCCACATCTATATAGCACTTGAGAAAGCATACACTCAGTATGTCAGTCAGCTCAGACTGCCAGGAAAAAATAATATAGTCCGGGTGGCCTACAAAATAGAAATGTATTACAGTTTTGGACTCTGGAATTTCAAGATCAAGGTGCCTGTAGGTTTGGTGTCTGATGAGGACTCTCTCCCTGGGATGTTTCCTTGTGTGCTCACATGGCCTTAGCTTGGTGTGTAAGCTGAAGAGAACATAAGTAAAGTCTCTTCTATCTCTTTTCAAAAAGACAAGAATCACCTCATGAATTGATCTAAATCAAATGACCTCTTAACCTCCCCTCCAAATACCATGACATGGGGGGGTTAGGGTTTGTGAGTATAGGTTTGGGGAGGAATGCAATTCCGTTCATAGCTCACACGTCTGAAAAATGAGGAAGAAAGGACAATTATGTCAAGTTTGTTATTTTGGAGCCACCCTAGTAATTATTTATCTACTTCATGCTAAAATGTATTCACATGGATTTCTTTAATTGACATACATGCAAAAATCATGCTTTCTCTACAAATTATTTATTTTGTTTTAATAAAAATAATAGAAGGTTTATTTATGTTCTACTTGCATAAAGCATAAAAATATGACAGTATAAAATGAAGTCATTCAGTAAGTTGTTTGAAAACACAAACCTATTTTTTTTTTTTTTTTTGGAGAGGGTTTTTTGCTATAGGGCACATGTGCTTGCCAGACAGACAGAGGTAGAAAGACAGAAAGTGAGAAATCACTCCCTGGGGGGATGGCCACGCTGCAATCCCTTCTCCATTCTCTTCTCAGGATCTTGGGCATGCACACACACGTGCCCGGCGTGAGTTTAAGCCACCGGGTCTGGGACTCAAACCGTGGTCAACTACATGGAAGTCCAGCGACATAGCCATTACCTGTGCTGGTCCCACAAACCAGTTTCTTAAAGGAACTGCCTAAGGATAATTTCCTACCAGAGAGGAGAGAAAAGAATAAGCTTCCCAAATAAAACAAAGATAAGTATTTACTGTTTATTACCTTAAGTATCTACTTATCAAACTGACAAAGTTAACAAACTGACTGTTCAGCTATGCTATCAACAACATAGTTTTTCTGTTTCTAATTGTGGTACTATTAGTATTTTTGGAAGAAGCACAAAATATGAAGTAATTTAATAAGAATTGCATACCTGGAAAGTGTCAACAGGGCTCTTCTGAAGGTGATGAGTGGTATACTTTCTGAATAAACACACACATATACCTCCTTGCTTTGATTATTCAGTCCTGTTAAGCAATGTGGATTTCATGCAAACTTCTTGGGAAATGTCATATATAATACTGATCACAATGTGTGTTCATAATAATGCTAAATAAGAGAAGAAACTCTATGACTTATAGCCTCAATAAAATAATCTGCTGCTCAAGCAAGTTCAGAGAAACACCTATCTTAAATCTTAAATATAACTTACATCCCTATGGATATTATATAGACTCAGTATAGGCTTACAAAACTGACTTTCTAGAAACATAGAGTCTAAATATGTTAATGATTTTTTTTTTTTTTTTGCTGGTGCTTATCCTCTTGGTTGGTAACTTTTATATAATATGAGTGAAGTTAGAGAATTCCTATTATAAAAAAATTAAAAATAATTTCATTGAAAACAGGAAAATGGCCTAATTCTTAAACATTATGGGCTGGATAAAAGTTATCATCCCATTGCCACACTAGTCCTCAGATCTTATATGTTTGTGTGAAATAAGACCTCCCTCCTGTCCCTATGTATGTAAAACTATATAGGCCTAGTAATAAGAAAGAAAAAAATTACAATCTATTTATTTATATATGATACTGTTCACAGCTATTTTGCACATTATCACATTTGATCTTCACAGCAATCTTCTAAAATAAGTAGTACCAATTACATTTCAAGAGGAAACTAAGATAGTAATAACTTGTATAGTGGATGTAGACACAGATCAAAACAATTACAGAATATTTTTAAAACAAAACATGACCTGATTACTTTTCATGTTAGAAAACTGACAAGCCACAGTGCTTATGTAGTTCTGAGTGAATGAGTGAGTGACTAAATAAAGCCCTACACTTAGAGATTGTAAAGTTGCTTAAAATCTAGTATTAAGCTATAAAACATTTAACTCCATGAGGGGACAGCAAGTGGCATAGTGGTTAAGGTACTGAACTCCCAAGTGGCTTCCTGCAGGTTAAGTCTCAGATCTTGCAGCTTGAACTCATGCCAAGAGTGTGTGCATTCATTCCCAAAATCCCAAGAGGAGAATGGAGGAGAAAGGATTGCGGCATGGCCATTCCCTTCTCAGGGAATGATCTTTCACTTCTGTCTTTCTCTCTGGTAAGCACATGCACCCTATAGGAAAAAATCTCTAAAAAAAAAAAGAAAAAGAAAGAAAAAGAGAGAAAGAAAAGAAAAAGGAAGGGAAAGAAATTAAAGTAAAATAAAAAGGAAGGAACTTGGCACCCTCCATGTTCTAAGGAGGGTAAAAATTCCAGTATGTACTAACACAGATCAGGACACATAATCAGTGATGGAGCCCGAAGCAACCTGGGTGAATGCAATGAGCCCAGTTAATGTATAGCCCAAGATGCTCTCAATTCAGTTTGTGTCAGACACTTAACTATCTAGTGTTTAGCCATGAAGTCCGGTTGCTGCCAATTCCTCAAAAAGAAAAAAAAAAAAAAAAGGCAGTTTTTTCAGACACAGTAACTGCAGGGTTGTAGGGACTCGTTTTTACAGAAGTGTTGACGTGAGTAAAAGACACCAGTAAGGGCTGATATAGTAAATCACTGCAAACAACATTGAAGACTCCTTATCACTGAAGATGCACTAGCTGAAGATGCAAGGCAAGGACGCAGTTACTGAAATCCAGGAAGAGTAGCTGAATGGAGAGCCTCCATCCTGACACGTCACCTTTGATGGAGTGATGCATGGTGAAGAGTAGCTAAGGAGAACCAAAACCTCACTTCCTGCTCTGATCTCCTGTCAGTGCTTCCATTGGCTGAACCTGATCAAAACCAGAGAAAAAGGGAGTTCACTGATGGAGTCCATAAAGATCAACTTCCCAGGCATCGAGCAATATAGAGAAGGATGAAGAGTGGATCTTCAGGGCAAGTGGAAAATATCAAGCACATTAAAGAAAAAGAAATCCAAAATGTATACTGATCACCCTGCCAAATGTAAAAACTCCAAATTTAGAGACTCAGTCCATGAAGTTGTTTTTGTAAGGTAAGTAAAAAAATTCCAGATACACTTGCATAAAGTAAATATTTATAGAATAATTATATTGAATGGTGAATCTGTCTTTAATTAAATCCAAATACTTGACTGAGCACTAGGCTTCTATAGAAGACAAAGAGAAAAGAGTGAAAGAGGGAGAGACAGAGTAAAAGAGAGAGAAAGAGTATGTGTGTGAGAGAGTGACTGAGAACACCTGGGTTTTTATCTAGCCACCATGATCACAGGAAGGGGTTGAGTCACCTATTATGAGAGGCATTATGGCAACAGCCAGGAGAAAAGGAGGGGAGAAGGAGGAAAAGAGAAGATGTTACTTAGCAACACAATTTTAAAGCAAGAATGTTCATAAATTGTCTGAAAAAATGGAAATTAGTGGTATCAGAAAACACAGTTAAATGAAGAAGGTGCAAAAAAGGCTGGTGAGTATTGGCTCAGTGGATAGCAATAACCTGCTGTTCAAGTGATGCTGGATCCATTCGGAAGATCCTGGGTTCAGTTCTCCGGCCGACCTGCACACATCGGGCATGCCGGCCCATGACGCTGGCTGGCCTCGGAAGGCTGGCAGATGGATCAGGTTGTGAGGCTCTGCTGAGGGCGCAACTCTCCCTCTTAATCTCACGAAAGAAAGAAATTTCAATTCAAAAGAAGAAGGCAAGACTGGGTGAGGACATGGGGAAAATATTCAGGTATATGGGTAGGAAAGATCAAGTAATTATTCATTTTAAATGTTCTATGTAAAATATCTATTACTTTAGTGAAACTGCACATAGAGGAAAAATGTTCAGAAGCAAACAAAGCTGATTTCTCTTGGAAACATATGTGCCTAACGTATAGTTTTTTTCAGTATATAAATTTTAAAATTAGAAAAATTAAATGATTATGAATTCAATCCTGAACTATTAACTAAGCAAAACACATAGCTCCAGCTTATGACCCTATTGTAGCATTTTGATAGTGAAAAAAATCAGCTCATATTTAGATCTTGGATTTTGATATTTGTCCCTTATTAATATTTGGGAAATGTTCCTGTTTAAAACTACCTATTGGGGCCAGCAGTGGGGTGGTGGTGAAGGCACTGGGCTCCCAGTTCCTCTTTTACGAAAGGAGAATATTCTCTATTAGAAGATCAACAAGTCCTCTTTATGCTGTGACACAAAGTCCAACTAGATATTTTTATTTATTTATTTATTTATTTATTTATTTATTTATTTTTTCTGCTGGGGTCATGTGTGCTCACCAAAGAGAGTGACAGCAAGAGACAGAGAAAAATAGGAAACAATGGGGCATGATCACCCTTAACTGCTGACCTATAGGGTCAGCCCTTGATATATTTATTTAAAGATCATTTTTGGCTCGTGTAACTCAAAGTTCAGCGCTGACTTCAAATCAGTCTTCACAAGCCATATCAGCCATTTCTCCAAGCTGTCCCTTCAACCTCCATCCTTACGACATAGAAGAAGGCCTTTTTCTGCTCCTCGATCCAGCACCACCCTATTGTTACAAATACCTGCCGGGAACTTCCTTTCATCTCTCTGATCCCAAGAGCCTTACATGTCACCCCTCACCTCAGCATTAGAGCTAGAGAGGAGGTATGGTGATTAACTTAAACTATAACTGGGAAAGAAGTCAATACCACCTGAAGATTCGAGAATGGGGAAGGCAGTCATTTTCCTCAGAAGAAAAGTAAAACTGAAATCAGTTTTACCAAAACTAAAATGAATGCCAGGTTCTATACTACTACTGGGGACGAAAGAGTGAAAGCATGCTGCTGTCCTCGTGAAGAGCACAGCTGTGGGAATGGCAGACAAGTCCAAGTGTAATTACCGCCAGCCACCATGGACCAGTGGCAATGCAGCCGCTGTGATGCTGAGATCACAAGGGAAAGGCCTGGGTTCTCCTTGCACAGTCTCACCGTACATGAGGGTGTGCCTACCTGCCTGTGATCAAGGCGGGCTGAGACTGGGGGTGAATGATGGGGTGAAGGCTCTGTTGGGGATGCTTGTCTCTCTTGAAAGAAATAAATACATAAACTTTAAAAAATGCAGTTGCAACAGGTAAGATAAACACTGTGGCTAGAGGTCAACCCCAGGATTATGTGAGATCATATAAGGAAGCATCAGGAAGATGTAAGGTGGACATAAAACTACTCCTATAAGGGCCAGCCAGTGGCGTGGTGGTGAAAAGTGCTGGACTCCCACACGGCTGACTGCAGTTCAAGTCCCGGACCTAGTGGCTTGCTTTCTCACTTTCCCTCTGTCTCTTTCTCTGTCTCTCTCTGATCAAACTGAAAATAATAATAATAATAAAATTAAATAAAATATTCTTAAAAAACAAAACTACTCCTATAAACAGCTGGAATAAATCACTCTGCCCTTTACCTACAGATGTTTATACTTTCATCCTCTGATTCTGTAGCAGAAATGCTCCAGGCCGTGAGCAGCTTAATCTAAAGTGACTTTCTTTTCAATAATAGGCAGAACATTAACAGTATAGGTCGCAAGGTGCAGGGTTACTTCCTCTGCTTTTATAAAATATAATATTTTAAGTTTAAATTATAGCTATGGTTTTATCTTCCCATCAGGAAATATAAGTTATTTCCGTTTTTTATTAACTGTTTGAAGAATCTCCAATTATATGTAGTAACAATTTCCTTAATTGATATAGTTTAATTCGTTCCAATGAGGTTACGATTTGAGTTAATCCCCCACCAGGTGGCGGCAGAGGAAACAGCTATGGATAGCAGTGCAGAGAAGCCTAGGAAGGAAGAAGGGGAATGAAGCTATTGCCTTTCCGGAAACGGCATGGGTACACCCGTGTCTAGGATTCAGCCTCAGCTGCTTTGTCCCTGGGGTTGCAGGGAGTAATGTGCCTTATGTACTTGACCCTTTCTGAGAGCCTTGATGAGCCTCCAGAACTACCTTTGCAAAAGTATCAGTAAGTTTCAAATTTTCTTTATCATTCATTATGGATATTCCACAATTATTAAATATTAATGTTATTCTTAATTCCTAATTGAAAACACATTTAGGAGCACATAGCAGTTTGTTCTTCAAATAAACGAATAATTTCTCAAATGTTTATCAGCTATCACTCACAAGTCTTTGCATGCTTTGTTTACTTTTATTTATTAAAATCATAAATGCTTCATCTGGAAATATTTTTAAATAGATCATTTAGAGCAATAAATTAGTTTGGATCACTATATAATTAAAAAGAGAAAAATCTCCTTTTGAATAAAAGTATGTCCCTCTTGAGATTTTGTGTTTTTTTTTGGAGAGGTTTTTGCTATAGAACGCGTGCACTCGCCAGACAGACAGAGAGAGACAGAGAGACAGAAAGAGAGAAATCACCCCCCAGGGGGTATGGCCTTGCCACAATCCCTTCTCCTCCATTCTCGTCTCGGGATCTTGGGCACGACGCACAAGCGCCCGGCATGAGTTTTAAGCCACCGGGTCTGGGACGCGAACTGTGGTCGACTACGTGGGAGTCCAGCAACATAGCCATTATGCCAACTGCTGGTCCTCCTCTTGAGGTTTTTATTGAATTTGAGGAAGAGTTATAAAATGAAGTAATCTATGTTAAATAAATTCTAAAGTTTTGAACAAGTTATAGAAATAGAAAAGACCATACAATTTCCTCTAGGACTGCTAAATCTATGTACCCTTAACACAAATATGCAAATAGACAAAAAGAAACACACACAGTGAGTAGACTATTTTAATTACTTTAGGAGTAATTACAAAATGTTTCTTACAATGCAGCAATTTTTGTTTAGGGTTTTGCCATAGGGCGTGTGTGCACTCCTTGGAGAGACAGAGACAGAGATTGGGAAAGTGAGGAACCACCTCCCAGGGTGGATGACCATACAGCAATTTTTTTCTCCTCCATTCTCCTTTTGGGATTTTTGGGCACACATGAACATGTGCCTAGTATGATTTTTCAAGTCACTGGGTCCAGGACTTAAACTGCTGTTGACCATGTGGGACTCCAGCACTTCAACCACCATGCCACCTGCTAGCCCCTATAATGAAGTATAATTTTATGTTATAAAATGTGGTGGAATTTGTGATCTCAATAAATATATGTGTTATTTTTTCATCCATTTACTGAATGTATTCTTTTCTTTTTTAACAACAACATAATGAAACTGAAATCCTTTTTTCTCCTTCAACAAAATGGTATAGTGCTTCCAGAGGCTTTTGTATCATTTGATTTTATGAGAATTGGTGGGGTAAAGGTAGATTCCTAGTCTGAACTCATATTACTTGTTGGATATATATAAATGTGGAGTGATTTAAGAGGGCTCTGATAGGGCCAGCATGTGGCATGGTGGTAAAGGCGCTGGACTCCCAACCAATCTACTGTGGTTTCAGTTCTGGAAACCATGGCTTAAAACTCACATTGGGTGTGTGTGCATGCATGCCCAAAATCCCGAGAGAATAGAGGAGAAGTGATTGCAGCATAGACATACCCTGGGGGGTGATTTCTCACTTTCTGTCTCTCTGTTTCTCCTTTTTTTTTTTTTTTTTTTTTTTTTTGGGGGTTTTTTTTTTTAGGGGTTTTTTGAGAGGTTTTTGCTATAGGGTGCGTGCATTTGCCAGAAAGAGAGAGATAGAGAGACAGAAAGCGAGAAATCATGACCCAGGAGTATGGCCACACCACAATCCCTTCTCCTCCATTCTCCTCTCAGGATCTTGGGCACGCATGCACATGCACCCAGCATGAGTTTAAGCCACCAGGTCTAGGACTTGAACTGCGGTTGACTATGTGGGAGTCCAGCAACATAGCCATTACACCAACTGCTGTTCCCTCTCTGTTTCTCCTATGAGCACATGCACCCTATAGCAAAAATCTCTAAGGAAAAAACGTCTCTAATAAAATATTTCTATTTTAGAAAGAATTTCTCATATATCATATTTTGATCTCCCAGCATAGATATTTTCAAATAACTGCCCAAAAATATGTATCCCTAAAATATAAAACAAATGCAGAAACAAACAAAAAAGTGAATCTGCTCTCTTTGAAGTAAGAGTGGTGTCCAGCACTTGACCCATCAGACCTTTTTCCATCACCCTCTAAGGTTTCACTAAATCACCTTATGTCCGCTTGGTTTAAATAATAAATTTGCAGTGAGCATACATTATTATTGTGTAGAAGGTGAATATCCTGATAATATCTCTAACTTCCCTCTTTATGGTTGACAAAAATATAAAAAAAATCCAGTTTCCATATACAAAACAACTTGTTCAATGATATTGGTTTTCGTCCCTCTGTTCCTTATTCTCTGCTAAACCATTAGGTTGAAGAACTACCAAGGATCTAGGTTACAGGCAGGAGATAAGCACACATTATTCCTAAGGTTCCTGATTCAGATTTCCTGCACTTGTTACTTTCTCTGCAGTTTACGGACTGGCCTTTAAAAAGTGACTTTACGGGACCAGCAGTTAGCGTAATGGCTATGTCCCTGAACTCCCATGTAGTCGACCACGGTTCATGTCCCAGACCCGGTGGCTTAAAACTCATGCCGGGTGCATGTGCGTGCGTGCCCAAGATCCCGAGAGGAGAATGGAGGAGAAGGGATTGTGGCATGGTCATCCCCCCGGGGGTGATTTCTCACTTTCTGACTTTCTGTCTCTCTCTGTCTGTCTGGCAAGCACACGTGCCCTATGGCAAAAAACTCTCAAAAAAAAAAAAAAGTGACTTTTTCAGCTGAATTCATATGTGATCAAAATTTTCCAAATATTAGCTAAAGATTTATGCTCTGAAATGTCTGGGTGATACTGCCATGAAATTATATATTTCATATAATACGTAATAGGTCATATATGTTCGAAGCAAATATGTTACAATGCTCACGTTAATGAATTCAGAGATGAATGTCCTAAACTACATGTTCCTTAATAAATTGTTTATAATAGCTGTTCACTTATATTAAAGCCTTAGCGAAACTGATTTTGTTTATGAATGATTCAGGAATATATCTACAAAGCATTCTCCAGCTTTCCAAATTCTCCTGGATAGGCCAGGAATTTACATTTACAGTTCATCTCAGTTGATTAGTACTGCTATAATAACATACCCGAAACTGGATAGTTTATAAAGAACAGAAATTTAGGTGTTAGGTGCGGAGGATGGGAATCCAAGATCAAAGTGATGAAGATTCAGTGTCTGGTGAGAGCCCTGGTCTCTGCTTCCAAAATGGTCTCTTGAATGCTGTGTTCTCACATGACAAAAGAAACAGAAGAGCAAAAGGGTTGAGTTCATAGCTTCAAGCCTCATAATAAAGGAATTCATCTATGATGGAAAAGCCTACATGGTCTAATCACTCCCTAAAGGCCCTACCTCTTAACACATATACTGGGATTAAGATTCAACATGAATTTTGGAGAAGACACATTTAAATCAAGCACAGATGATACTCGCTATTTCTATATGCCATATTTACGAATTCAGCTACTTGCTAAAATTTACTTATAACCCCAAAAGCAATACCTGCAGCACTTTCATAGCCGTTTGCAGATACGTGCAGGACAGAGAAACGTTTGAATCACCCAGAGCCATGTTACCAGCTGAGGTCAAACATGTCAAAACTCTGCCTTCTTTTTCCAGCTCTCATCCTATGATCAAGTATCCTTTTTCTAGTATAAAAAGAATGTTAGAAAAGTTGTGTAATAATGGAATTAATATAAAGTTTTTTTTGGTGCCCCAAATTTTGAAATCTATGCATAGTTTTCCTCATAATATGAACTTTATTTTGTGAAAATTTTCTGGCCAGCCTAAACATGTCACACGTGATGATGTGTGCCTATAGTCCTGACCAACTAGGAGGCTGGGCCAGAAAGATCACGGCATGGTGAGATCTTGACCAAAAAAAGACCTTCTTCTCTTTCTCTCTCTCTCTCTCTCGCTCTCTCTCTCTCTCTCTGACTCTCTTTAGCTCATTGGAAAAAAGAGAAAAAAATAAGATTTTATTTTTATTCTTCTTATTAAAAGTATGTGAACATAGACTCATTAAATATATATGTTATTTATTTAGGAAGTCTTTACATATACTACTATAAGACTATGCCATAAAATATAAACAAAAAAGTAAAAACTAATCAGATTAATGAAAAAAATTTAAAATATAATTTATATAATCTAGTGCATTCATAATAAAAAGTATAGTTGCCAATACTTCATTTAAAATTTTTAATCTGTCTTTATGACTAAATAATTCAAACATAATTCATTTTAATTCAATAATTTTTATTTACTTTTTTAAAGAATTATTTTATTTATTAATTCATTTCTTTTAATTTGACCAGAAAGAGACATGGAGAGAGAGAAAGTGAGAATGCAAGCCACCAGGTCTGGGACTTGAACTGTGGTCAGCCATGTGAGAGTGTCCAGCGCCTTAACCATCACTCCACCTGCTGGTCCCCAATACTTTTTATTTCAGTAACTCATTCCATAACTTTTCTTTCTTTCTTTTTTTTTTTTTGGAGAGGTTTTTGCTATAGGGTGCGTGCACTTGCCAGAGAGACAGAGAGAGACAGGGACTGGCCTTTAAAAAGTGACTTTACGGGACCAGCAGTTAGCGTAATGGCTATGTCCCTGAACTCCCATGTAGTCGACCACGGTTCATGTCCCAGACCCGGTGGCTTAAAACTCATGCCGGGTGCATGTGCGTGCGTGCCCAAGATCCCGAGAGGAGAATGGAGGAGAAGGGATTGTGGCATGGTCATCCCCCCGGGGGTGATTTCTCACTTTCTGACTTTCTGTCTCTCTCTGTCTGTCTGGCAAGCACACGTGCCCTATGGCAAAAAACTCTCAAAAAAAAAAAAAAGTGACTTTTTCAGCTGAATTCATATGTGATCAAAATTTTCCAAATATTAGCTAAAGATTTATGCTCTGAAATGTCTGGGTGATACTGCCATGAAATTATATATTTCATATAATACGTAATAGGTCATATATGTTCGAAGCAAATATGTTACAATGCTCACGTTAATGAATTCAGAGATGAATGTCCTAAACTACATGTTCCTTAATAAATTGTTTATAATAGCTGTTCACTTATATTAAAGCCTTAGCGAAACTGATTTTGTTTATGAATGATTCAGGAATATATCTACAAAGCATTCTCCAGCTTTCCAAATTCTCCTGGATAGGCCAGGAATTTACATTTACAGTTCATCTCAGTTGATTAGTACTGCTATAATAACATACCCGAAACTGGATAGTTTATAAAGAACAGAAATTTAGGTGTTAGGTGCGGAGGATGGGAATCCAAGATCAAAGTGATGAAGATTCAGTGTCTGGTGAGAGCCCTGGTCTCTGCTTCCAAAATGGTCTCTTGAATGCTGTGTTCTCACATGACAAAAGAAACAGAAGAGCAAAAGGGTTGAGTTCATAGCTTCAAGCCTCATAATAAAGGAATTCATCTATGATGGAAAAGCCTACATGGTCTAATCACTCCCTAAAGGCCCTACCTCTTAACACATATACTGGGATTAAGATTCAACATGAATTTTGGAGAAGACACATTTAAATCAAGCACAGATGATACTCGCTATTTCTATATGCCATATTTACGAATTCAGCTACTTGCTAAAATTTACTTATAACCCCAAAAGCAATACCTGCAGCACTTTCATAGCCGTTTGCAGATACGTGCAGGACAGAGAAACGTTTGAATCACCCAGAGCCATGTTACCAGCTGAGGTCAAACATGTCAAAACTCTGCCTTCTTTTTCCAGCTCTCATCCTATGATCAAGTATCCTTTTTCTAGTATAAAAAGAATGTTAGAAAAGTTGTGTAATAATGGAATTAATATAAAGTTTTTTTTGGTGCCCCAAATTTTGAAATCTATGCATAGTTTTCCTCATAATATGAACTTTATTTTGTGAAAATTTTCTGGCCAGCCTAAACATGTCACACGTGATGATGTGTGCCTATAGTCCTGACCAACTAGGAGGCTGGGCCAGAAAGATCACGGCATGGTGAGATCTTGACCAAAAAAAGACCTTCTTCTCTTTCTCTCTCTCTCTCTCTCGCTCTCTCTCTCTCTCTCTGACTCTCTTTAGCTCATTGGAAAAAAGAGAAAAAAATAAGATTTTATTTTTATTCTTCTTATTAAAAGTATGTGAACATAGACTCATTAAATATATATGTTATTTATTTAGGAAGTCTTTACATATACTACTATAAGACTATGCCATAAAATATAAACAAAAAAGTAAAAACTAATCAGATTAATGAAAAAAATTTAAAATATAATTTATATAATCTAGTGCATTCATAATAAAAAGTATAGTTGCCAATACTTCATTTAAAATTTTTAATCTGTCTTTATGACTAAATAATTCAAACATAATTCATTTTAATTCAATAATTTTTATTTACTTTTTTAAAGAATTATTTTATTTATTAATTCATTTCTTTTAATTTGACCAGAAAGAGACATGGCAAGAAAGAAAGTGAGAATGCAAGCCACCAGGTCTGGGACTTGAACTGTGGTCAGCCATGTGAGAGTGTCCAGCGCCTTAACCATCACTCCACCTGCTGGTCCCCAATACTTTTTATTTCAGTAACTCATTCCATAACTTTTCTTTCTTTCTTTTTTTTTTTTTGGAGAGGTTTTTGCTATAGGGTGCGTGCACTTGCCAGAGAGACAGAGAGAGACAGAGAGACAGAAAGCGAGAAATCAACGCCCCCCCCCCCCAGGGGGATGGTCACACCACAATCCCTTCTCCTCCATTTTCCTCTCGGGATCTTGGCAACACACGCGAGTTTAAGCCATCCGGTCCAGGACTCGAACCATGGTCAACTACATAAGAGTCCAGCGACATAGCCATTTTGCTGACCGCTGGTCCCTCATTCCATAACTTTTCTATGTCAAGACTTTGTCAGCTATAACATGGGCAAAGGGAAAATAAAAATATTAATAATTTGTATGGAGCGAGTACTAAGCAGTTAGGACAGCCACCCCTTAATCAGACTAGATCTAGGCTGGGACATTTAACCTTAAAATGTCTACCAGATAAATTTCAATCATGATTGCCAGGTAAAGATAATGACAGCCAAAATGTAATTCACTACAGTTTGCTCTTAAACATTTATTTTAAAACAAAGTAAAAGAAGCACAATCTATTCCTTTAAGGTAAAGATAGTGTTTTTACAAAAAAGTGTGCAAGTAATTGATTTTGAAAGACCTTAAGCTATGGAAGAAACAATGAATGTTTGGAGAGTTAGCCAGTGATACGTGATTTTTTTTCCCCCCAAAACTGTTGATGTGGAAAAGCTTTCATATGTGAACCCTTAAAACTAGAACATGACTTAAATTGGTGGAAACAATTATGAAATAAATATCAAGATCCAGTAAACTTAGAATACATTTTTCTATTTTGGGCCTAGTCATGTTTTTTAAAAACTATGACAGTATTCTTCTAATAAAGTTTCCTGATAAATTGGCCTCTCATTTTGTTGAAACAGCGAGATCCTGACTAAAGATTCAGTGAAATGACTGGCTACTATATAGTATTTGTGTACATAAATAAGTTATTATTCCTTTATACTTCGTGCATTCTTTGGGGACTGTCACCCTCTTATGTGTTGTTTGTATGAGCATCCTGTGTGTGCAGTCACTTATGGGGCACATAAAATGCCAGGCCTGATGCTAAGTGTTTTACAGTCCATCCTTAGAACCACCTTATGACCCAGTGCTGGTATCATTCTCATTTCATACCAGTGTATTTGAGTGCTTTTCCTAATCATGCAGCAATTAAGAGAGAGTACTGAGATGGGAACCCAGACACACTGAGTTTAGAGCACTCTCCCACAGTTCTGCACTGCTGGATTAAGAGCATCTACTCTAAATTGTAGAGTAGGTTATTTATTGACACAATTGGGAAATAAAAAAACAATAACAATTTAGGATTTTCTCATCAAACAAAATTTCTGGTCATTTTCTTCAAAAACAGATTACCACAATTTGTGGCCAATTAAATTATAGCGACAGCTATGATTGTTAACAATTCTTGAATGTAGAAAGTTGAAATGACAAGTTGGGTAACAATGGAATCCTTGTTAACAATGAGTATCTTGCTAAATTACCATTTAGAGAACAAAATGCTGCTGAAGGGTTGCTTTTAAACTGGTAGAGAGTGAATATTTGGTTTGTTTTGTTTTTAAATTGGAAAGAACAGGCGGGTTTAGAAAAAGAAAGAAAGAAAAAGACACAGCTCAGCAAGATTACCTACCTCGAAGGAGAAAAGAAACAGAAACTAAAACTGAGAAAACAGGATGGAAATGAAAGTGATTAAAAGAAAATCTGGAGAGGGAAACACCTACTCAAACTAAAAGGAGAAAAAGAAACTATTGAAAATATGATGCAAAAATATGGATGAAAACAAGGATACCATTTTGAGAGATTGTGGCTTGACTTGTTTCCTGGCTGCTAGGTCTGGAACTCAAGCCTTTGTGAGCCATGTGGGAGTCCAGCACCCTTAACTACCACACCACCTGCTGGTCTCAATTATGGTAGATTCTTAGAAAGAGTCTCCTGTCTATTTTTCCTCAGGTGCTTCCTCTTATGCTCAATTCTCATTACTCAGTCCTCATGCGACAGACTCTTACTTAATAGACAACATGAATTATTCCTCGCACCTCACTTGATGCCAATAGTGAGAGTTAGACAAGGGCAACTGCTTGGGAAATCAACCAATGACACTAATGTATGTTATTATCTAGGTTTACCATAATCTTCATAGCATTTATCCTCACCTGACATATTGTGTGTTTTTTAATTATTATCTGTCTTCCTGCTTCCCTTAGAATATGAACGTCATAAAAGAAGAAAATTTCATCTTTGTTTTGTATTTTTAGAGATTTTTGCTATAGGGCATGTGAGCTCTCTGGAGAGACAGAAAGAGACAGAGTGATGAAAAGTCAGAAATCACCTCCTCCCCAGGGAGTAGGGATGGCTGTGCCAGAATCTCTTCTCTTCCATTCTTCTCTCGGGATTTTGGCCAAGCACACACACACGCCTGGCATGTGGAACCCAAATCATGTTTCGTCCACATGGGGGTGCAATGCCTTAACCACTCTCCCACCTGGGGGCCTATAATTTGTTCATTTTATTACCTACACCTAAAATAGCTCTGGTCATATAATGGATCCTTAATAAATATCTTTAAAGTGAATGAATGCATGATATAATTGAAGAACTAAACATTTAAGCATATTCAGTTTAATTCTGTGATATTTGAGAAAGAGTCAAACACCAAACATTTGACCCTTTCTCTTCTGGGACAGCAATTTTGTGGTGTTAAGAAAATGAGGTTGCCTATTATAGCAAGGAAGAAGGAGAAGGAGAAAGAAGGAGTAAGAGAAGGCAAAGATACTGAGTTGTCAGAAAAAGCATGCATAGTTTTGAATGTTTTTCTACACAAAAATATGTCATGACTTTTCTGACAACCCAATATTAACTTTTTTATCCATATTTAACCATAAATCCCTTTTCATTTCTTTCATTTCTGTGTTTGAAGCCAAAGAACAGAAGGATAAGTGCTAGGGAACGGAATGATTTTTGGATGGTTGGTTACTTTGCACTGTAATATATTGAACGAATGGCTCTCACCAGCAGGTGGGAGTGGAGATGAAGGATAGTGGTGGGAATATGTTTTTGCAATAGCCTTAAAAGTTATCCTCAAAGACCCAATAACTAAAATTAATAGTTTAAATACTTCTGTAAAAACATCTAATTTTGGTTCAGCAAGTGGTTTGGAGGTTAAGGTACTGGATCCCCCATAGTTGACTACATGGTTCAAGTCCAAAACCCTGTGACTTGAAATTCATGTTGGTCACATGTGCATGTGTCCCCAAAAACCTGAGAGGAGACACTGGAGGAGAAGGGATTGCACTGTGGCCTCTCTCTTTGAAGGGGATTTCTCACTTGCCCTATAGCAAAAACTATAAAACAAACAAAACATCTAATTTGAATCTCTTCTACCTGAATATAAGGCCAACTCTTAAAATTAAGTAAATAAATAGTAGAAGTATAAGAAGAATCAGAAAAGGAATGGTATAAATCAAATCTATCTGCAAGGGCAAAGTTTCATTCACTTCCATAAATTCCACTGTCTTTGATCAGTGCTAAATTCAAATGAAAACTCTCATTCAGGGGAAAAATCATTAAAGGCCTTCTAGCAGTAGAGTATTATGCTAGTTGCTGTGCAACTCTGTCCCTTCTCCAGTTCGTCATCCTTCAAAGGAAAAAAAGCCTTCATTAGTAATATAATTAGAGAATAAAATAAGACAGCATGCTATAACATACTCATTTGCACATTTTTTATCCCCTTAGAGAATTCTGACGAAGACTCTGTATTTCTCTTTTCCAGTCCAAAGCACCACCGGGCTTTCCAGGCCTATCCACACTTCATTGAATTTAAGGATTTTAATGGAGTACTTTTCCTGAAGTTTGTCTCTTTGTTAGCCTAAATGTCCCCTTTATCCTCCGTATAGTTCTGGACCATGGTGTTGCCATTAGGATGCACACACACCACCACCACCACCACCACCACCCACCACCACCTCGCTCACGGCTACAGAAGGCCTGGGCAAAGAGTAGTAACCTACCGGCTCACAGTCCTGTGGCTTCTGTACTAAAATGAAGCTGCCATTTTTCAGCGTGGGTGTCTTTTTTTTTTCTCTCATGACATAGACAAATGTTGATGTTTACTACAAGTTGGTACATTAGTTGCTAATTAAGTTCCTAGCAGCTTCAGCCAAAACTTGCTGTATTGAATCCAAGAAAAGAATGGCAGCTAAATCAAAAATAAGTTGTGGGATTTTTGTTTTGTTTTGTTTTATTAAAGGAAAGTCTATATTAAAGATATGGGGAACTTACATGCTGGAAGATAGGAAACCTTCAGTGCTGGCGTCCTCCTTCATTGGTGGTTAAAGTTCTTCTGCCTCTGTCACCAGGCCTGGACAATGCTATAGAAATCCTAGCAATCTGAGCATGAGGCAATAGAGGTAATTGTTGACTCAGTTTTTCCTACCTACTCTCAAGTTCTCAGAGAAACAAGTTAGTTCTTAAGAACTCCTAAGAGGTCAGGTTTATTTCAGAAAGGGCATAGGTGAGTTCCTTCTGGGGTTCTGGGGTCCACATCTCTGGAAAATGTCTTCTTAGTTTCATTTTCCCACGTGCCCCTTGCAATTTTCCAGTCTGGTTGAGCTAACCCTGCCTGCATGCACCACCCGAGGCTAATTCCTCTTCAAATCAGGATCTGCACCAGTTTCTCTTCACTTCTAGATTGGGAAGTCCCGGATCACAGGCTTTCATGCCTTCTGTATTTTCACAGGTTAAGTGTCGGTTTGTTAAGGTAGGACCTAGCTGAGAAGACAATGTACCCCCAGGAGTTCTGCTAGAATGCTGCTGCTTTAGTTCCCTACCAGAGAGAATACGCTCTCCTCTTCTGTTTCCTTTGCTGCCCTTGATCAAAGGCCTCTTCTCTCTCTCTTTCCTGGCACCCACCAAAGGCTGACTCCGCCCCAACCACACACAGTCCCGCCTGGCGGATTACGTTGTTCGGGAAGTCCCGAGTAGAGAATCGAAACAGAAACCAGTCAGGCTAACTATTATAAGGACTGCCGGGTGGACCGCTGACTTACAGCTGTCACCTACGTGTGTGGCAGCTTCGCCAAGTTCCCGGGCCGAAAAGGCAGAGGAGACCAGAAGATCGCGTCCGCCAGCCTGCACTTTCCGTCCGGCGAACCCTGCTCACCTGTCCAGGTGCGACCGCGCCCCCGCGTGCCGGCTAGAGGACCCTGCACCAGCCCGACGCACAGCGCTGCAGACGCTGCGACTCCAAGGCCTAGGGCCTCGCACCCTCATCTTACCCGTGGAGCAGACATCAGCAACCCTACAGTCGTCTTGGGAGAGTCCTCCTCCCCTTTCTCTGACAAGGAAAGATGTCGAATGGGCATTCCTTAGACAAGCAGTTCCGCTATCTCATCTCGTGCTTCAGGCCCAGAATAAAAACATATATCCAGGTGGAGCCTGTGCTGGACTACCTGACCTTTCTGCCTGCAGATGTGAAGGAGCGGATTCACAGGACCGCTGACACCGAAGGGAACTTGTCTGCAGTTGAACTGCTTCTGAGCACCTTGGAGAAGGAGGACTGGCCCCTCGGGTGGACTCAGGAATTGGTGGAGGCCCTCCAGAGAGCTGGCAATCCTTTAGCAGCCCGCTACGTGAACCCCGAGCTGACTGATTTGCCCTCTCCATCATTTGAGCACGCTCATGATGAATGTCTCCAACTGCTAAACCTCCTTCAGCCCACTGAACCTCCTTCAGCCCACTCTGGTGGACAAGCTTCTGGTTAGAGATGTATTGGATGCATGTGTGGAGAAGGACCTGCTGACAACTGAAGACAGAAACCGGGTAGGTATCAATTCAGATGGAGCTGGGCTTTGAGGGAGAGTTGGCAAAGTAAGGTTGCTGGTACATTTGCTCCATTCCAAATGTTCTTTGACATCTTTGGACGTATCTGAGAAGAGACTGTATCTCATCTTTGAGGAAAGACTAGTTAGGCACTTAAAACTGTAACTGGAAATTTAAACATAGAAGAGCTAATTTTCTAAGTGTTTCACTGAAGTAAATTACAGAGGAGTTAACTTTAGTAATGTATACATTTATTGAACACTTACTATGTACAGTTAGTATCATTTTCAAAATGCATTATCAGTTTATGTTCAAAATAATACACAAACTTTCTAATGTTAGTAACTATGTGAGGAAACTGTGGCAGGTTACTCAAATTCTCTCAGGAAGAACAGTGGCAGAGATAAAACTTTAGGTCCTGATAGTGTTGAATTTGGGGTCTTATTTAACGTAGCCCCATACAACAGAAGTGTGTAAACTATGACCCATGGGCTCGATCTAACCTCCTATTAGTTGTTGCACACCACAATTGTCACTGTGTATAAAGAAAGTTTTATTGGAACATAGCCATATGTATTTGTTTATACACTGTCTGTGGTAGATTGGTCACTCCAACAGCAGTTGGACAGAGACCATATGGACTGCAAAACCTAAAATATTTATTATCTGGCCCTTTAGAGAAAAAATTTCCAACCTCTGCCTTCCATTATACATTATGCCATTTCATCTTGGTCCACATGAAGAGATTACCTCCCTCTCTCACACACATACTTGGACACACACACACACACACACACACACACACACACACACACATTTTCTTTTTAAATATTTGTTTATTTATGATTCAAAGAGAGAAAGACGGCAAGAGCAAGAAAGAGAGAAAGAAGCACCTTGGGCAGGTGCAGTTACCCGCCACTGATTCACTGTCCCATGAACCCTGCCCACCTGTTCACAAATGTGATTCCAAGGCATAAATCAACTTAGTAGAATAATAGTTGAAGAAGACCTAGTGGATAGAATATACTTAAAGTTTTAATAATCATGCTGCGATCCTTTTTCACCGGCCCTTCAGCTCTTCAGGGTCCTCGGCACCTAAACACAATGGTCATGTTTTCAGGCTGACTCAGAGGTTCAAACCCAGCATCGGCCATGTGGCCTTGAGTCTTCCTGGGCATGGTGTTACTGCTGTGCCATAGAGGCAGGGCCTTTTTTTATTTATTTACTTTTTTCTTTCATTAAGTTTCTAATATTCTCTGGGAAGCAATATTCAGAGATAAGTCACTGGAAAAAAAAAGTTTCTGGTTGTAGTTTTTCCTAGTAGTAAATAAATAGTGGAGTTTTGTGAAGGTGGTGTTTAGACAGGGTGAATTTTAGAAGTAATTTTATGCTTAATGTTCATTGTTTGTCAGTGATTGAAGACATACTGTGAAGTATATTATTACTGACCTGGTTGGGTCAAGTTATTTAGGACCATAAGTCAAAAGTCTTCTTTTGAAAAGCGTGGAGGCAAATGAACCCATGAGAGGTTTGTATGTGCCATACTATGGGTTTGACACCTTATTTCTCTTCCTTTTGATTTGTTGATTGCTTGTCTTCCTTACAAAGTCTAGGCATTGGATAGATTGGCGGTAGCCTATGATGTGACTTTATCTTTAGTGACTAAAGTGAATGGTCCTTGTAGACTTGACAGCCATAGAGCCTGTCCAAAGACCCAAACATGCATCTAAATTTGATGGCCAGTTTTCCCAACAAGTAAATTACTTTGCACTGTTGTCTGTAACGTTTATGTCATTTTGTGTATTGAGAACCAGCTAGAACGCATTATAGTAGTCCAGCTGGATATGACAAATGTGTACATCACTGTGGCAGAATCTTAATTTGGAAGAAAGTATGCAGCCTTCAAGCCAGCTGGAGATGGAAGATGGCATTTCCAGCCACAGTAGCTGTTAGGAAGTCCAGAAGCAACAGAGTCCAGTAACACCACAAAGCTGTTTATGTTTGGTGGGTATGATGTCCCGATTGCCAGCGAAACAGCACTTCTTCTTATTTACTCTAAATACTTCTGCCTATCAGCATCACTTTTGTCTTGCCTGGATTGAATTTCTGCCAGCTAGATTTTATCCAAGATCTTGATTCTGGCAAGCTTGGAGGCAGCTAGCAGTAATGCAAGGGATTTGACACAAAGACGATATAGAGTAAAGGGACTTTTGTGTGCTGAGAGCAGTTAAGACCAAAGCAACCCAAACTCTCTCAGATTCAGATTTCAGAAGAGATTCGGAAAGACTGGGGAATTATATATTTAAGGCTCTCTAAGGAGCCTCTGTGAGAGTCTGGAACAATTTTTGTATGCTTTATTTTACATGTATTATTAGTTCTAAAAATATACTATAGCAGACAATGGGAAAGAACCATTACCTTTGGAAGAATCTATATTAATGTGGGGGTCATAAATAAATGTTTAGCTTACAGAGCAAATGTGACAGGGCAGTTATGGGTCTTTAGAATGGAGATACGGATTTGAGGTCTATGCTTCTTACTCTGTGTTAGTTTGGGCCAACTTATTTAAAGTCTACTGATCCTAAGTTTACCTATGAAAATGTACATCATAATCATTTATTTTTTCATGTTTTTTTTTTTTTTTTTAGTCAGCATCATATGAGAAACAGCATTCATGAAATAATGTCATTATCGGGAACCAGCAGTTAGCGTAATGGCTATGTCGCTGGAATCCCATGTAGTCGACCGCGGTTCGCGTCCCGGACCCGGTGGCTTAAAACTCACACCGGGCGCGTGTGCGTGCGTGCCCAAGATCCCGAGAGGAGAATGGAGGAGAAGGGATTGCGGCGTGACCATCCCCCCTGGGGGGTGATTTCTCGCTTTCTGTCTCTAATGTCTCTGTCTGTCTGGCGAGCGCACGCGCCCTATAGCAAAAATCTCTCAAAAAAAAAAAATAATGTCATTATGATCCCCAAGTACTCAATAAGGGCAAATAAAACTTGATAAATGTGATTCCACAATATAAATCAACTCATTTGATTAATAGTTGAAGACAACTTAGTGGATAGAATATACTTAAATTTTAATAAAAGTAGCCATACAGTGCATCATCTTTTCTTTTTAGAGGAATGCTTTCTGATTATTTCTGTCAGTTATACTGGGTTGTCAGAAATGTCATGACATATTCTTCTATGTTTTTCTAGGCAAAAATGCATCATAACTTTTCTGGTGACCTAATAATTAAAGCTTGTTAAAGAATAAGATAGTAAGACAAAAAGAGAATGGCTAAGTTAAAAGAAAGCTTTGAAACCAGTCTTATTTACGTCCATAGCAATTAGTTCTGAACCTAGCACATAATAATAAGGATGTAACAAATATCAGCAAAGACAAAAAGCTTCCATTAGATTAATGAAGTTAAAGAAAAGGTAGAAAATACAGAATGTGAAAAGCCCATATTAATGCAGAATTTACTATTAGCCAATAAGACAAACACAGGGACCAGAGGAAGATATAATGCTTATGTTTCTGGACACCCATGAAGTTGATTGCGGTTTAAGTCCTGGACCCAGTGGCTTAAAACTCAAACTGGGTGCATGTGTGAGTGTGCCCAAAATCCCAAGAGGATAATGGAGGAGAAGGGATTGCAGTGTGGCCATTCTCCCTGGGAAGTGATTTCTCACCTTCTGTCTCTCTGTCTCTCTCTGTCTCTCTGACGAGTGCACATACCCTACAGCAAAAATCTCTCTGAAAACACAAAAAGAGAAAAGTAAGACTAAGAGACCCATTGGCTAGAGATCGTATTGTATGTTCTTCTGCACTGAGTTCTATGTGCTAGTGAAATTCTTAAAAGGGTAGATACTTTTCCAAGTCATCCATAATAATAGCTAACACTGAATTTATGACATTGTTCTAAAAATGCTAACAAAGTCCTGACATTAAAAGATTATGGAATATATTTCCAGGAGTGGGAAATACATACATTTTGTAGAAGAGAACTGATCTAGACTGAACAATCTGAATTATATACGTAGAACATTAGCAAATTTTAAAAGGAACTTGGGACTATCTGGGTCAGGATACTGATTGGAATCACATGAGATACTTTTAAAAGTCTTTTGTTTTACTTTCTCTGTTCTTTAGACAAGATAAAACAGAATCTTTTGAGGTATATCCTAGACATTAGTATTTTATAAAACTCCACAAGTGATTCTAACATGCACCTAGAATGGGAAAACTGAAATTTCTTTCCAATGGCCTCGTTTTCCAAAAGTACAAACTGAGGTCCTGAGAGAGTAAGTGGCTTCACCTGAAGTTTTGAAAAGCCATTGCTGTCCTGTTTAATTTTGTGTTAGTCTTTTCTCCAAGTGCTTGTTGCTATATTAGGACCTGGGGAGATGCACTGTGATAATTTTACAGATGATGCACATTGAAAGTGATTTACTGAAGTAATTGAAACAGAAAATTAATGAAAGTCTACAGATTGTAATGAATGGATATAGAAATAATTCTACTTCATACTTCAAAAAAAGAATAGGTATAGAAATAAATTTGTCAGGTCAGATAATAGGACGATGCTTGAGGCAGCTGAAGCGCACATGGTCAAGTGCAGATTTCGAGTCCTGGACACGGCAAATTGAAAACACTCTAGGTGTATATATGTGTGCCCAAAATCACAAGAGGAGAATGGAGATGATAGAATTGAAGAATGGCCATTCTTTTGGGGGGATGCTTTCTCTCTCTCTCTCTCTGGTATGAGCATGCACTCTACGGGAAAATTTAAAAGAAAGGAGGAAGGAAGAGAAAGAGAGAAGAGAAAAAAAGAATGAAAGGAAGAAGAAAGGAAACAAACTTGTAATAATAAACACAAATTCGAGAAAAATTTATTATAGTAATAATAAATACTGCTATTAAGTGGGTGAGAATATAAACTTGTGGCAGTAATTGCTTACTTCATTATGGTAATAGTGAAGAAAAAAGAGTCAGATATGAAATATTTGATTTCCTATTTGTGGACTCCATGGATTGAAAGGAAATGCAAACTCTAAATATAGAGAAATAAACCAACAGAAATAAACATAACATGACTACAGATTAAAGCCTTTCTCTTGCACCTCTCATTCAGAATGGCTGAGGTAAAACATTTATTTCTTAAGTGTCAGAATTCAATAGCTCAATGGCATAAAAGTATTATGCACACTTAAAAGGGGTCTGGCTCAGAGTCTTTTCCCATAGAACCCTGAATTGCTACAAACAGCATTGCTGGATTTTTGTCTTTGTTTTTGTTTTTCTTATTTAAATATAAGGCTTTATTTGTGCTTAAGCTAACTTGGTTACTTTTCATAAAGGATAGGTCCAGTTTAAATTTACTAGGATGTTACATCTTCTTTAATTCTACTATTCTCTTAAAACAGATTGCTGCTGCAGAAAATACTGGAAATGAATCAGGTGTAAGAGAGCTACTAAGAAGAATCGTGCAGAAAGAAAACTGGTTTTCTACATTTTTGAGGGTTCTTCAAAAAACAGGAAACGATAGACTTGTCTGGGAGTTAACAGGCCAAAATTGCTCAGAAAATAATGCAGGTATTTCTGATTTTACTAAGAAAGATTTTGCACATTTTGCTTAGTGGTTGAGAGTTTAATGAAGTCTGCAGATACCTTACTAAATACTAAGATTTTTAGAATCAACAATTTAAAACTGAAAGAGCTTTGATAGAGACTTTGTTTTATCCTCTTTACAAATGAGGACGCTGATGCCAAACAAAAGATGAATTTATCAAAGACCATGAAACTCAGCAAGCTAGACTAGGATATTAGCAATGAATGCTAGTCCTACAAAAACTTGTTCCCTATCTGTCTTATTTTGGAAACAAGATGATTCCCTGAAATTTTTGTCAAGGTATTTTTTGAGTTATTTAATTTAATTTATTATTATTTTAATTTGACAAGAGAGAGAATGAGAAAGTAAGAAAGCAAATACCAGGTTGAAGATTTGAACTGCAGTCGGCCATGTGTGAGCTGAGTGTCTTAACCACCATGCCACCTGTCAGCCCCATCAAAGAATTTTTGACATTAAGTAAACACAAACTGAAAGAAGATATATTAGTGTGGTTTTTACAACTTTGCTGCATTTTCTTCTGCAGATTTTAGTAAATGATTAAGTAGTTTATTAAGAATTTAATAAAAGGCTTGTAATTATTGACTTATCACAAGATTACTTAATGTGAGTTTTAAAAACTAATAATATTAATGAAAATAATTGTATAGTTCTTTCTCATACGTTATTTGTTAGTGTAATTTGAACTGTCTTCTTATTTTTCTTTTTATGTTATGCAGCCTAGGTTTTCAGAAACATCATATGTAAAACAAAACAAAACAAAACAAAAAACCGTTGTCACTAAATTAATCGTAATTACTATAATCATTGCACACTTACTTCACTTCTATTCATTCAGTCATTCGATGAACATGTAATGAGTGCCAGTTCTGTCAGAAGCTATTTGAGGTGATGAAGGTATGGAGTTAAATCAGACCTATAAAGTCCCTCTTTCCATAAACTATATTTTATAGTGGCATGAAATACACAGTAAAGAATTTTCTAAACGACATACACAAAATAAAAACAGATAGTCATAGACAGTTATAAAAGAAGTCCGAATAGTGAATTAAATTAACTAAATTATTAGAGAATCACCATGTTATGTTTTCATATTATTTGTGAAATAGCTTTTATTTTGTGCAGGAGTTTAGTTTGATGTGTAGAAATGTAAATACATGTATGTGTATATGCACACTTACACATTTGAGGGCTTATTTAGTTAAAAGAGTTCAATCCAGCTTTTGAAAGTCAGGCAGTAATTCCATGGTCTGTCCAGCGACAGGATTCTAATACTGTTGCACACACGCACACATGCAACATGTACATACACCCACATACATAGAGATGGAGAGATAGAGACATTAAGAGTAAATAGAAAAAGTCAAATACTTTTACTATGAAATATTAAGAAACCAAAGAATGGTAAAATGGCATTGATAAACCTATGTAGCAGTGAACCGTGCCAAATTTATCAATAGTATAACCAAAATGGCTAGGAGAGATCTTTTTTCTTCGCCCAAAACCAAATGCTGTATAACATCATATGTTTAAGATCACCATAAAGTATAAAGTTCAAGAAGCCTTTAGTCCTCTTTTCTCTCCAGAATTACTCAAGAGCTTAGGGTGCCTTACTCGGTCAAGGGGGTCAATCAGCTTTCAAAAGTCAAGCAGTAATTCCAACAAGTTCCAGGTTTTTCTCTGTCATTGCTTCTGTGAATGCTACAAAGTACAGTTCCCTATAGATAGATAACCTCAAAGATTCCTCAAAGATTCTGCTTACTTGTAACATCAAGACTGTATCTTTTTTTTTTTTTTTGAGAGAGATGTTTACTATAGGGCACATGTGCTTTCCAGAGAGACAGAGGGACAGAAAGTAAGAAATCACTCCTAAGGAGGATGGCCATGCTGCAATCCCTTATCCTCTATTCTCCTGTTGGGATTTTGGGCATACACGCACATGCGCCTGGCATGAGTTTCAAACCACCGGGTCGGAACTAGAACTTCAATTGACCATGTGAAGTCCAGTGCCTTAACTACTATGCTGGTCCCAAGACTGCATATTTTTACACTTACAGATTGTTGCCCAGGCATTGTTTCTATATCATAATTATGCCAGATTTTTGTCTGAAGGGCCATCTAGCCAAAGGTATACCCATGTTGGGGCCAAATTTCTCCGTGCATACCTCAAAGATGAGCCTAGGTTTAAGTCCAGATCACCCTTTTTCTCAGAAGTTCTCTTTCAAGACCTCACTGGACCATTACCATCCATGATAACTATTCTAGGTTTAAATTTCTAAGGGAAATGGCAAAGGCTATATTGTTTTGCTTTGCTCCTTAGGAAATCTTGTCTCAGTGTATCAAGGGATATAAAAGGACAGCCTTTAAAAAAGACCTTTTTATACCCATACATCAAAACAAAGAGTACTTGCCCGTTTTATGGTTGTGTACAGTGACATAGGTGTTGAGGAAAGAATATAGAAGATCTTTTCTAACATGTCTGTTTGATCTCCCTGATATAGAATGTTCTGGCAACATTTCTTACAAAGATGTTTTTAAGTTTCACTTTACTAAGTGCCTTATTAGAAGTTTAATGCAATTTTTCGGGACCAGCAGTTAGCGTAATGGCTATGTCGCTGGACTCCCACATAGTTGACTACGATTCACGTCCCGGACCCGGTGACTTAAACTCATGCCGGGAACGTGTGCGTGCGTGCCCAAGATCCCGAGAAGAGAATGGAGGAGAGGGGGATTGCAGCGTGGCCATCTCTCCTGGGGGGTGATTTCTTGCTTTCTATCTCTCTGTCTCTCTGTCTTTCTGGTGAGTGCATGCATCCTATAGTGAAAAACCTCTAAGAAAAAACACACACACACAGAAGTTTAATGTAATTTTTCAAATTGCAATTTCTTGAACAATAGCAATCTAGGTAGAGTATATTTAGTAAGTCCTATATAATATCCATATTGTAACATCACATCTCGAGGTCTTAAAAAAGTTCTTGGAAAATGTATATTATAAAAAAGCTTTGCATGTTTTTTTTTTTTTTTTTTTTTTTTTTTTGAGAAGTTTTTGCTATAGGGTGCGTGCGCTCACCAGACAGACAGAGAGAGACATAGCTACAGAAAGCGAGAAATCACCCCCCAGAGGGGATGGTAATGCCGCAATCCCTTCTCCTCCATTCTCCTCTTGGGATCTTGGCCACGCACGCACACGTGCCCGGCGTGAGTTGTAAGCCACCGGGTCCAGGACGCGAACCGCGGTCGACTACGTGGGAGTCCAGCGACATAGCCATTACGCTAACTGCTGGTTCCCAAAGCTTTGCATGTTTTTAAAGTTATTTTTCCAACGAAATGCCCCACTCATACTTTAATTCAGTTTTCCCACAGAGGTGTCAAAGTTCCCACATAGGGTCAGCAGGTTATGTGGTGGTTAAGGTGTTGGACTCCCGCATGGTCAAATTCAATTCACATTCCAGGCCTAGCAGCTTCAAAATCATGCCCACGTGCCCAAAATCCCAAGAGAAGAATGGAGGATAAGGGATTGTGTGTCATGGTCATTCCTCTTGGGGTGTGATTTCTCACGTTTCTTCTCATTCTGTCTCTCTCTCTCTCTCTCTGTCTCTCTCTCTCTCACACACACACACACACACACACAAGCATACGTGCCCTATGGCGAAATTCTTTTAAAAAAAGTTTCTCCTATGTCTAATAGTCATTCACATTCTTTTATTTTTACTCTCTTTGTTATATGCCATAACTTTGTATACGATTAGATGTTCGTGTATTTGTTTTAAATGGCTTAAGGACAAGTTTATCCAAATTCTCCTGACCCAACTGTGAATATTGACTGACCAAAGAAGCCCTTTATTAAAGGGAAAAGGTCTTGTAAAGAAACAGAGCAAACCCCAATTATTCATCACCTTTTCTCACTTCCTGGTCTTAGGCTTCTCCTCCTTTCAAAAAAAGTAGGGAAATGGTGGACATTGGCTCAGATATGTAGGCCGCTATGACGGCAGTGGCAATATAGAAATGGTCTCTAGGCATCTTTTAAAGGTCTCATTGGAAATACCAACCCCTGTCTGAGATTCAGTGCTCATTGTACTCTTCCAACACTGCTTCATGCATTCAGTCTCACTTCTGACCAACTCATTCCAAATAAGAAGTTTAGCTTTTCATTTCCTCAGAAAACCTGAAAAAAACATTCAGAGGTTTAAATATTGTTTGCTGAATACCTTACTTATGGTAATCTGAGCATTTTTTCTGTTAGGAGTCAATGACCAGAACAAAGTTAGCTGTGATTGTTCTTGTGGTTAGAAACTGCTGTGGACTGAATTGTGTCCTCTCAAAATTCACAGGCCAAAGCCTTAATTCTCAATGTGACTATAACTGGAGATAGGGTCTTAAGATGTATTAAGGTTAAATGAAGTCATAAGGTTGGGGCCCCAATATAATAACACTGGACCTTATTAATACAGGAAGAGGGAGAGAGAGAACGAGAGAGAGAGAGAGCGAGAGAGAGAGCGAGTGAGCGAGCAGTCTCCATCATGTGAGGACATAGTGAAAGAGAGAGCTCTTCCAGCCATCAACCCTGCTGTCTCCTTGATCTTGGACCATCAGTCTCCAAAGCTGGGAGAAAAAATTCATTGTTGTTTAAGCCACTTAGTCTATGGTATTTTGTTCTGGAGAGAGAGAGAGAAAACAAGGAATCATCCCTCCTGGGCATGATCAGACCACAACCCCTTCTCTGTTTCTCCCTTCTGTAGATATACTGGGCACTCATGCACACACAGCCTGTTTTTCAAGCTGCTGGGTCAGGGTCTCAAATTGTACGGTCAGCAATCTGAGATTCAGCCACCTTAACCACCACACCACTGACCACTGACTAGCCTAGAAAATGGTATTGAAGTACAAGTTTATTTATTTTGTTGCAAAAAATTTTTGAGATGCATGCATAGTATTTCATAATACATATTTCCATTATCTCTTTGAAGAGCCTTCATACTGCAAATAATAAGAAAGTGTGCTCTGAAGAGAACTTTAAGAATATGGCTGAACAACCATTTGATAAAGAGACCATGGGTGTGACTCTTGTGTTTACTTAGCCATTTCAGCAGAAACCAGGAGTAGAGAGAGGATCACACCAGCAGAGACTGTCAGTTTGAACTAATGGGGACAGAATGAGCAGGGTAGAAAGAGAAAGTCTGTCAGACTTCTTGGACCTGCAAAACCAGTGCACAGTTATTTGGCTATGAACATATGCTATTCTTCAAGGAAAGGAAAGAATGATTCTGAAAACAGTTCAGAGATCATCAGGGATACCTCTGACACCACAGGCCCAGAGAACAAAACTATTTCCTCCTCTGGTTCAAAGGGTGGGGATTCCTGTCTGGTTCTGGTGGGCCATCGTGGTCCTGACCAATGCCTCAGAGGTGGGCCTACCATCACAGAGAAATGCATGAGTGGAGCTCGTAGAGAGAACAAAAGGAGAGACTGCCCTGCAGAACTCTGGGGATGATCCTGCCACCCTGGTGGGCCTGGAGCACAGAGTGTCAAACCAAAGAATTGTCTTGACCCTTAAAATCTAATGGAATTAGCCTTGCTAGGCTTTGGACTTGCTTGAGACCCATCTCCTCTTCCCTTCTTTTTAAATTTTTTCCCCTTTCTTTCTTTCTTTCTTTCTTTTTTTTTTTTAAGAGAGATTTTTGCTATAGGGTGTGTATACTTGCCCAAGAGACAGAGACAGAAAGTAAGAAATCACCCCCCAGCAGGGATGGCCATGCTCCAGTTCCTTATCCTCAACTCTTCTGTCAGGATTTTGGGAATGCACACATGTTCACTTGGTGTGAGTTTCAAGTTGCCGGGTCCAGGACGTAACCATTATGTCATCTGCTGGTCCCATCTATAGCTTCCCTTTTGGAATGGAATCTCTCTGGTGCCTGTCCCATCATTCCATTTTGCAATCACATACCTTGTCTGGTTTTATGAGTTCATAGCTAAAAGAGAATTTTCCTTAGAATGAATGGCATCTTGAGTCTTATCCATATCTGATTTAGATAATATTTAGATGAGACTTTGGACTCTAGACTTTACAGTTGATTCTGGAATAAGTTAAGACACTTAGGGCTATTGAGATAGAATGAATATATTTTTCATGCAATGAAGATATGAATATTGAGGGAAGGAGCAATGGTGAAATGCTATGGATGGAATTATGCTCTCCCAAATATGAATATATTTGGAGACAGTGTCTTTAGGAGGTAATCAAGGTGAAATAAGATCGTAAGGGTGGAGCCTAATCTTACAGGACTGTGACCTTAAGAAGAGGAAGAGAGAGACTAAGAGGTTAATGCACTAAATTCTCACATAGTCAACATGGTTCAAGTCCCAGACCCAGTAGCTTGAAAATCATGTCATGTGTGTGTGTGTGAATGCCCAGAATCCCAGGAGGAGAACAGAGGATAAGGCATTATAGTGTAGCCATCCCCTCTAGGAAGCGGGGGTGGGTTATTTCTCACTTTCCCTCCCTCTCATTCTCTCTCTCTTTGTTTCTCTCTGGCAAGCACAGATATCCTGAGGCAAAACCAAAAAAAAAAAAGAATAAGAAAAAAAAAAAAAAGGAAGAGGAAGAGAGAGGGGAATATTTCTCATTCTCCTTATCAATGTGAACACAGTAAGAAGGTTGCTATTTGCAACCCAGAGTCCTCACTAGACACTGGTTTTGCTGGCACCTTGATCTTGGACTTTGAGTGTCCAGAACTGTGAAAAATACATTTCTTTTGTTTAAGGCTCCCAGATTATGGTATTTTGTTCTGGCAGCCCAAGCAAACTAGTAGAGAATCCAGACCGTGTATCCTGATGCTTAGTGAATCCTGACGCCTTCCTCAGTTATGTCTGAGCTTTGGCCAGGTACACATGCTCTTTCTGTGCTTCAGCTTACTGCTCTGTAAAATGGGGATATAAAGATTACTTATTACCTAGGTTTATTGTTGAGGGTTAGATGATTTAATAAATATAAAGCATAATGGTAAGCATAAATTAAATTGACTATTATAATTCTAAACCCTGCAAGTGCTTATCATCCAACTATACATGTTGTCAAGTTGGCACCTTTTCTAAAGTCAAACAGTTTTCTTCAGGAAATTCTCTGTGCAAAGTTGGACATATTTTTAACACTGCTTAAGGTGAGCTAATCTGAAAGGATAGTCTAAGAAATTTCATTTATTGCATCCTTCTTCTCTGACTGTAGCTTAAAAAGAAACAGAAACTTGTTTTTCTTTTATCTTATATAGGCCCTTAATAAAACACTGGATACACATTGGTTGATGGGAGAAGAGCCAGGGGGAAGAATGGAATAAAAATGAAAGAAATAATACAGAATATTTATTGAATTAAAAAAAGCACACACCAAGAAATTCAGAATACATGAATTTAGGCTGACATTTTAAAGCAGATGTACATCTCAGTATAACGTACAGTGAGGGAACAAAATGGCAAGAGCATACGCTAAAGGAAAACTCTGAAATTTGCATTTTCATTAATTTAGCCTTAAGGGTAATTTTGTGTCACTGCGTAAATGCTTACTTCCTAAAGGTGATGTTTGGCCAGAAAAATCATCTCACTTGGCTTCTTATTAGCATAATACTTACATTGTCTTTTTAGCTAAAATTTAATCATTACAAAGAATCACTGTGTCCATACTAATAGAAGTACTATGTCATAATAATAATAAAAAAAAAACATAGTCCAAGCCTTTAAAAATGTCAAAGTATTAAAGTATATGAAAGCAAATCTTTACTAGGGATCACCATTTCGTTTTTTAAATAACAGTAACAGCTATTTATAGTATACAAAAACTTGCATCCCAATCCAATTTTCATGCTGTATAGACATTTAAAGTATTTATATCTATTCATGTAATCTCTATTAGAAACCAACATCTCTGTTTTTAAAAGAGTAATAGTTATACTGTTTAAGAACTTGTACTCTCATTTACATTTAATATTTTTATTCACAGAGATTGAGAATGTACAAGAAAATGTTCCTGAAGTTGAAGAATCACTTCTTTCAGTCTCAGATCATCCAAGTCCAGAGAAGGAGGGCGGGGACACTGAAAATAATTCATCTTTTGCAGATTCTTCCATCACATCAGGTACCTGAAATACATATGTACTTTTTATTTACCAATTACTACCTCCAGAAAAATCATCTGGTACACTGATGACATCAGGATCTATTAAACAGTCGGGGGAGCCAACAGGTGGCGTGGTTCTAGGCTCCCACATGGTCAAGCATGGTTTGTGTCTCAGACCTGCGGGCTTGCTCACTCACTTTCTCTCTCTCTCTCCTTCTCTCATCAAATTAACACAATAAATGGATGTGAATACCAGATATAGTGTGTGTGAAAGAGTAGTGTCTGAGGACGGACATTTAGAAGAAAAATAGAGAGGCAAAGCATTGTGAGACAAAAAAATGTGGTATTATCTATTGAAGATATTTCATAGTTTTATCAACAGGACTAGGGAGAAATGTTCACATGTTGAAATATTCACTTTGTAAGCTAAATAGCATGATTGAATGTATAAAAGAAAATTAAATAAAAAAATAATAAAATAAAAAATAATAACAAATAAATTTAAATAAATATTTTTTTTAAAAAGAGTGGGAGAAAATTTGGATGTCAGGGATTGTGAGCGTATTTATTCAAATAGTATTTGGAGGTAAATTATTTGAAATTAAAATAACCATTCTTGTGGCTAAAGTATTTTAAACTAAAACAATAGTAATGTGTTATAAATATGAACATATTTTCTTCTAATTTTACCTCATAAGGAATTCATAGTTCTTGTAATATGATAAATATCATAGGCATATCTTATATTTCATGGTTCTGAAAGTATTCTTGAATTCATTAACTTTAATAGTTTGATTCACTCAAAACCCTGAAAGTGAAACAGGGCCATTACTGTTTTCCAATTTTATAGACTGAGATGTAGCAGAGAGCTCAGCTGTGCTACAGAGACTAAAATCAAGGCTGTAAAAAGGAAGATAAACAGATGCTAAACTATACTGAGCTTAAATTAGAATATTTCAATAACTAGTGTGAGGACTAAATATGTTTAACTTTTTGATACTGAAACAACCCTGAAAGAATCCAACTAATTTAATTATCCTCCATTCCCTCCCAGTTTGCTTATGATGGCAAAACCTCCCTTTCCCCTTTTTCTCATCAAGGGCCATATCATAAACTTTCAGAAGAAACAAGTTACCTTCAGTCTGTGATGTGCTGATAAATGTAACAAGAAACTCTCAGAGGGGGAGGGGACGAAAAAGTCCTGCTTTGTAGCATTTTCCCATCTCCTTGGTGTAAACATCCCCACTAAGGCTTATGTCAAGCCTCCAATGTAAAGTCACTGGACACAAAGTTGGGAAGAGCTGAGCTGTAGCACAGGCACCACTGTGAAGCATTTCCACCATACAGATACAATACACGTAACTGCAAGGTCATAGTAACAGTAAACTCTAGTAAAAGGATTAGGAACTGAGAGGTTTTAAGTATTTATTACCTTTAGTATAATCTATTTAATTGTAAATTTATGTCATTTATTTTTTAATGACTGTTTAGTGTCCTGAAATTTTAACCCTAGCTTTTGTGAGTTAGTGTAAACTGTGACTCTAGCACACTACTACTGCTCATAACCATTTTATTTTCTAATTAAAAAGTAATATAGCTGCCATTGCAGAAAATTTAGAACATGCAGAATCATACAGAGAAGCTATCCATATTCCCACAGTGTAGATATTACACTTAATATTTAGCTGTCTGTCTTTCTGGTCTTTCTACACATCTGGATGTGTACATGCAATGGCATTTCTCCAATGTTCATTAGATACTGGTCTACAACATAGATTTTAATGACTGAATAATAGTCTCATCTTCTGGTACAGTATAATTAATTAACTGGTTGTTGAACACTTCAGCTATTTCCAAATTATAACATTATGAATAACTCTCTTTGTACTTATGTCTCAATTTACTTCCTTTTTTTTAATTCAATTTTTACTATGGGGCACATGGGCTTGCTGGAGACAGAGAGAGAGAGCGAGAGAGAGAGAGAGAGCGAGAGAAAGAGAGAGACAGAGAGAGAGAGAGAGAGAGAGAGAGAGAGAGGAATCACCCTTGGGGGGATGGCCATGCGGCAGTCCCATCTCCTCCATTCTCCTCTCAGGATCTCTCAGGATTTTGGACACATGCACACATGCCTGGTGTGTTTTTCAGTCAACCAGATCTGAGACTGGGACTGCCAGGGGACCAAGTGAGATTCAGCCTCCTTAACTACTATGTTCCCTGGCTGGCCTTCAATTTATTTCTTAAAAACATCCTATATAACTTGAACTTCTGGATTAAATAATTTACACATTTTTTTAAACACATGGGATTCTTAATGTCAAATTTTACCTCTGGAGCTTGTACCAGTGTATATGTTCTCCAGCAGAACAGGAGCGTGCCTATTTCCCTGAATTCTTTTCTACAAGAATCAGTAATTTAATCATTTTGATCTTTGCCAACTTGGTTGTTCTTTAAAATGATATTTTGTTATTTGAATTTGAATTTTCTGACCTTTTCTGAAAGGCGTATTTTCAAGTTTATTTTCTTTGTGTTGTTAATTGTCAGTTCATTTTTCTGCTAGGGTACTTACATTTCTCTTACTGATTTACACGAACTATTTACATATCTAGGATATCAACCCTTTGTCATAAGTAGTAACAATAGTTTGTTATGGTGTCTTACATTTTTAGCCTGTTCATGATATTCTTTTTATAATGCAGTGTTCTTGAGACTTTAGTTCAAATGAATCACCTGGAGGAGGGAGTCATTTTTTTATTATTTTTTAAAGAATGACTTACTTAATTTTATTTATTCATTTAGTTATTTTAGTTTGACCAGAGAGTCACACAGAGAGAGAGAGGGATAGTGAGAAAGAAAACCACTAGATCTGGGACTCAAACTGTGGTTGGTCATGTGGGAATGTCCAGAGCCTTAACCACCATGCCACCTGGGGCCCCAGAGGCAGTCTTATTGAAATGCAGGTTCTGTTGCATTTCAAGATCCACAGTGGGCCCAGAGATTCCACCTTTCTCACAAGCTGTCAGGTGAAGCTGCTGCTGCTGGTCCTGGACCACACTTTCTACAGCAAGGCTTTAAGATATGCACAGCTTTTAAACCTAGACTGCAGTGGGCTATTTTTTCCATGTCAGCAGCTTTACATTTTTAGCCTGTTCATGATATTCTTTTTATAATGCAGTGTTCTTGAGACTTTAGTTCAAATGAATCACCTGGAGGAGGGAGTCATTTTTTTATTATTTTTTAAAGAATGACTTACTTAATTTTATTTATTCATTTAGTTATTTTAGTTTGACCAGAGAGTCACACAGAGAGAGAGAGGGATAGTGAGAAAGAAAACCACTAGATCTGGGACTCAAACTGTGGTTGGTCATGTGGGAATGTCCAGAGCCTTAACCACCATGCCACCTGGGGCCCCAGAGGCAGTCTTATTGAAATGCAGGTTCTGTTGCATTTCAAGATCCACAGTGGGCCCAGAGATTCCACCTTTCTCACAAGCTGTCAGGTGAAGCTGCTGCTGCTGGTCCTGGACCACACTTTCTACAGCAAGGCTTTAAGATATGCACAGCTTTTAAACCTAGACTGCAGTGGGCTATTTTTTCCATGTCAGCAGCTTCACTTTTCTCAGAATCCATGATTCTACAGCAATGCCAGAATCCACCACCTGAATGTGGGGTCTTCATGTTTCAATAACTCCCTCAGTAGGCTACTGACATCTCTGCAGGTCACTGGCTGTTTTCTACATCTGCACTAGAAAGAACCGAAGATAGACTACAGCTGTGAGATAATCCTGCATCTCACAGGAGGGTAGGGTTTATTATCAAAGCTTGTCAGACTAGTGCATCTTGTTAACCTGCAGTTTATCCAGTCAGAGATCTAAAGCAGACAAAATTAAAAGTAAAATTAATTTTTAAAATTCTTGTATATGAAACTTAAAGACCCATCTCGTGAAGAAAATTTGAATCTTGATAATGGCTTTAGGGAATAATAAAAAGTTTTGTTTTGTTTTGTTTTCTCTTGGATTCCCTTCCTTTCTGCCTTCTTTCCTTTCATTTTGATTCATATAATAAACATTTATCAAGCTCCTACTATGTGCCAAACACCTTGCTCAATACTATGAAACGGCTTTGGCCCACGTAGAGCTTCCCGTTGAGAGTATGGCCCGAAGAGCAGTAGTATACAGCTACATCCACAGCACGTGCTGTGAAAGAAAAGGACAGGCCATCACACACATCAAAGTCTGAGAAGAGCAAGGGCACAGTAGTCAGAGGAATCCAAGGACCTGTGGAACTCACAAACATTTCAACAGTCTTCTCGTCTACATGATCCTTATGATGACTGGGTTTAGGTGGATTTACAAGGAGCTTATTCATCCAATTCATTCTAGCACTTTTCAGAGCAGTAACAGAGGGTAACTTATTTATGAAAATGTAGCAGGACCAGCAAATGGTGTAGCGGTTACGTCGTTGGACTCCAACATGGCTGACTGTGGTTCAAGTCCTGGACCTGTTGGCTTGAAAATCACACGGGGCACATGTATATGAGTGCCCAAAGATCCTAGGAGGAGAAAGGAGAAGGGATTGCATGGTCAAGCCCCCTGAGGGGTGACTTCTCCACCCAACAGGACCAATTCTAGAGTCTTTCCCTCTCACTCTCTCTCTCGCTCTCCCTCCACACCCCTCCCTGAGCCCATGTGCCCTACGACAAAAAAAGGAAAACAAAATGTACTACATTTGCTTTAGTCTTTGATTTAGACTTACTGCTGATAGAAGATATGCATCATTCCAAGTGTCTGTTCATTTTCTGTTAAGGATAAAGCATTGCCGATAAAAATAACTTTTTAAAAAGTTTATATATTTATTTCATAAGCAAGAGAGACACCGAGTAGGATCTTGACACTGTGATCCAGCCTCAGCCAGCCCCACATCATGAACATGTACCCAATGTTTTAAAGGATGTCTTCAGACACAAAACCAGAACCTTCTTATGTGGCTCAACCTAGCAGAGCAGTGTGTTATCCCGGAGCTATTGCCCAGCCACTAGATACGTTTTTAAATACCAGTACTTCTGAGAAGGTTTATATCTGCTGGAAGGCATGTATGTACACCAAACAGAGAGACAGACCGAGAACAAGAGAAAGCACTCCCTCTTGGGACCTGATCATGCCCTAATTTTGTTTCCTTCATTCCTTTATCCCATCACTAACTTAGACATATGCACACTCATGTCCTGTATATGTTTCAAGCTCCCAGGGGACCAGGATTCAGTGGTTAGTCATGTTGGCTCTGACTCCTTCCACATAGTGCTTATCTGCTGTGCTGAAGGGCCAGCCTGAGGTTTTTGTTTTTCATGCATTTATTCATTCATTTTCATGACAGAGAGAGGGAGAGAGAGAGAGAGGCATTCTCAACTGCTCCCTACTAAAACAGTGTTTAAGGGCAGCTCTCCCAGCAGGGTCTCATGCCACCTCTCTTCAGCCCACCCATGTGCAAATCCTGTGCGTATAGATTGACCCAGGGACAGAATCTTTTTAAAGGTTTCACCATAGGGCACGTGTTCTTGCTGGAGAGGGAGTGAGATAGAGATAGATAGTAAGAGGGAAAGTGATAAATTACCCCCCAAAGGGGGATGGCCACGCTGTGCAATCCCTTCTTCATTCTCCTGGAATTTGGGGAATGTATGCACACACACACACCCAGCCTGATTTTCAAAGTCTCCCAAGTTTGGAACTCAAACCGTGGTCAGCCATGTGGGAGTCTAGCACCCTAACTATCACACTACCTGGCCCCAGGAACGGATCTTGATCTTTCAGATGGCTTCGAGCATTGCCAAGCTCTTCACTACTGTTGGAACGCTGCACTGGCTCTGGAGTTCTTTTGATTGATGTTTTGTTGCAAAATGTACTATATAAAGATTTTGCGTCTGTAACTAGTATTTGACAGAATTAATGAACTAAATATGCAAGTATTCCATAGTCTCTGTTATTCATTTGTATAATTTTCATTTTATGTACTTTCTTGTTATTGATTATGGACATATTTATTTTGAATTCTTATAATTGGGTTAAGACTTCAAATAGCCGCCAAAGAAGCATTGAAAGAAACTTGTTCCTTAAGCTGCAAACATTCTATAAATTGTTTATGTGTAGAAACAAAAAAGGTGACTTAAATTATTTCTAATTTTAAATAAGGACTTTTCTAATTATTATATCTGAACAAGCTCCTAAGATTTCTTTTTCAGTGTATAGTAGTCTTGTTATATCCAAATGCTGTTGTTTTTTTATAGCTTTAATGCAAGGATTCTCTTTATCTTGTTTTTTAGCACCTCTGACTCCTTAACACACATAATGGGTAAGATGCACGACCATGAGTAACAGTAACCCAGCATGAAACCAATTTTATCCACATGTCTCCTTCACTTTATGAGTGATCTATCAGAATTCTCTAGTACCTACTTCTGGAGAGTGCTTTTGTCAGGTTTCCACAGTTGAGGGTCGGCATTTCTTCTTCATCCCTTCTCTCCCGTGGTTGATAGTCAACTGCTTCCTACTAAAAAAGTGATTAATGGCAGCTCTGTGGCACAGTAGTAATACAGTGCTCAACGGAAGCTGGATGCCGACGTGCTGACAGTGGTGCAGGTCTCCAGGGCGGCCTGAAACACCCTGGTCTCATGCACGAGTTGTATGCCCGGGACCTGATAGGCTGGAGGGCTGGAGGAGGCGTATCAGGTATGACTGGAACCTTCTCTCTCTCTCACTGTCACATGTGAGCACACATGCTCTGTCATGAATAAAAGGAGAAAGGTAGTTAATAAGATAAGACTAAAAGATTTTTTAAAATTTGTTACTTTCTAATTTAACACAATAATTTCTAAACAATGTCTTAATGGTTATCAGGCTATCAATACAAATTTAATGTGTGTATTACAGTTATATTTCTGGAGCGACTAGTCATCTGATAACAAGAAGATACTATTAAATTTTAGTGTTTCTTTACACTACCCTTCCCTGGAAAACTCCCGAAAGACACAAAAGTCACATTCATTTTCATCTGTTAAAAATATTTTTATTATTGCAAAAGCAGATGGCATAATGGTTACATCACTGGACTCCCATGTAGTGGATCGCAGTTCAAGTCCTGGACCTGGTGGCTTAAAACTCCATCAGCACGTGTGTGTGTGTGTGTGTGTGTGTGTGTGTGCCCAAGATCCTGAGAGGAGAATGGAGGAGAAAGGACTGTGGCATGGCCATCTTCCCTGGGGATGATTTCTTGCTTTCTGTCTCTCTCTGTCTTGCTGGCAAGTATGTTATATGCCCTATAGCAAAAATCTCTCTTATGAAAATAATTATAACAAATGAAAAAGTATCTGGATTTTCTTGATTGCATAAATTTATAGTAAAATTAACTGTATATCCTTTTTAATTGTCTGCTATTCTTGCTTTGTCAAAACAAGTATGTAGTTATTCACATGGACATTTTTATTGTACTATTTTAGGAATTAATACTTCATAATAAAAATGAAACTGAAGTAAATGAATCTTAAAACTAATTAAAATGTACTATGCTTAGAGGAAAATTTATTTTATTCAGAGTTAAACAGAAAATCCCTCAACTTCTTTTATCATTCCATGTTAGACTTGACTGCTGTAAAACTAGAAAGTGTAAATATCCCAGATGGGCCAGCAGAGGGCGCTTTTACATTTATAAAGAGAATGGAATTTCCGTTCCAGCGTGGAAGATTATAATGTAACTGTAGAATGTGCCATGTGTGAATATACAGTGCGTATGACTATAATGCATGTGTATATTTTGATTTATATATTCATTCACGTGAAGATTTTAAAATTCCACCCCAGCTAATGAGCTTACCAACCTGCTTGTTTTCAGGCTTTAATACCTTCTTTTTCATATCTCCCCATATGTTCCACTCCTTAGGTTTATCCGGTGACATTATGCTTTGGAATATATTGTAGATATATTTTGCATAGATCATGTTCTGTAGGAGGGGTTTAAAAATTGACCTTTATAAAAAAGCCTTCTTTTCCCTGGCCCAATCTGCTGTAGCACTTTTTGTTGTTGTTGTTTTGTTTTGTCTTTTTATAGACCCAAAGTCCAATCTTAGATTTAGTCTATACTAATTTCTGTGAAAGTGCCACAAAATTTATCCTTGCACTTGGGTACCAAAATAATTTTCTATAGCACTAACCTCCAGAAATCTAGAGAGTTTTTAGAATCTCTAGAAATAAATACCATACCATTTGAGAACTAAGTGGAAAAGATAATTGATACAGTAGTGTAGAATAATATTGTATCGGAATCATTCATACTGTTTCAGGATTGGTTCGAATTAAGATGGCTCTGCTTTCTTTCTGTATATTTTTTTTGTAAATTTATTTATCATTAATTATTGGGAACTAGCAACACTACTGAGGCAATCCAAAAGGAAGATATTCATTTGAAATGAAAGAGGTGTTGGTGATGATGCTGGTATTGGTGTTGGTTAAAAGATTAAACACAGAAGTTTGTATTTTATTTGAAAGCTGCCAGGAGCTATCTGAGTCAGTTATATGACTTACAATTGCCTTATAGTTCTAGAAAGGTTACCATTTGTATCTCAGGAATGAGGACATAAACTTTTTTTATGTAAATTTCTTTGCCATAGGGCACATCTGCTCACCAGAGAGAGACAGAGAAGGAAAGTGAGAAATCACTCCCAAGGGGGTATGGCCGTACCCACAATCCCTTTTCCATTCTCGTATCAGGACTTTTGGCAAGCACATACATGTGCCCGGCATGTTTTTCAGGCCACCAGTACATGACTGGCACCATGGAGTTGGTCATGTGGGTTTCAGAACCTTAACCACCACACCACGTGCTGGCCTGAGGACAGAAGCATTTTGAAAGAAATCCCCCTTGCTGTGCAGTTAATACATGCTGGATTTATTTTTCAGGTTTTCTGGTATCCATTTATGACTACAAATGTAAAGGTTTATTTTATTTTATTTTATCTATCTATCTATCTATCTATCTATCTATCTATCTATCTATATTTTTGCAATGACCTCTGCATTTTTTTATTGGCCTGTTGCTTCCCAAGGGTACCCTGCTTCTGCTGTATCAATGCCTCAGAACTTTGGTGTCATTGGTCTCAAATACCACCTTGCTGTCCACCAACCTGCAGGTGGTGGTCTTTTGGACAGTCTGCATGGAGTTGCAGCTGTCCAGGGCATCACTGAGAATGAAGTCCTCACTGTACTCCAGCAGGTGACTGTTTTAGCAGTGGGTTTTTGTTTTGTTTTGTTTTGTTTTAACTTTTTTCTTTATTTTAAGGTTTTTGCCATAGGGCATATGCACTCACTAGACAGAGAGAGAGAGAGTGAGAGGGAAAGTGAGAAGTCACCCCCAGGGCGGATGACCACTCAGCAATCCCTTCTGCAATCCCTTCCCCTCCATTCTCCTCCTGGAATTTTGTGCCCTGCATATGTTTAAAAACACCAAGTCTGGGCCTCAAACTGTGGTTGGCCATGTTTCCAACGCCATAACCACCACACCACTTGCTGGACTGAGAACATAACATTTTTTATTTTTTTAAGAAAGGTTTTTGCTATAGAGTATGTGCACTTGCCAGAGCCACAAAAAGAGACAGAAATCAGTCCCCAGGGATTGGTCACACTGCAATCTCTTCTCCTCCATTCTCCTCTCAGGATTTTGGGCACACATGCACATACAACTACATGTCTCAAGGCTGTAGGTCCAGGAATCAAACTGTGGTTGAACATGTGAGAGCCCAGTGCCTTAACCACTACACCACTTGCTGGCCTGAACTTAAACATTTTGATGGAAAGTGTGCAGTTAATACATGCCGGATTTATTTTCATGGCATCCAGCTATGGCTACAAACAGCTTTTTAGCAATGTTTTAAGAAGAAACACAATGAGGGACCAGCAGTTAGTGTAATGGCTATGTCACTGGATTCCCATGTAGTCAACCACAGTTCAAGTCCTGGACCCAGTGGCTTAAACTCAAGCCGGGCAAGTGTACATGCGTGCCCAAGATCCCAAGAGGAGAATGGAGGAGAGGGGATTGTGGCGTGGCCATCCCCCATTGGGGGCGGGGTGATTTCTTGCTTTCTGTCTCTCTGTCTTTCTGGCGAGCGCACGTGCCCTATAGCAAAAAACATCTCCAAAAAAAGAAACACAATGATTTTTTTTCCATTTTAATATGATGAGAAGACTTTACCTTCTTTGTTTTAGAACGTGATGAGGACTAGAAGCCAGAGTAGTAAGAAGCAAGAAGGGAATTGGTCAGGACATGAAATTGCAGGAACCACGCACTAATATATTGTGCTCACCCTTGAAAAGATTATAATTTAGTTTAAGACATGTGACATTTCCCCAAGGAGAAACATCAATATATCCCTAGCAAGAGAGACATATCTATCTATCTATCTATCTATCTATCTATCTATCTATCTATCTATCTATCTATCTATCTATATTTTTGCAATGACCTCTGCATTTTTTTATTGGCCTGTTGCTTCCCAAGGGTACCCTGCTTCTGCTGTATCAATGCCTCAGAACTTTGGTGTCATTGGTCTCAAATACCACCTTGCTGTCCACCAACCTGCAGGTGGTGGTCTTTTGGACAGTCTGCATGGAGTTGCAGCTGTCCAGGGCATCACTGAGAATGAAGTCCTCACTGTACTCCAGCAGGTGACTGTTTTAGCAGTGGGTTTTTGTTTTGTTTTGTTTTGTTTTGTTTTAACTTTTTTCTTTATTTTAAGGTTTTTGCCATAGGGCATATGCACTCACTAGACAGAGAGAGAGAGAGTGAGAGGGAAAGTGAGAAGTCACCCCCAGGGCGGATGACCACTCAGCAATCCCTTCTGCAATCCCTTCCCCTCCATTCTCCTCCTGGAATTTTGTGCCCTGCATATGTTTAAAAACACCAAGTCTGGGCCTCAAACTGTGGTTGGCCATGTTTCCAACGCCATAACCACCACACCACTTGCTGGACTGAGAACATAACATTTTTTATTTTTTTAAGAAAGGTTTTTGCTATAGAGTATGTGCACTTGCCAGAGCCACAAAAAGAGACAGAAATCAGTCCCCAGGGATTGGTCACACTGCAATCTCTTCTCCTCCATTCTCCTCTCAGGATTTTGGGCACACATGCACATACAACTACATGTCTCAAGGCTGTAGGTCCAGGAATCAAACTGTGGTTGAACATGTGAGAGCCCAGTGCCTTAACCACTACACCACTTGCTGGCCTGAACTTAAACATTTTGATGGAAAGTGTGCAGTTAATACATGCCGGATTTATTTTCATGGCATCCAGCTATGGCTACAAACAGCTTTTTAGCAATGTTTTAAGAAGAAACACAATGAGGGACCAGCAGTTAGTGTAATGGCTATGTCACTGGATTCCCATGTAGTCAACCACAGTTCAAGTCCTGGACCCAGTGGCTTAAACTCAAGCCGGGCAAGTGTACATGCGTGCCCAAGATCCCAAGAGGAGAATGGAGGAGAGGGGATTGTGGCGTGGCCATCCCCCATTGGGGGCGGGGTGATTTCTTGCTTTCTGTCTCTCTGTCTTTCTGGCGAGCGCACGTGCCCTATAGCAAAAAACATCTCCAAAAAAAGAAACACAATGATTTTTTTTCCATTTTAATATGATGAGAAGACTTTACCTTCTTTGTTTTAGAACGTGATGAGGACTAGAAGCCAGAGTAGTAAGAAGCAAGAAGGGAATTGGTCAGGACATGAAATTGCAGGAACCACGCACTAATATATTGTGCTCACCCTTGAAAAGATTATAATTTAGTTTAAGACATGTGACATTTCCCCAAGGAGAAACATCAATATATCCCTAGCAAGAGAGACACACAAGCTGTGTGTTAAAGGATAAGCAAAGAAGGCTTGTGACAGAAGGAAGACTTGTCAGAGGAAGCTTTCTAGAGGTGGAACATAAGTCATTTCCTTTAAGCCTTGAAGGTCCTTTGCTAGATTTGTAAACAGAGGTGGCAAACAACATTTCAGGTGGCATGAACACCATGAGCAAGAGCGCAAGTACAGGAAAGGTCAAAATGTGTTCAGGGCAAGTTTGGTAAGAGGAAGGAATTCATGGAGGAGAGTGTGAGGAGGTGAGCTAGATGAAAATTATTAGGTGTCTGTAACTGTAATTTCTGCAAATGCTTTTCCTAAGGCAAAAAAGAAAAATACAAAATACAAATTTTAAAAGTTCACTATTCCTTTTGCTTAGATAATTATAAAATATAATGCATGTGTGATCATATCAGACATTTGTAGGAAAGTTCTTTTTTTTTTTTTAAAGAGAGAGATTTTTGCTATAGGACATATGCACTCACTTGTTGGAGAGATGGAAAGTGAGAAATCATCCACCAAGAGACAGAAAGTGAGAAATCATCCACTGGAGAGAGAACCATGCCACAATCCCTTCTGCTCTTGGGATTTTGGGCCCAAAAGCTCACAGGCCCAGCATTGAGTTTTAAGCTGCCAGGTCCGAGTCTCAAATTGTGGTTGACTACATGGGAGTCCAGCTATGTAACCATTATGCCATCCACTGGTCCCTGTAGGAAAGCTCCTAATTAGAGCTATGTGTCTAGCAGGGTAAAGAAACTGGCCCATACTGGCTTGTGCATGTCTCATCACCACTCCATTCAGTAAGACTGTGCTGGTAGCTTGAAATTGGCCTTGGTGGGAAGATTAACATTATGGAAATTGACAAACACTTTCAAATCATGGATTCCTCCACCCCAAAGTGCCAATTGTTGAGCATTTACCAGGACAAACTTAAATGTATCTCTCCGAATACTTTCTTCAGATCTGCTGAAGTCTGCTTAACTCCTATAGCCTTCCCAGGAGGACGCTTACCAGCTCAAGAGCTTTCCAATTTATCCTCTTATAGCTTGCCATCCTTAAACCTTGTTGTTGCCAAGAATTCCTTCCCATGTGGTCACCTGGCTTAACTCTCATGACTAACTCTGCTCTCGGACTTTCTGCCTTCATTACTGACTAGCAGTGAATGAACGGGTCATTCGGATGTGTGTGGTTAACTTCATAACTCTAAACTTTAATAGCACTCTTTCTATATTAGAACCGAGGTCCAAATGTCTAAAGGGTGTAATTTTTACAATTTAAGCCAACATCATTACACACAATTCAAATTTAATTATGGTTGGAACATTTCAGCAGCAGAAATTCTATAAACAGGAGCAGAGGATCTTCATGGATAGCCATGTGGGCCTGTGGCTCTAGGAGAGTGATTTTTCTCTTTGGGGAACTCATTTCCTAGAAGCTTGGATCCAGGAGAGAATATGCAAGGTGGGTGGAGGTGGCTCCTCTCCATTCTGCGGGAACACATGTTCCCTGGCACGGAGAGCAAAATCTGACAGACCAAAATGTGAGCGCGCGTGCGCACGTGTGTGTATGTGTAGATCCATATACATGGGGCTGAAAATAAAAGTAATCTATTTCCTCTCAAAAAAAAAAAAACCCAAAAGATTATTTCAAAGTAAAAGGAACTATGTGTTATTAGCAGTATGAAATAAACACACATAAGAAGCCTGTGCAGTCAGCGAGTGTGCCCATAGCGTACATGTGTTTCAGGATTTTAGGTTGTCTGTGACATTTCAGGCTCAACGTATTACAAAACTGGAGGGTCAGAAATTATACTGTTTGAAATCCTCATAAGCCCCAGGTCTCAGGAGATGAGACACAGCTTGTGCCCTTTTTCTTTCTCAATTTGCACAGAGGCCCTTTCCCCTCGAATTTTTATTCCTGTTGTAATGCAAAACCAGTTTTTCAGGAAAGAGAACGTTTTAACAGACTGAAGCAAGGGGATAAAAAGGAGTACTATTCTGCGGAGTGAAAAAGTAGGAGAGACACTATCTCATAGAAGCAGAAGTAAGAACCGATTTGTATTTCAACTAATGAAGCTTACCTCTTTAAATACAGTGTGTCTGCTACTTGTTATAATAGCATTTTCCAGCAGAGGGCAGAATTTACATTGAAATAGATTTTAAAAGGCCTTCAACCAAGTGGGGTTTTTTTACTTGAAAAAATTTTTAACTTCAATATTTTTGGTTTCTAAATGATTTTTTAAAATATTGTAAAGTATTTAAGGTCTAGGGTGTGTTAAATATAAAGTCATTTGGATTCCAGTTAATATTTCTGCCTTCTTAGCAAAATATTCAAGAGGTGATTACAAAACAAGCCGAATTTTTACATAACTTATGGACCGGTCATAGACACCCACTGTCTTTGTAAGCAAAACTGTTCATTTTGTGTTGTTTACAAAATTATTACAGTCAAAATTGCTAAGTCCTGTTTCTTAACTGAGTATAATTTCTCTCATTCCAATAGGGTATGATGTGAATAACTACTTTTCTTCAACAATTAGAAATTACCAGCATTTCCTAATCTGTTTATAGCTAGCTTTGACTTTTTCCCTAGTGGGTATATGACCCCTACACAAGAGTGAAAGGAATTTATTGTACAACATGAGTTCAATATTGAAAGCCTTCTTAAGCAGCAACTTCATGAGAATTTAACATTTATTTCTTTGATTTAACAAAATCTTTCTCACAATAAACGAAAAAGTAGAATGTTTTTCTTTTTTTTTTCTTTTTTTAGAGAAGTCAAGTCACTTATTAGTAGTGGCTGAGTTCAAATCTGGAGATCAATCTATTGGGGACTAAAATACCTGTTTTTAGGGAAACACTCTGCTTCCAATTAACTATCTTTTTTTTATTGACTCTATAGGACCTGCTTTAAATCATAAACATATGATTTTATTCATTAGAACTTAAGTTCAAATTGGCATACTTTGAAAAGTGCAAAGGACAAAACAAGATAATCCTACACAAATCAATGGCAAAGATTCTTAACATATAAATGTGATAGATTAGGTTATTTTGGCATCATGAAAGCACTTTCTTTATTTCACATTTTGGTTTTGTGTGTGTGTGTGTGTGTGTGTGTGTGTGTGTATGTGTGTGTGTATAATAAGATTTGTTTTTTTTAAGTAAGTGCAGTAGGAAAATCTCTGGGGAAGGCATTTTTAGTCTTATAAGAAATAGCGCATATTTTCTTTTATTATTAAATTTATTGCTTTTAGTACTTTTTATTTCTATGAAAGCAAAAACATATCAAAATGCATAAGAATTTGCTGCCTAGGAAACAAAATTATTTTTGTGTGAAGAAACCAGAGATTTATATACTCTTGAAATGACAAAGAAATAGAGCTCTATATATTCACTGTCGTTTTCATAATAATCTCTACCAGAATTATTGTAATTTATGTTGTGCAACAGGAACAGAAGGTTTCCTTTTTACTTGTGTGCAGAAAAAAGTTTAAAAATAAATGTAGATGCTTCAATGTAAAGTTAATGAAAATCTATCAATGAAGTCACAAATGTTAGCAAAATTTAAAAAAAAAACTTATTTTTTGTAAAGTTAAGCTGTTTCAAGACCGATAGAAAATTTGAAATTACAATAGAAATCTCTATTATTTAAAAAAAATAGACACTTTCATTTCACTGAGCATTATAAATATAGGATTGTTCGCTGGATTATTAACTCAGCACAAATCATCAGCCATGCTTGGTGTTGGGTAAAAAACACTTCCATGCTGCACTTAGATTCGGAAACTAGAGACACTGCCCCATTCTAGCTGTGTGATTTGGAGAAAGTGTTTAACTTCTCTGAGCCTTGGTTTCTTACCTAAAACATCAAGGTGATAATGAGTATTTACCACCAAGGATTCTGAGAGCCCAAAATGTAATTTGTATTCCATCTATGAAATCCTGGAGCTCCGTGTCTTTCTGGCACTGCAGATTGGTTTCTTAGATAAAAGAATAAAGATAATGAGTTTAGTTAACTATAGCCTATTTTTGATAGCAACTTTCTTTAATATTCATAAACTATTCATGCATATTACATCAATACCTTCTCCCAAACTTATGTACATTAGAACAAAACTTGAGGAAAATGTTGACTTTTACATGTACATGGATTAGGTTTAAGATTATTGTTTAATTACTAGTAATTAGAAAATGAAGGAAAATCAAATATAATTTTTCTTTCTATTTCAGTTCATGGAAAACATAATGAAACAGTGATAGATTTTCAAATAATATTTGTTAATTTTTTTTAGTTATTTTGGTATTCTTCATTCCCTGTGCTACATTTAAAACAGCAAATGAAAAAAAGCATGTTGGAACTCACTTTTTTGCCTCAAAAATCTTGGCCTATATTTCTAGATCTAGAATTATCCTTGCAATGACATTTTCCCCATCTCATTTTACACCTTGCCTTTTCCTTACAAATCATATTCTCTTTTCATCAGTACATCTGCCCAAAACGCTCTTCTGCTTGACAGTTCTATCCCACACTCGCCTCTGAGCTTCTAACAAGACATACCTCTGGGAATTGCAAAGTGCCATATTTAAAATCTCTCAGTGAGATATACAGGTTTTCCCGTGTGATCATAAGGGATTCCTCAAATCTGAGTTTTAGAGCTAATCTATGACAACTGATAAGCACAGTATTTTCACATTAGTATATTTATGTTGTGCTAATATACTTAAACAGTATGTATGTCCATTGAGAATTTTTCTACAATTTTCTTATCAGCTTTCCTTTAACTTTTAAGAAAGATGTCTAACATATTTGATTGGTATTGGCTGTAATTTCATTATATTTCTCAAGCTAAACAGACTTATTCAAATTGCAAGGGAGATGTCGTGGATGTCACAGATATTCAATGTAAAGCTGGTCAGCAGTAAGAAATGATATATTTATCACTGATACGCATGCAGCATGGTTAAATTTCAAAAGACTTATACTAAGTTAAAGAAGTCAGACTTAAAGTTTCCCTTTTGTACAAATTCATTTTTATAGTATTTTGGAAAGTTGAGACGAAGAGCAGATCAGTTATTATCAGCAATTGCAGGAGGGAATTGACTACAAAAGGGCTTGAGGAAATTTTGAGGGGTGATGGAAATATCTTAATTGTGATGGTGGTTATAAAACTGTATGCGTTTGTCAAACTCATCAAACTGTACACCTTAAAAGAATGACTTTTACAGTATTTAAATTATACCTCAATACATCTGACGTGGAAAACTTAATAATCAAAGGCAAAGAAGGTACTTGAAGGAATTGTATATCTCTTCTCATAGAAGTTTTATTAATAAGATAGTATGTGTGTGTTCTTCATCAATTTCTATTTCCACATAAAATATATAAAATTCAGACTAGTTTTTAAATAAGTAAAGGCTACTTTATTAGTAAATTAGTTTTAGTATGAAATCATAATTATCTAACAAATAATAAATATTATGAAATGTCATTACTTTTAAGAAGAACATCTTAGTTGGAACTCTTACCCTAGTAAATATCAACTACTTGATTTTGATTTCATTTTCTAGCCACTAGCCATTAAGCTAGTCTACTAATGGATTATCAAAGTGGTTTAATGATAAGAGGAACTTATGCTCAGACCAGACAATAGCAAATTTTGCAGGTCCTTCTGATTTCAAAGCCAGCGTTAGTAACCACAGTGCATTGATTTTTACCAGTTTGATGGTAGTTCTGATCCTGGAGGATGAGAATGCATAAGTCTTTGGAGATAAACCCTGAGGAAAACATTCTTCCCCAGAGGGAAGTAGGATTTTCAAAAAGAATTGATACTGAGTACTAAAAACAGAAAATCAGCATTAGTAGGTGAAGGGTGTGCCTTTGCTGTTTATACTAACTGTAACTGTTTGATGGAAGCCTAACTTAATTATAGTAAAGGGAAGTACTTATTTCCAACCTCCCACAATCCTCTGTTACAGTTATGATACCAATCTTTAGTTAATTTCTTTTTGAGTTAATTCGCTTTGAGATTTTAAATTTATGTTTATTACTGAACTACCATTTTTTATAATCAATGAGTGGATCCATGTACCTTGTTAATCTTTATCTGTTATTAATTCTTTACCATTTTACATAAGAATAGTTCAAAGACTTATATCTGACATTTTTTTGTTTTAAAGACAGGATCAAGCCTAAATATTCTCTTTAGGGGCACAGTTTTACATGTAAAGGGATGACAAAAGTCTTAAATCCTCACAAATTTGCATTAGCTTTTATATTGGACATATATGTTAAGTAGGTAATATATATTTGATTCACCACTCAGCAGCTGCTCATCCATACTGGATTTTTTTGGACATAGGCTGCCAGAAACTTTGCCTTTTATTCATGATTGTCTGGGTGTTCCTTCTCCACTTGCATTGAACTGTATGTACTGTGTGCTGTAGAGGTGTGCAGTTAAAATACGTTTATTCTCAGAAATATTTTTAAAATATTTTAAAATGTTTTCCTTTGCAGAATCAGACACAAGTTTGGCAGAAGGAAGTGTCAGCTGCTTAGATGAAAGTCTTGGACATAACAGCAACATGGGCAGTGATTCAGGCACCATGGGAAGTGATTCAGGTACTGCCTAACTGTTGTGTAAACCTTAAAAAGTGTGAAATAAGACGCCATATAGTGGAAACCATGGGGGCTGTTCATACCCTCCCTAATGTATTTATGCAATTAAAGCAATTCTTTTCTACAGTGAAGTCGTTTTGGAACTTTGCCATTTACTTTCTTTAAAAGTGCAACTTACAAAAGTCTTAGAACAAAACTCACTAATTCTGATCTATTATCTACCTTTGTGGCCTGGCATATGCCTCATTCCATATAATCACATCACCTGTTTATGAGATCTGTTTCAATTAATTCGACTGCATTTAAATTCTGTTTTCAGTTTGGTACATTTATTTAGTCCCAAGCTCTATATTTTTATCAAAATACATCTTAAATAAAAATATTAATACTATTAATAAGAAGAATGTGACTGTGTAGACACTGTGGGTAACAGAGTCCCTGTTCAAAGGAAGAACTAGAATGAAATATACAGTTAAAGGAGTTCTAATTTGTACAAATTGCTCTTTAATAAGAGTAGAATTTGCAAGATATTTTCACCACTAACTGAACTAAAAGTTCCCCAGTTGCTCTCCGTATTGGTTGTGTATCTCCCCCCAACAATAAAAAACGGTGTCTATTCCCCACCCCTCACACCTTCACCAATACTCCTGATACTGATTTTTTACAGTCTAATACATTTTGAATATTTCTTTTAGTTCTTTGAGTGTGTATTTTCATGATTACTACTCAGCTAAAAGTGTTAACATCTTTTAAGTATGGGTGATGGATTGTTGGATGTCTGTTACACACCTTTCTATATTTGTCTATGTATTTAAAACATTTCATAATTAAAACTAACAACATACAAACAACAACAAAATCATGTTTTGCAATGTGGCTATTGATGAAGCAGTGGAAAACTGACAAATTAAGAAACAAATTACTTTATTCTTCATTTGTGATTGAGTTGTGTCAATTTAGAAGATAATGTATAACTTGAATTCTCCTGCATTATCAGAAGAATTATAGAAATTTAGATCCACAGTAAGCCTAAAAGGACAAATAGTTTATATAGATATCATCATTAATCCTAGAAGCTTTCCAAACCGGATGGTACTACCTCTTTTATCTATACATCCTTTTCTCCCAATCACATTCCTGAATCCCTGAAAATAAGTTATTTGAGGAAACCTAATTCACCACATCAGTCATAACTTTTATATTAATTTTATACATCTTAAATAAAAATATTAATACTATTAATAAGAAGAATGTGACTGTGTAGACACTGTGGGTAACAGAGTCCCTGTTCAAAGGAAGAACTAGAATGAAATATACAGTTAAAGGAGTTCTAATTTGTACAAATTGCTCTTTAATAAGAGTAGAATTTGCAAGATATTTTCACCACTAACTGAACTAAAAGTTCCCCAGTTGCTCTCCGTATTGGTTGTGTATCTCCCCCCAACAATAAAAAACGGTGTCTATTCCCCACCCCTCACACCTTCACCAATACTCCTGATACTGATTTTTTACAGTCTAATACATTTTGAATATTTCTTTTAGTTCTTTGAGTGTGTATTTTCATGATTACTACTCAGCTAAAAGTGTTAACATCTTTTAAGTATGGGTGATGGATTGTTGGATGTCTGTTACACACCTTTCTATATTTGTCTATGTATTTAAAACATTTCATAATTAAAACTAACAACATACAAACAACAACAAAATCATGTTTTGCAATGTGGCTATTGATGAAGCAGTGGAAAACTGACAAATTAAGAAACAAATTACTTTATTCTTCATTTGTGATTGAGTTGTGTCAATTTAGAAGATAATGTATAACTTGAATTCTCCTGCATTATCAGAAGAATTATAGAAATTTAGATCCACAGTAAGCCTAAAAGGACAAATAGTTTATATAGATATCATCATTAATCCTAGAAGCTTTCCAAACCGGATGGTACTACCTCTTTTATCTATACATCCTTTTCTCCCAATCACATTCCTGAATCCCTGAAAATAAGTTATTTGAGGAAACCTAATTCACCACATCAGTCATAACTTTTATATTAATTTTAAAGAGTTAATTCATTTTCTGTTCAAGTCAACTGGTGTTTATTAAGTTCTTGCCATTTTATACATGTCATAAAACTGTTCAATTTAATAATTACCACTTCTATTACATGCTATTGATGCTGAAGCTCAAATTATACTCTAGCTAATATTTAACATTTTTATGGGTTGTTTTAAGCTTTTGGACTTCATCCTAATTTTTATTTGTCTAAGTAAGGGCTTTTCAACAATATTCATTCATTCAATAAATATTTAATGTGTATCTTTTATGCACAGGGCATTTTGCCTACTTAGAGCTGTTAGCAAATGTATTTGCTGATTTTTAGTCCTCAATGTGGCATGAAAGACATGATATATCCAAACGCAATCTACTTTTGAAAAGCAAATACACTTATTTTCCAAAGTAAATATGTTTTTCAAGACAAACACATTTTCAAGGGACACCCTTTTGAAATTCTAGATGGGTCAGTGCTTAGAAGCAAGGAATTGCTTTGCATAGTGGGTAATAAAATTCTGAAATAAGAAAATGATAAAACTCCTTACCCTCAAATACATGGTATAAGCTGTAATAGAAATTATTTCCAAAAAAGGTTTAGTTTAATTGGTGAACCATTAAAGACATATTGAGTCCCTGAAAATATTACAGTGTTTGCAAATATATTTTAACCTTTGAGGTTGACATCAAAAGGGACCTTATTCTCCATGTACCTTCTCCTCTTTCAAGGTCATGTAATAGACTGAAAAGATTGTGTGACCAAGTACAATCATATCATGTCCCTTTATGGAAGTACTATGCCATACAAGACATAATTATTGGTACTTTTAAAATGTTAATATTCTAATTATATTATAAAATATTTCCTTCCCATTTTCAGAGAGATACAGTGCTTTTCTAAAAGCAGCAATGTTTTTGGCAATACATATTGGCTTGATATGTTGAAAGTGTTTCCTTACTATTTCGAGGTAATGCCTATTAATATTTGTCCAGCTGGAAGGCGTATTTTTCTGTGGCTACATACTATAGGTAAAGGAATACTTTGTCGATTTCAAACACATGCAGTGACAGACCTTTTCTCTCCAAGAATAACTCAGCTGTCAAAATCAATGTGAGAATGAAATTTGCCACATGGTGTAGTTCCAATAGAATATTATTATTTAAACCCTATTTGATTTCTTTTTATTTTTTTGGACCATTTATGTGGTATAATTGTAAGGTCTTTAATCAATATTTGTTCTAAAGGGAGGACACAATGTTATTCAAAGCCTGTGCATATTTTAAATATCATTTTCCTTGCTGTGTTTAATTGATCACACTTTTCAGAGAGAGCCAAAAGCAAACAAACAACAAACAAACAAAAAACCCAAACATTTCCTTTATAAAGGAAATTGGCTCTTAGCTCATTGATACCAGCCCAGTTCTTTCCTTCTGGTGACAGAGAAGAGCAAACTCTCGTTTCATTGCTTTTGAGGATAAATTCTTCATCCCTATGTCAGAGGATGTGATAAGACAAGAATCAGGCTGAATTTTTAGCACTTACCCCACTCTTTTTCTTTGGATGATATTCTCACATTGACTCCAACTCTACTTCTTTCCATATCTACTTTGCGTTCTCTTTTAAACTTGGGCCTAGCCATCAAATCTCCTAGTCTTGACTTAAAAATATGGAAGATTATTGAGCTATCTCTAGCCAGATATTTTTAGTGGCAACAGTGTAGTGCCCTAGCTCTGAAGTCCTTGAATTCAGCAACTGTATTCTTAGTATGCATGGCATATTATGGAATCCAATAAATATTAATTGCAGAATTTATTCCTGATCCATGACCAGGTAAGGAGCAGTAACACCTCATGACTTTGGTTCTGCAGTTAAATTTTCAATATGCTAGCCATTGAACATTCAAATTCTTCTTAAATTGTCAGTACAATACATACCTAGTATGCGTGATGATGTTGATATTTTCCTTATTTGACTTGGTTTTAGATTCCTGGGTAAGAGACTTAGAAAACTGCTGTATGTTTCTCATTTTAATCTTTGTCATCCAAGAATACTGTAGTAAGGAAAAGGGGAAATAGTTATTGAAATGTACCTGCCACTATTGTCAGAGAAGTAACATTTTATTAGTAATTTAAAAATCTATGCAAAAATGTATCTAGAGTAGAGTTAAACAAAAAGACTTTCTTGGTATCTTTTAACAAACTTCTTAGATAAAATAGCCATTTAGTCAAAGTAAATTCCTGGATCTAGGCTATGACACTACTTAAAATACATCTTCCTTTGCAAATATTCTGACTCTTTTAGGAAACTTAAGTGATAAATGCCCTTACTACAGGTGAAATATTAGCATGCTGATTACCTGTAAAAGCCACTTAATAGAGGAGCAATGCTGTTTTTATAAATATGAACCCAACATAAATATAATAGAAGATGAATTATTGTAAATACTGTAGAGTTCAAAGCAAACGTTGAAAGCTTGGAAATATATTTTAAATGCTACTGATCTTGAATGAGTTTTTCATAAAAATCGTATTAAATACATCAGCAGATGACCCAGTGATAGCTTAAAAGTATTGCATCTGTCTTTACTCATCCACATAGAAGGCAAACTTCCTGCCAGGTTAGTAGATGGTTCTCACTAAGTGGTATTTGGTGTGAATTTCCCTACCTGTTCAGATAGTACTATCACAACAAGTTAAAACCCGTGCAAATAGAATGATCCAGTTGCTGAAATAGAGCCATCAGCAAGTTTTTTTAAGTTAATGGGATTATGTTAGTTTAGTTTTATTGCAATCTGATAAGAGAAAGAACTCTTATTTGATGTGTGGTGAAACACTGATAAGAACTGTCATTTCGTGTGTGTGTGTGTGTGTGTGTGTGTGTGTGTGCGTGTGCGTGTGATTATATAAGGCATAAGGTAATCTTTTAAATAGGTATAATATTCACTTTACTTCATTTCACATTATAAGCTATGCATTTTATATCGTTTTCTCTTGGCTGTTAGCTAAATTAGCTATTAGAAAATATGTCTAATTAGCTATTATATAAATTTGTCAGTTCTAAATAAAATATATTTAAAACAGGATATATTTTAGTAATTTGATTTTACAATTCATGAAATTAATGAATGTTAGTACACACTTTAGTTTTATTTTAAATTTAAAAATCTGTGTTAATTGGAAATATTTTTAATATAGTGTGCCTTAGGTTTCAAGCAAAGTGTGACTACATGGAGATATGCATGTAGAAAAATAATAAAGGTCACAATTCTAAACTAAGTGGCAAAATTAGTCACAATTTAAACCCACAAAATTATATTTTGCCTTTCAATAAAAACCTACTAATTAAAGGCCAGTAGGGGAAGGGTATTCTCTCAATATCACTTCTGTAACACCTAGCTGTCTCAAATGAGAAAAGAGACCTGAGTTAGTAAGAGATTTTACGTGCTTTTTGGTATTTGGTTCTCAGAAAAAGTTTTTACAAATGAAGGAAAGTAGTATTGGCTGTAATTTCTTCATTATAATCAAAGAGAACTAATGATTCCTACGTTTCCACCTCCTCTCCACTTGATAGGTGGAAGGGCTTGGACAAACAACTGAGAGATGGCTGATGCATTAATGATCGTAACTGCCAGTGCTGCACCACAAACCCTCTATAGATTCCTCCTGGCTTTGCCTGTTCTGCAAAAACACTCCCCCAGGCCACCCCCTCCCAGTGCTCCATCCTGTTCATCTACTCCCTCTTCACTCATGTTGTCCACCTCCACCCCTCTATGCCCTGCCATGCATGATGGAGCACCTGAGTTGTAACCTGTAAGCTGACATTACAGAAAATTAAAAAATGGATTAGTTTGGACACTCACGAAAAGAAATTTAAGCCAGAAGGGGCCTATGTTCAGTTTTAGACTTCCTAGCCTTAGTTATTTTGTTTGCTCCCTTTTCTTACTTCTTTCTTTCCCTTTTACTTGCCTTCAGATGAAGAGAATGTGGTGGGAAGAGCATCGCCTGAGCCAGAACTACAGCTCAGGCCTTACCAGATGGAAGTTGCCCAACCAGCCTTGGAAGGGAAGAATATCATCATATGCCTCCCTACAGGGAGTGGAAAAACCAGGGTGGCCGTTTACATTGCCAAGGATCACCTGGACAAGAAGAAAAAAGCATCTGAGCCTGGAAAAGTTATAGTTCTTGTCAACAAGGTATTTAAACAACACAAAATATAAAATGACTTGTTCATTTTCATTTTACTGTATTATTCCAAAGCATTTATATAGTGACATTTGTAGCAATGGATCACAAAGATTTACTTTAATTAGAGGGATTGTCAAAATACACCATTTATTTGTTTGTTTGCTTATTTATGAGCATTAGAGAGACAGACAGAGAGACTGGTCTTTTCAACAGGGTCTCACCATGCCACAATCCTCCTATTCCAGCCTCCCAGTTAGCTAGGATTACGGTGCACACCGCTGTGCCCAGCATATTTAGGTTGGTCCAGGATCTGAACTGGCCTTCTGTGCAGCTCCAACATTGTTCACTGGTGCTCTACAGCCTGCACAACAGGGGCTGGGCCAACCATTTATTTTATTTTTTACTCTTTTATTTTATTTTTTTTTTAAGTATATGTAACATCTTAGTGATTAACTTTAAAATACTTTTTTTTTTTTTGTAAAACCAGGACATTAAGCCAAATAGTTATAACATACATACAAAGGTTGTATTTATCTGGATATACTATAATGTTAAGTGGTACTAACTTCTCATTGCTTGTGAACATGGATGACCCCAAAATATTACTGATTCTTATATCAGAGGTTGTTTAAGAGTTTAACTGCTGACCTTTGGTTAACAATGGATACTTTATCTATATCAAGTTAAATAGATAAACAATGTTTACTGTTAAGTATGTGTGTGTGTGTGTGTGTGTGTGTGTGTGTGTGTGTGTGTATCAGGTGGCATGAAAGTTAAGGCAGGTGGATCCCACATGTCTGACAACATGGTTTAAGTCCTGGAATTGTGGCTTGAAAATCACAATAGATGGGTGTGCACGTGTGCCCAAAATCCTGAGACAAGAATGGAGAAGGGATTGTGGTGTGGATATCTACCTCGGGTGGTGAATTCCCACTTTTCCTCTCACTGTCTCTCTCTGTCTTTCTCTGATGAGGACACATGCGCTATAGCAAAAACAAAACAAAACAAACAAAGATTTTATACACACACACACACACACACACACACATATACATATACATATACATATATATAATGTATATATTATAGATATCTTGAATTGTCAGAAAAGTCATGACATATTTTTCTTTGTTTTTCTATGCAAAAATCCATTGTGACTTTTCTGACAACCCAATAGATAGATAAATACATAATATATGTACTACATTAACCACAACTGAAATCTTTCTTTGATCATTTTTATCTTAGATATCTGAAGATCATCTTCCTAAGTCGGTATAAACTCATTCACTGTAAGGCAAGTCTAGGTATTTGAGCTTTATTCAGGTAAATGAGACTATATTAATAAATTGGTAAATTATGAATATTGTTCTTTACTATTTTATGTAATAAAATTGAATATATTTTTTGTTACCAGACACAGTCATTTTTCCATTCTTACCTATTTCTTTATAGAAAAATATTGCAATAAACTATACAATTTTGTATATTTTTGGATTTTTATTATGGCTAAAGATTTAGTTGCAACCTGCTTTTCAGGACTGGAAAACATACTCAGAATCCATGACTTACATGATTTTCATCATGTAGTTCGAAGTGGGCTTTGTATGTATGTGCTAAGACCAAAGAATTCATACTGTATACAACATTTTTATTTCCTTTTCTAGTGATAATGATACGTTAGAATTTATTTACTCATAGACTTTTTTTTTTTTTTAAGAGAGATTTTTGCTACAGGGAGCATGCACTTGCCAAAGAGACAGAGGCAGAGAGGACAGAAAGGGAGAAATCACCCTCCAGGGGGGTGACCTGCTGCAATCCTTTCTCCTCCATTCTCCTCTTGGGATTTTAGGCACACATGCATTTGCACCTAGTGTAAGTTTGAAGTACCAGGTCTGGGACTGGAACTGTGGTTGACTATGTGGGAGTCCAACAATGTAACCTTTATGCCATCTGCTGGTCCCATGCCCACAGCCTTTTATATATTCCCTTTGTAAATAATAATATTAAAAAAAATAAAATAGTTTGAATCCTATTTTTACCTACAGTAGTTTGATCTTAGAGAAATTACCAACTTCTCTAAATTTCATTTTTTATCTGTAAAACGAATGAATTAATAACTACCTATTCTTAAATTTAAATGAGATATTATGCTTATTGCATAGCAATGACTGAGTAAACACAAGCCTTTTTATCCTATTATTTCTCCCTCATCTTTATAACTAATGAAATCAAATACCTTAGCCAGAGAACAAGATCTTAAGTGCCAGGTGTAAAGAAAAGTTAAATGTATTCAAAACCACTTAAACTGTTTTTTTTTATATATGTATCGTTTGAACATTCTGCTATTTTCTGAAACTCAGTTTTACCATCTTCCATTTAAATGGCAAAGTATGTAGACTCAAAACTTAGGAGTTATTTATTTATTTAGGTTTTTGCCATAGGTTGCGTGCGCTTGCTTGAGAAGGACAGAGAGAGGAAAAGTGAGAAATCATCCCCTAAGGGGACTGCCCATGCTACAGTCCCTTCTCCTCCATTCTCCTGGTATTTGGGCCATGCGTGCACACACACCCAGCATGATTTTCAAGCCACCAGGTCCCAGATTTAAGCTGCAGATGGTCATATGGGAGTTCAGCACCTTAACCATCATGCCACATGCTGGCCCCTAGAAGTTATTTTTGATTCATCTACTACCTTTTATCTGCTCACAGGGTCATAGAAGTTAAAATTATAAGGGCCCTTTGAAATAAAGCCTTTTCCTTTACAAAATGGTTCTTTCACTGTGTGTGTGTGTGTGTGTGTGTGTGTGTGTGTGTGTGTATCAGGTGGCATGAAAGTTAAGGCAGGTGGATCCCACATGTCTGACAACATGGTTTAAGTCCTGGAATTGTGGCTTGAAAATCACAATAGATGGGTGTGCACGTGTGCCCAAAATCCTGAGACAAGAATGGAGAAGGGATTGTGGTGTGGATATCTACCTCGGGTGGTGAATTCCCACTTTTCCTCTCACTGTCTCTCTCTGTCTTTCTCTGATGAGGACACATGCGCTATAGCAAAAACAAAACAAAACAAACAAAGATTTTATACACACACACACACACACACACACACATATACATATACATATACATATATATAATGTATATATTATAGATATCTTGAATTGTCAGAAAAGTCATGACATATTTTTCTTTGTTTTTCTATGCAAAAATCCATTGTGACTTTTCTGACAACCCAATAGATAGATAAATACATAATATATGTACTACATTAACCACAACTGAAATCTTTCTTTGATCATTTTTATCTTAGATATCTGAAGATCATCTTCCTAAGTCGGTATAAACTCATTCACTGTAAGGCAAGTCTAGGTATTTGAGCTTTATTCAGGTAAATGAGACTATATTAATAAATTGGTAAATTATGAATATTGTTCTTTACTATTTTATGTAATAAAATTGAATATATTTTTTGTTACCAGACACAGTCATTTTTCCATTCTTACCTATTTCTTTATAGAAAAATATTGCAATAAACTATACAATTTTGTATATTTTTGGATTTTTATTATGGCTAAAGATTTAGTTGCAACCTGCTTTTCAGGACTGGAAAACATACTCAGAATCCATGACTTACATGATTTTCATCATGTAGTTCGAAGTGGGCTTTGTATGTATGTGCTAAGACCAAAGAATTCATACTGTATACAACATTTTTATTTCCTTTTCTAGTGATAATGATACGTTAGAATTTATTTACTCATAGACTTTTTTTTTTTTTTAAGAGAGATTTTTGCTACAGGGAGCATGCACTTGCCAAAGAGACAGAGGCAGAGAGGACAGAAAGGGAGAAATCACCCTCCAGGGGGGTGACCTGCTGCAATCCTTTCTCCTCCATTCTCCTCTTGGGATTTTAGGCACACATGCATTTGCACCTAGTGTAAGTTTGAAGTACCAGGTCTGGGACTGGAACTGTGGTTGACTATGTGGGAGTCCAACAATGTAACCTTTATGCCATCTGCTGGTCCCATGCCCACAGCCTTTTATATATTCCCTTTGTAAATAATAATATTAAAAAAAATAAAATAGTTTGAATCCTATTTTTACCTACAGTAGTTTGATCTTAGAGAAATTACCAACTTCTCTAAATTTCATTTTTTATCTGTAAAACGAATGAATTAATAACTACCTATTCTTAAATTTAAATGAGATATTATGCTTATTGCATAGCAATGACTGAGTAAACACAAGCCTTTTTATCCTATTATTTCTCCCTCATCTTTATAACTAATGAAATCAAATACCTTAGCCAGAGAACAAGATCTTAAGTGCCAGGTGTAAAGAAAAGTTAAATGTATTCAAAACCACTTAAACTGTTTTTTTTTATATATGTATCGTTTGAACATTCTGCTATTTTCTGAAACTCAGTTTTACCATCTTCCATTTAAATGGCAAAGTATGTAGACTCAAAACTTAGGAGTTATTTATTTATTTAGGTTTTTGCCATAGGTTGCGTGCGCTTGCTTGAGAAGGACAGAGAGAGGAAAAGTGAGAAATCATCCCCTAAGGGGACTGCCCATGCTACAGTCCCTTCTCCTCCATTCTCCTGGTATTTGGGCCATGCGTGCACACACACCCAGCATGATTTTCAAGCCACCAGGTCCCAGATTTAAGCTGCAGATGGTCATATGGGAGTTCAGCACCTTAACCATCATGCCACATGCTGGCCCCTAGAAGTTATTTTTGATTCATCTACTACCTTTTATCTGCTCACAGGGTCATAGAAGTTAAAATTATAAGGGCCCTTTGAAATAAAGCCTTTTCCTTTACAAAATGGTTCTTTCACTTCTGGTAGGTAACCTCTATTATCAAGAAGGTTCTCATTATAACAAGAGTACCAGTCATTGTTTGAACAACTGACACTGTTAGAAAACCCTACATGTACTCAGCCAACTCTTTCAGACATTTTTCTAAAACCCTCTTCAAACACAGCCTCTAGAGCTGGAAAAAAAAATACTACAGATATGGTTTTACCCATGCAGAGTGTAGGAGAGAAGAGATGTGACACTCATCTGTGACTAGGTTTATCTTTGGCATCCACAGACTCATCTGGAACTTGACATAAACTCAACATCCTCAGTTCCTTTTCATTTGAAAACAAACCAGAACTCTCATAACTTATTTTTGTGCAGTTAATTTTTGAGCCTAAATGAAAATACTTATTTTATCTATTTATGGCATTCTTATTGATTGATTATTTCAGGTCTTACATTTTTGCATGTGTGTAATGCATTTTCCTTTCCATAATATTTCCTTCTCCTCCCAATGCGATGCTTTTATAGAAGTCTTTTATCCCATTGGATCTAGGTGATTCTTACTAGTACACATTTATGGTCATGTTTAAATGTTAATTAAGCCTCATTGATGATTTATATTCATTGCATTGTTTTGTGGACATGTAAGTACATAAATGTAATCCATGATCTGTTTCCCTGTTGTTTTTCTCCTCAGACTTTTTAGTATTTCCTCCAGTAGTTTTTTCATCTATGTCACAATGTTTACTTTCCTATTGTTTTTGAATTTTAAAAATAATTGCAGCTTCAATTATTTTTGGTTGAACCAGGAAATCCCTGGCCCAGCAAGTCAACCTAACCTTCTTTCTGCATTTGGCCCAATAGGAAGGCCTTGTAACCTCCAATCTAGAAAAGAGATCTTCTTTTTCCTTACACCATTTACTTTCATCTCCCTTCCTCCGTCCATCCTTTCCAAAGTTATAGCCTTCAAATGCAGGGAGAAATGAAAACACCACCTGTGTTCCCAGACTTTGCATTTCCTATGTAGGGTTTCAACATCCTGAGAGATAGATCCCAGGTTCCTTCAGATGCTGTAATGCAGCCCCATATGATTCAGCAGAAGTGAGTAGCAGTTGGGTTTGATTAGTCTTGGCAAGAACTCTGTCACATCTCAGGAAAAGGTTCCAAAAGGACCACACACCTCCCAATTAGCCATGTCAGACTTGCATCTGGCTTTCTCTGTGTCCTTCAGTAGGAAGTCAACACCACCCAGAGCGAGTATCCAGGATTTCCCACACCTGCTATCTCCTGTGACAACTTCTTTTTATTCTGTAGATCAGGAGATGCTGCTGCTTTGTAAGATTTGACTCACCTTTCAAGGGCAGAATCACAAGTTGTTGTGTCACTTCAGAGATATTTAATAAAATCATTCAGCAAGAATATATTTAAAGATAAATCAAATGCAGATCTTGTCCTCAAGGAATCTAAAATCTAGAAGGGAGATAAAAGATGTATGTTGATAATGTAATGTTTTCTTATACTTTGCAAACCCCTCTCGGATACGTTATCTCATTCAATCCACGCAGCTTCTCTACAAGGTAGCCACTAGTATCCCTGTTTTACCCATCAGAAAACCAAGACTCCAAGACTTTAATTGGCCTTGCTGGAGTTACTCAATCAACAAGCTGCAGAAGTGAGACTTAAACCCTTATCTTCTGAAATCATCTGGGCTTCTCTTTCCACCATATGCCATGGCTAGAATAAGATAGGTGAAATATCAAGGAAGTTTTCTGAGTACTGGCAATATGTCAGCCTCTGTTACATTTAATTTTTTTCAACTCTATTATACTTAGCATTTTCCTCATTTTCTTAAGGTTGAAATTTGGATGACTGAGATGCAGACCTTGTCTGAAATCACACAGTAAGCAAGGAGCTGAAGTGGCTGTTTTCAGGGCTTTCTTCTCTTTGGATTATGCTACCTCTTTTAATTTAATTTAATTTAATTTCTATTTCCATCCTCAAAATCTTTCTGACTTCTTTCTCAGATTCCTCCCACTGTCTTGCACAAGTTGAATGGAAAGAATACTTCAGGAAAAATGAATCAGGAATGGTTTATGGAAGAGAGAGAGGAGAACTATGACTTTCACATTTTAAAGACTTAACTGTCACATGGGAGCTGTCATTGAAGTGAAAATCTCAAGGCTGTCTCCAGAGATAGTCTCTGGATTCAACAGTTTTTTTGAATGAGGCTCAGGAGTCTGCATTTTCCAAATCTTTTAAGTGATTTTTGTGGCAGATAAATTAGGCTGACTTGACTTTAACAAAAAACACTGAATGAAAATTTCTCTTCTTACTCTTTCTCCCGTGTTAAATCCTTTCACTCGTCAACCTTGATTATTGATTTTTAAATCCACTTTGTTTCATTGGCATTCATTGGTTGCATTTTCCCTCTTCCTTCCCCCATGCCCAGATACCCACTCTTAGAAGCCTCTATTATTTCTACAAAATATTATTGCAAAACAATGTTGTAATGCATTGTCATCCTTAGCCAGGGGATCAGTAAACCATTATTTAACACATAAGCAGGCACACTTCAAGTAAAAGGATGAATCATTTGTACAGTGCAGACCAGTGAAAAGGTAACCTCTCATATATTATTAGATAATACCATTATGAGGACTAAATGTACATTTGTTTAAAGACTTGTTCCTGAAACTCTTCCTGTCACCTCTTTATTCGCTACATTGTATACTCCTGGGCTTCCATTGTATAAATCCTTCTAGGACACCTTTAAAATAGCTGGCTATTCTTTCTCCTGACCCAGGAGGTATTCTGAGTGACTAGTAATGTATAACTTTGAGTGTCAATCCAACCACCTTTAGCAGGTATTACAACATATTGAGACCCAGCTGAAAAATGATCACAAGTTCACACTTCTTTTGCCAAGCTTATTTGTTGTATTATTCTTGTTCAGCCACTGAAGCTATTCCTCACTTCACATCCTTTCTGCTAGTCAATGCCTTAACTCCTCACTTTCTGTTTTCTGCTTCTTCCAGTCCTTTAGCTGTGCTTCCTCTGGTCTAATGCCCAAATAAACAATGGAAATACATAACCTCTACAATATAATCATTAAGGAGCCTGTGAACTCTTACACTGTTAGGTTGTCAGGGGAGTCATGACATGTTTTTCTATACCAGACTGCGTCATGACTTTTCTGACAACCCAATACATTTAAAATACTCTACTTGGTGATCATAGTCATTTGTAGCCTGGGCCTGCTCTATAGATTAAAAATTACTTTATCCAACCTTCATTTTATCTCTTCACTGCCCGGAGACTTATTACATTCAAATTCTTTATAAAGCCTTCTATGCAGTTAGTTGCTCTTTCCTGATACTATCACTCTATGTTTTTTATGGGGAAATTACTATATTGTACTCATGTGTTTTGTTTTGCCTCATCTTGATCTATGTGCTCAGCTAGACTGAGTTCTCCAAAGCTATCAACTATGTCTTAAACACCTTTGTGTCCAAGACCACAATATCTACACTTACCAAGCATTCAACAAATGGTAACTCACAGGGATTGGCAAGTTGTGTGGTGATTAAAGGCACTGGATTCCCACATGGTTGACCACAGTTCAAGTCCCAGACCTGGTGGCTTGCTTTCTCGCTTTCCTTTTTTCTCTGTCTCTGTCCGGTCAAATTAAAAAATAATAATAATAACAAAAGGTATTACACAAATAATTCTTTTTAAAAATGGTTATTGACAGATATTGAAAGGAATGATTGATACATTACACTAATTAACTGATAACACCTCTTCTAATACCTGAAGCATGGTAGGCCTTTGATCAATAATCTTTTTGCTTTGACTATGCTCTCTCTCTCTTTTTAAAAATTTAAACTTTGCTTTTTTTTTGTTTTTGTTTTGTTTTAAAGGTACCATTAGTTGAACAACTATTCCGCAAAGAGTTCAATCCATTTTTGAGGAAATGGTATCGTGTAATTAGATTAAGTGGTGATACTCAATTGAAAATATCATTTCCAGAAGTTGTTGCATCCTGTGATGTTATCATCAGTACAGCTCAAATCCTAGAAAACTCTCTTTTAAACTCAGAAAGTGGAGAAGATGCTGGTGTACAACTGTCAGGTTAGTGGAAGTGTCTATTTATTTATTTACTTATTTATTATATTTTTAAAGGTTTTTGCTATAGGGTGTGAGCGCTCTCCAGAAAGACACAGAGAGACAGAGAAACAGAAAGCGAGACCCCCCTCCCCCCCACCCCAGGGGTGATGGCCATGCCGCAATCCCTTCTCCTCTCGGGATCTTGGGCATGCACACACACGCGCCTGATGTGAGTTTAAGCCACCGGGTCCAGGACTCAAACCACGATTGACTACATGGGAGGGAGTCCAGTGACATAGCCATTATGCCAACTGCTGGTCCCAAAAGTGTTTATTTTTTGAAAAAGAAGAATTAGCATTAATAGTAATGTTAGTTATGGTAATAGAGGCTATATTGGTTAAGTAATTTTTTAAGTGATTAAAAATTTTTATTAGATCAAATCATCTCTCATTCATTAAAGCCCTTCTTCCTAAGGGAAAAAGAAAAAACTGAGAAGTTTGTAATTAGATTACTTTGTTCTGAATAAGAATCTCATTATTGGACCCAGTTGCCATGGTGTAGTCAGTAGGGTGCCACTAGAAGATTTTGGAGCCACATAGGAAAGACCTGAACGTTCTTGGCTGGCTGGAAGACAGGGAAGGATTGTGTGTGGCAGGACCCTGTCAAGGGTTCCTTTCTCTGTTTCTGTCACTGTCTCTTTAATTCTTATGAAAGAAATAAGCAAAACCTGTTTTGAAAAGAAGTAAAACTGGGACCAGGAGATGGTGTATTTGTTTAGTCACTGGACTCCCGTGTGGTTGGCTGCAGTTCGAGTCCCAGACCCAACAACTTCAAATTCATGTCAGGCGCGTGTGTGTGCATGCCCAAAATCCAAAGAGAAGAATGGAGGAGCAGGGATTGCGGGAACTGGCCATCTCCCCTGGGGATTGATTTCTTGCTTTCTGTCTTTCTGTTTCTCTTTGTCTCTCTGACGAGCCTTATAACAAAAATCTCTCTCTAAAAAAAGAGTAAAACTATAATAATTAACTACAATGTTAAAAGGAATACAAAATTATTTAAATAGTAGGTTTTTAATTTTTTTTTTCATTTGAATTGTTAGAGGACATTTGTACTTGCCAGACAGAGACAGAGACAGAAGGAAAGGGAGAAAGCACCCCTCAATGGTGTCTGGTCATGCTACAATCCATTCTCCTCCATTTCTCCCTCCTCTTGGGATTTTGGGCCCATCCTCATAAATGCCCAGCATACCCTTCAGGCCACTGGGACCAGTTTTGGAACTGCATGGTATGCCATCTGGGATCCAGCTCTATTAACTCTTAGGCCATGGAGCTATCCCATGTGTTTTTCATTTGGTGTATTAGAAAAAAAAATACTAACACAAAATTAAATAATTTTTTAAAGAAGAAAAGTATGTACCTGAGTTTTATGGAACAAGTCAGGATGTGAATCTCATCCCTTGACTGTTTTTCTTTTTTTTTTCTTAATCTATTTGCTGTGATTTTTCAAGCCACCAGGTCTAGGTCTTGAACCATGGTTGGCCAGGTAGGAATCAAGCACCCTAACCACCTTACCACCTGCTGCTCCCACCATTTTTTAACTCTATAAATTTTCTAAATCTAGGGACCAGCAGACGACACAACGGCTATGTCACTGAACTCCCATGTAGTTGACTGTGGTTTAGTTCCCGGACCCAGTGACTTAAATTCATTCCATGTACGTGTGCGTGCATGCCCAAGATCCTGAGAGGAGAATGGAGGAGAAGGGGTTGTGGCATGGCCATCCCCCCATGGGAGTGATTTCTCATTTTCTGTCTCTCTGTTTTTCTGTCTTTCTGACAAGCACACGCATCCTATAGCAAGAACCTCTCCAAAAAAAGAAAAAAGGAAAAGAAAGAAAAAAGAAAAGAAGAAAAAAATCTTAATCTCATCTGTTAAATAGATATATCAAACAAGAATAGTTTCCTAATAACTATTTGTAAACTTCTGTATGTTTATGTGCCTAGAAGAGTTAGATTTGTAAACAGGGCTGCTCCAGTGTCCTGTCCAAGAAAAGAAATCCTCGCGGCTGCTCAGTTCATAACTGAAAAGGTAGTGCTCTCATTGTAGTTTGCTGGTACAGATAATGAACCATGTGAATTTTCCTTTAAGATTTTTCTCTCATTATCATTGATGAATGTCATCACACCAACAAGGAAGCAGTCTATAATAACATCATGAGGCGTTACTTGAAACAGAAGTTGAAAAACTATACACTCAAGAAAGAGTGCAGACCAGTGGTTCCCCTACCTCAGATACTGGGACTCACAGCTTCACCTGGTGTTGGAGGGGCCACAAAACAAGCGAAAGCTGATGAACACATTTTAAAAGTAAGTCAGTAACTTTATGTATAACCAGTAAAATCAAAGCTAAAATAAATGCTAGTGCTTCTTAGGCTTTTTAAGTAAGATTGAGTGTAAGGGCCCTAATCATTTATTTAGTGAGATGTATTTGCTTTAACTATAGCAAATATACTTAATTTTCTACAGAATAGTGCATGTCTTTGTGAAGAACTATGACATAGAACAATACAAAAATTGTGACGAACAGAAAATAATGAGAAGTTGAGACAAATAGAATGTCTTTTATTTTATTTTTTTTTAATTTTTAATTATTTTTAGGTTTTTGCCATAGTGTGTGTGCACTCACTGGAAAGAGACAGAGAACGTGAGAAATCACTCCCCAGGGGATATGGCCACACCACAATCCTTTTTCCTCCATTCTTCTCTTATATATTGGGCATACAAGCAAATGTGCCCAGAGTGATTTTCAAGCTGCCAGGTCTAGGACTCCAATCGCGGTCAGTCATGTAGGAATCCCACACTTTAACCACCACACCACATGCTAGCCTGATATAATACCTTTTTTCCAACATCTGCTTCTGTAGTTTCGGATCTATTTGATATAGAAATATACATAAACGATGCAACTTTCTGGTTTTGACACATAATAAAGTTTTACTTCATGAGTTGCGAAGTAGCATGTTTCCTTTGTCTTTTCTGTTATGTATAATCCTAGGACTCTGGGTTATTAAAATTAAATGGAAACTCAAGATATTAAAATCTTTAATTAAAGATAAACTTGTCAGGTGCCCCAAAATGAGAACCTCCCATAAGCACTGTTGCTTATCTTAGGTGTTAAATGAATCAGAGTAGACCAAGAAGTATGTGGGCATTATGGAAAGTGCATTTTAATTTTAAGGGCCTTACTTTAAGTCTAATTCACTAAAAACCATAGACTAAATACAAATTCAGAGGTTCAGTTATTAGCTCCAAATATAAGGACTAAGTCCAATTTTATGAGCCAAGGCACATATGCTGAAACTGCCTCTGGATTTACACCCCTTCTTTATGTGCAGAAGACATGGCTATCTTCATGACCTTTAATGTGCCTCATGTAATATGGTTACCTCAAAACTACTGTCTAGCAATCCCTGAAAATTGCTATGCTCTTTCCACGTAGCTTTTTCCAGCTTAGAAATGGAACTGAAGGAAAAAATGAATATACTTCTGGAATTACCTACCAAACTTGATTTACAAACTTCATTTTATATATCAGGACACATGTTATTGGTTAATCAGATCCATAGTAAAATATTACTCAAATTCCATATTTAGTAACTAATGCAAAATATTGCCTACATGACAATTTATGCTACATATTTATGCTACCAATATAGGTCAAATATTTCTTACATGAAAAATAACTCTACATTTAATCAATTGAAAGGAAGATGTAATTATTTAAATATTGACAATGATCTCTTTTCCAGATATGTGCCAATCTTGATGCATTTACCATTAAAACTGTGAAAGAAAATCTTGAGCAGCTCAAAAACCAAATAAAGGAGCCTTACAAAAAGGTTGTAATCGCAGATGATACCAGAGAAGTACGTGCTTAATATTTGGTGTCTGTTTTATTGGCAATATCATACTTAACTGAAAGATAGTAAAGTCTATTTTATATGACCCATATAAATAATATTATTATAAAATTTTAGCAGACTTACGTCTTTTTTTAAATTGATATTACACAGCAATGCACTGCTGTGAAATCTTGCATTCATTTTTATTTTAGTTCTAATTTATATAAAGATTAACTCAGTAATTGTTTGGCTACATATGAGCCACAGAGTAATGGGAGTGGAGAGGGCTGTATAGCTAAACTTGAGGGTTTGTGACAGTTCTTTTTCTTTTTTTTTTTTTTACTTTCTTGGTTGGTGAATTCCAGGATTCATTTTCTGGAATACTACAGAGCCATTTTGTTGCTACCAGATAACAGTTGGCAATGATAATGGAAATCCTACCCAATTTGCATATTTGCATATTTGCTTTCTTAGGAAAACACTGACATGGTAAAGAAATAAAATATTTAATGGTGCTTTTCCAATGAATATCTTCACTATTACAAAAATCAACTGAGAATCAATTGGACATTATGACTAGTAAATTACATCAGTACTTTCTTTTGTAAAATTGAAAAAGCATAATTTAATCCCCTTGAAAATCTGCCTTGTAAGGATGTTGAGATTAAGTAACATGAGATAATAAAGGGCTTGAAATGCAGTAGGCACTAAACCAATGTTGGTGACCGCCACCTACAGATGATTTGTGTTTGAAATTCTGAAAAGACTACTTTATATTCCAGCTGCACTAGCACATTTGAAAATACTCGATTTGTTTTCACTTCTTTTTTTTTTACTTATCCAGTGTAAATTGTCGAGTTTAAATCACATTTCTACTTAAAATCATTTAATAAATATATTGCTTAAGAAATTTCTAAAAGTTTGACATCTTTAATTTACTTAATTTTTATTATAAATTTTAATTGAAATATAATATGTACAGAAAAGTATACATAAGTGTATTGATTGCTGAATTTTTATAAACTGAACATATCTGTGTCATCAAAATCCAGATAAAAGACAGAATGTTGATAGTTCCTCCTTTTGGTCACCACATCCCAAGGACACTTACTATCCTGACTTCTACAACCAAAATTTAGTTTTGATTGATTTTTGGACTGGTATCAGTGGAATCATATAACATGTACTTTTTTGTGTCTGCCTTTCTTCAAACTCTAACCTAACTTTTTATATAGGTAGAAATAATACTAAAACCAGTTGCTCAAAGGCATATTTCTTTCTTTTTTTTTTTTTCTTTTGAGAGATTTTCACTGTAGGGCGCGTGCGCTCGCCAGACAGACAGAGAGAGACATTAGAGACAGAAAGCGAGAAATCACCCCCCAGGGGGGATGGTCACGCCACAATCCCTTCTCCTCCATTCTCCTCTCGGGATCTTGGGCACGCACGCACACGTGCCCGGCGTGAGTTTTAAGCCACCGGGTCCGGGACACGAACCACGGTCGACTACGTGGGAGTCCAGCGACATAGCCATTACGCTAACTGCTGGTTCCCCAAAGGCATATTTCTTAAATTAGATGGAAAGCTTTCTAAATATACTCGTGGCATTAATTTGGTATGTGGTTTTTAAATTACCTCCAGCATTCAAGATTTATGTCATTCATGAACTTTACTTTCATAGAATTTTTCATTTCAGCAGGTTCACTCAGTAAGTGGCTGGATGGCAGAGTAAAAGAGAAACTGTTATAAATAAATGTGCAAAGAAGTGATCAGAGGTTAACCTGAATCAAATTTATTATAACATAGAAGTTAATTTAAAGGAGATAATGTTACTCTTTTAACAATGTAAATATGTAAGAATAAGTATATAATTTATCTTTTAGGATCCATTTAAAGCAAAACTCCTAGAAATAATGACAAAGATTCAAACTTATTGCCAACTGAGTCCAATGTCAGATTTTGGAACTCAACCCTATGAACAATGGGCCATTCAAATGGAAAAAAAAGGTAATTTGGGTTTTGACCTAACTCTTAGTTTATCCTATATGTATGGCAAGGTTTCAGATATCTATTTCATATAGTACCAAGGAAACTAAAAGCAAACATGATATCAAATATTGAGTTTGTCTATGCAAAAATTTGTCATGATTTTCCCAACAATCCAATAAAATGTTTGTGCTCTATGTAGGTCTAGAATAAGCATGTTCTAATTCCTTAATCTATGGAAAGAGATACCAATTCATTCCATTTTCACTTTTTAGTCAGTCTTTTGTTTATTCTGTATTTTAAGTATTAATATAAACAATGGTCTCTAAAGACAAACTGAACTAATATATTTTTTAGGCTTTTCCTCTGTGAACTAAATATTTATTGCTGAAAGCAGAGTTCAAATAGCAAGTCTTACAACTGGAAAACTTGCTTCCTTTCAGATCTCATGACTCATTTTAGCCTTAAGTTGCCCATTTCAAAACCAAGATGAAGCCAGTTTTGGAGTCAGTATCATAAATGTATTGAAGTCCACAGTATAGATATGTTCTCTCACTGTTTCATTTCCTTAATGTATTGTTTCTTAGCTGCAAGAGAAGGAAATCGCAAAGACCGTGTTTGTACAGAACATTTGAGGAAGTACAACGAGGCCCTACAAATTAATGACACAATCCGAATGATTGATGCATACAACCACCTTGAAACTTTCTATAATGATGAGAAAGAAAAGAGGTTTGCAATCCTACAAGATGATAGTGATAACAGTGATGATGATGACTGTGATGGTGATGAAGATAAGAATGATTTAAAGAAATCTGTGAAACTGGATGGCACAGATAGATTTCTCATAGACTTATTTTTTGGTAAGATTCAAAGTAACATGTTTTGAGTAGTATCATGCATTTATTACCTCTTTGACATGAACCTGGTACTCCTCATAAACTCTCTAAAATACCCTCTTAAAATGCCCACACTCTATGACTGAAACTGACTAATGGATATAGAAACACAAGATATAGATGTAAATACCAGATATAGTGTGTGTGAAAAAAGAGGGTCTGAGGAAGGGCATTTAGAAGAAAAACAGGGAGACAAAGCTTTAATGGCACAAAGAAATGTGGTATTACCTGTTGAAGATATTTTGTACTTTTATCAGCTATACTAGGGAGAAATGTTCACCTGTTGAAATATCCATTTTGTAAGCCAAATAATAGTGTAATTGAATATATAAAAGGAAATGAAATGAAAAAATAAATAAATTTAAAAAATAACATTTTGAAAAATAAATCCCACTCAGGTTGGGGCTTTTTAAATTGATGTCACCAGATTAACTATGAGTTACATGATGACAATTGGTCATTTGATCATCTAGTTTTATTGTCAAGACCATTACAATGAATTTATTATTTATTTTTCGTAGAGGCTTTCATCTTAGGGTATATGCACTTAACAGAGAGACAGAAACAGTGAGAGGGAAAGTGAGAAATCCCCCCCCCAGGGAGGATGGCCACACCTAAATCTCTTCTCCTCTATTCCCCCCTCAAGATCTTAGGCACACAAGAACACACATCCAGCGTGAGTTTTAAGCCACCAAGTAAGGATTTGCAACTGTGCTTGGCCATGTAAGAGTCCAGCGACGTAACTACTACACTATCTGCTGGCCCCAAATGTATTTCTTTAGTAGCCTGGTCACAAGATTAATTGTAGATGAGTCACATCACAGTGCATTCTTATGTAAAATCTTCCAATTCAGTTATTTGTATATTTTACTCATTTGGACTAATTATTTCTTTTAAAATAATTTTAAATAACTTCTAATTTACAAAATTATGTATATTTATAGTGTACATGTTTCAATTCGTGAATGTGTTGTGAAATGGCTAAGTCAAGCTGATTAACATATTCACTATCATTATTTCCTAAAGAAAACAAGAAAATGTTGAAAAAGCTGGCCGAAAACCCAGAACATGAAAATGAGAAGCTGACGAAGTTAAGAAACACCATAATGGAACAATATACTAGGACTGAGGAATCAGCACGGGGAATAATTTTCACAAAAACACGACAGAGCGCATATGCGCTTTCACAGTGGATTACTGAAAATGAAAAATTTGCAGAAGTGGGAGTCAAAGCTCATCATCTGATTGGAGCTGGACACAGCAGTGAGTTCAAACCTATGACACAGGTATAAACGTCTTTTAGGACTTCTTTTTTTATTCTGTTATTACTCTTTTCAAATTATTTGGAGTTTATTTATTTATTTACACAGATTCTCACACCATTCCCTAAGTAAGCGTTCACAATGAAGCACTTGTTCTTGAAATAAAATTTGAGTCATATAGGTACCTAATCTTTGGTGTTTGACAGGAAAAGCATTATCCTATCTATCTATCTATCTATCTATCTATCTATCTATCTATCTATCTATCTATATATCTGAAGGAACTTTCTAAGCTGAGTTTCCCTTACAAAAATCAATGACACCTAAATTAATAAAGTGGAGAAATGTTTACAGTGTCAAGTGAACAAATCAAACCTCATAAAATATATTAAAATATGTTTGTATAGAGTGAAACCTGTGAGAGAACTTACAAAAATTATAATATTTCATGTGCTAGAGATTTGAGAAGGTTTTCTGTTCCTTTAGAAGGTGTTTTGTTTGGTTTCATTTTGTTATGTTGTGTGCACAGTGAAACACATTATGAAAAGGGAAAAGGCACTTGTAGACATTACAAGAATGGGTGAAACAGTGATACCTTTTAAGAGTAAACTGAAGAGTAAAGTTGCATAGACCCTGAGTCTTGCTGCATGAGGGTATACTTCCAATATAGTCATCATCATTCAGGTCCATGGAGTAAGTGCAATCTCTTGTAAATATTTGCTGGAAAAAAATGTAAATAGTCCACTATAATACTTAATACACCCTCTACATCTACTCATGTCATAAATTCCTCTAAAATTAAATGCCAGAGAAGGCACCGTTTTCCTTGGATAACAAGTTTGTTTCCTCCTTTTGGTTCGCTTTCAGGCAAAAATGAAGTTCAGCCTCACAACTTCTGTGTTAATTTTTGCACTCTTTCACTCTTGGTCTTGTTTTTTGTTTGTTTGTTTGTTTTTACTTTCTGTTATATTGACTTTGGACTTAGGAATTGCAGTGGACTCAGCTTCTTTTTAAAAGAGGTAGAATGTAATAAGTTTGTTTTCAAACTATTGGGTTGTCAGGAAAATCATGACACATTTTGGCATAGGAAAACAGAAAAACATGTCATGACTTCCCTGACCACTTAATATTTTCTACATTTTGTCCATTTCAAACCGGGGGGCTGCATACTGAACATACACCGCCCCCCCCCCCTCAGTCAATGCATCGTCACCTTGTAAACTGAGATGGACTCACTCATTAGGTGTGACTCTTCCTTCCAGCAGAGAGTCACTCGAAGTGTGCATGGAAGTGGTACTTGAGACACAGGGACTTGGGTCAAGAGGGAGAGGACGGGGCATCCCAGGATGCACCTCTAAGCCTCTCTCATCCTTTATATTTATTAGAGCAAAGGAGGATGGAAAGTTAATTTTAGAGAAAGCTGCTTCTGGAGGATTAGAAAGAGGGTAATTCCTGGGACAGGTTCGTTTCAGTACCAATAAGGGTATTATGGCTAAATGACGCAGAGGCTGGGCAGCACACCTTGGAATTTGGAGAGCACATTCATGAGCTCACACACCCATCAAGCAGAAGACATGAAATTAAGCATTTTCACCTTTTTTTCCTAAGCATGTACTCACACTCATTGGCCTCACGTCTTTTTTGAGCAAGAAGACAAGAGGTTAGGCATTTGGGGCATTTTTCTCTGCAGTCATTCATTCAGAGTTCATAAATCCAAGGTGTTCTAGAAGCACAAGGTGTTCTGTTGTTTCCTAACATTTAGGAGAGGAGTTAGGCATTTATTTGATAAGATCTGATGATCTAACACTGTGTCTTTAATTTTCATTATTTAAGTTACTCCTTGGAATCAAGGTGCAGATATCTTCTGCTAAAATCCAAGTACATGTAAGTTCTTATCAGTGGTCGTAAGGGCAGGAGAAGGAACATATCAGAGAAAACTTAAGTAAGGCCATTCTACTAGGTTCTCCGGTAGTTAGGAGTCAAATAAAGTCTCATACTGCCTCTGAGAAGAAAGGGCATGGCATGGGAAAACATACTGTTGGTCTGGCAGGTTTATTTTTATTTGATGTATGGGGACAAAAAAATAGTGTAGATGTGTACCAAATGTCAACAGGACCAACAGCTTTGATGAGGGTGGTTATAAAAATAAAATGACAGTTAACTGAACATGGCCATTATGTTCTCCCCTTCTTCCTATACAAGAGCCAGAGGGCAAATTTTAATTTTTGATATTAACTTTCAAAATTCATATTTTTTCATTAAAAGATTGTTTTAGTTATATTTTAGTCACTGATTCCATTTTTATTTTTATTATCCTTTTAAATAGATAGTACACTCATGTCACTCACAATTAATAAGGGACAAAGCGTATCACCATCTTTCAGTCTTCCAGCGCCACTTGCTGGAAACAACCAATGTTTTCACCTCTCATATGTCCTTCCAGGAGTTCCCATTTATTTCCTGCTTAAATGATTCTTTAACTGTCCAAATGTGGTTTACAGTGTGCATTTTCTCAATGACTCAAAAACATCACTCCACCTTATTCTCTGAATATTAAAGTTTCAGCAGTTAATGTAGTAGTAAAAAGAAAAATCCGTTTTAGCTTCTCATTGCCACATCCTCTTTCCACAAACATCTTCTCCTCATTTCTTCCTCCCGAGTTGCCACTATTTCCTTGGCACAAATGACGGCCTTTCCACCTCCAGACTGGAGGATGGAAATATTTTTGTTATTGTGTGGTAATCCCAGATTGGAAATCAAATGTTGTCTCCCCATCCTGTCTTTGTTCAATGCCAAAAACCAGATGGCAGCAAATCCATGTATGATCTAATCCTTTGATTTACACTGACCAGTTGCAATGTATTATTTCTTCTCTTAATTAGAAGATTTTAATGTGTTTAGCATCACGAAATTTATTTTATTAAAATGTTTCTACAGAATGAACAGAGAGAAGTCATTAGTAAATTTCGCACTGGAAAAATAAATCTGCTTATCGCTACTACTGTGGCAGAAGAAGGTCTGGATATCAAAGAATGTAACATTGTGATCCGTTATGGTCTTGTCACTAATGAAATAGCCATGGTGCAGGTACATTCATATACCTCTATGTACTAGGCTTATTTTTATGTCTGTCTTTGTATTTAATTGCTTTTTAAAGTAAAACTCAAAACATCACTTTAGTTTTAAAAATATATCTTTCTTGCTAAAAGAACAATCCTATAGAACTGTGTACTATTACCTTTTATATTGCTGTTGTTTAGTTCCTGTGACAATCAGATACCTATTGTATTTTTAAACAACTTTTTTTTCTTAACTGTCATTTCTATCTGATGAGACTTTCCAGGACCATGACATCGGCCTCATTTTAGGAGTCAAGAGAGGCCCCTTCTTTCTGAGAATACCTGAGTCCCCAGCTGTTCTAGAAATCATGAGCGTCCTGCAAAGTCACATGCCCAAACTTGAGACAATGCTACCACTTCTGCATTTTCCTCTCTTCTTCATTCAATTTTTCCGTGTGCTTGAAAATTTTTACAGTAAAATGTTGGGTCAGTGTGAACTTATAAATGCAAAAATAAATAAATCAGTAGTTTTTATTCAAATTTAACTTTATCTGTTAGCCACCAGCATTAACTATATTATCATTGCCTCTTATTATGTACAGGACTTATGCTGATTAATAGATATGATAATATTCATGTAAAATTAAATGTGTTTTAAAAAAATACTTTTAAGTTGCATCCTTGGTTAGGAGGCAGGTCATAGAAGATTAAGATACTTACCAGAAAGCCATCAAAATAGGATGTCTTTTTATTTCAGGAGTTAGTTTAAAAGTCAGTTGTTTATTACTTACAGTGCATTTTTTTTTCCTTGAGACTAATATTATTGCTGAGACTTCTGGGCTGGGCCAAAAACATTTATTACTCAAAATGTACCTGAATATCACTTTATAAAGAGGCCCATAGAAATTTATCAACCAAGAAAACATGCTTAAAATCCCATGTAGGGTTCCAGGAACAGACCTGCACCCCACCAACTCTGGTGCCAAGGTCAGAGATTTCCCCTTTCCTCATTCATCTCTTCTATAACGCAGGAGGACTCCCACAGTCCAATCACTGGATCATGGTCTCCATGGTTTGAGAGATTCTGGAGACAAAAAAACTGTACAGGATGGTATTACATTACTGAGGGCTTTGAAGGCATGTGTGGGGACTCAACTAATATCAGTATAGAGCATTGTGTCTGTATTAAAGCATTTTTCTAAGTTTAAAGAGCTGACTTACAAGAAATGGATAAGTAACTTTAGTGAGAACAGGAAGAACATTTGATGGCTGGAATACTAGGCAACAAATATCATTCCAGGTTGAAATGAGGAGAGTTAGCCAGGAGGCAGAGAGTCTTGCATTTACTTGATCTCTTTATGTTCCCAGGCCCGGGGTCGAGCCAGAGCTGATGAGAGCACCTATGTCCTGGTTGCTCCCAGTGGCTCAGGAGTTATTGAACGTGAGACGGTTAATGATTTCCGAGAGAAGATGATGTATAAAGCGATACACCATGTCCAAAATATGAAGCCAGATGAGTATGCTCATAAGGTATAGTTTTTGGCCACTTATGAATTTAATTTTCATTTTAAAATGACTGTGGTTCCATCTATATCTTCGTGGCTAAGTCTCCAGACAGAAATTGTGCTGAATTATAAGTTCCAGTTTCATCAACTGTGCTTAGCCCAGATTGACATATAAAGATTCAGAATCCATGATGGGCAGAAAACTGACAGGGAGCCTTTGTTCATTCCACAGAAACCAACAATAAACTTTAATAATATAAATTTAGGTAGCCTTTGATTCAGAAAGATACTGCAACTCACTCATTCAATCCAACCTGGTAATTTTTTTTTTTGGAGAGATTTTCACTGTAGGGCGCGTGCGCTCGCCAGACAGACAGAGAGAGACATAGAGACAGAAAGCGAGAAATCACCCCCCAGGGGGGATGGTCACGCCGCAATCCCTTCTCCTCCATTCTCCTCTCGGGATCTTGGGCACGCACGCACACGCGCCCGGTGTGAGTTTTAAGCCACTGGGTCCGGGACACGAACCGCGGTCGACTACGTGGGAGTCCAGCGACATAGCCATTACGCTAACTGCTGGTTCCCGTAATTTTGTTTTGATCTAATCCATTAGTATGATTATATATATATGTATATGTATATGTGTGTGTGTACATACATGTATGTATATGTATATATATGTATGTATATGTATATATACACATTTTTATTTCAGAAATATTTACAAAATGCTCACTATGTGCCAGGAATTGTTCTAGGAATAGCAAACATGGTAGCAAACAGATAAGACCTATCCTGCATGAAAATTATGTTCTAGTATGTGCCTCATGATGTTTGGATAAAAGAAACAAGAAACAAAACTTAAAATCAAGAAATGCATTATGTGCTACCAACTTAGAATTAAGTGAAACAAGTCACAAGATAGGTACTTTAGACTATGTGGATGGGGGCCAGCCAGTGTTGTGGTGGTTATTTCCAGCCGGTGTGTGGTAGTTAAAGTCACTGGATCCCAGATGGCTGACTATGTGGTTCAAGTCTTTTTTTTTTTTTTTTTTGGAGAGGTTTTTCCGCTATAAGGCGCGTGCGCTCGCCGGAAAGACAGAGAGAGACAGAGAGACAGAGAGATAGAAAGCGAGAACTCACCCCCCAGGGGGGATGGTCACACTGCAATCCCTTCTCCATTCTTCTCTTGGGATCTTGGGCACGCATGCACACACACCTGGAGTGAGTTTAAGCCACCAGGTCTGGGACTTGAACCGCAGTCGACTACATGGGAGTCTAGTGACATAGCCATTATGCTAATTGCTGGTCCCAAGTCTTGGACCTGGCAACATGCCTGGGACCCAGAAGGTAACATGGTGGTTATAGAGCTGGATTCCATATGCCCAGTCATGGTTTGAGTCCCAGACATGGTTGCTTAAAAATCATTACAGGTGCATGTGTATGTATAGCAAAAATCCTGAGAGAAGAATAGAAGAAAGGGGATGGCGGCATGGCCACACCTCCTGGAGGGTGATTTCTCACTTTCCCTGTTTCTAGCTCTGTCTCTCTCTATCTTTCTCCCATGAGCACATGCACCCTATGGCAAAAATCTAAAAAAAAAATAATAAGTCAGGTAAGTGTGTTTGTGTGTCCAAAATCCTGAAAGGACAAATAGTGAAGAAGTGATTGTGTGGCATATGACCATCCTCTCTCTCTCTCTCTCTCTCTGTGTGTGTGTGTGTGTGTGTGTGTGTGTGTGTCTTTCTAGAGAGTACATGTACCCTCCAGCAAATAATAAAGATAAATAAAATAGATTAGGTGATTGAGGAAGGCCTCTTAGAGGGACTGATGTTGAGGCTGGATCTAAATGATAAAATATATATTATGTCACGTAACTGCATCTCAGTTTACTAACAGAGCTGTTTGAATTGTGCGAAAGAACGCAGTGAAAGAATATTTCTACACTGTTTTAGGAAATCTCCCATACCATTGAATTAAAGACTGTAACTACTATAATAGCAAAAAACCCATTTAGAAGAAAATTCACACCCTTGCATATGGGTGTGAGTGTTAGTTTCTTAACATTGGAGTCGGCTCTACCCTAAATAGAAGTTTCACAAAAGAGATGCTTTCAAATTGGTGTGCATTGCTATTACCAAGTCCAAAGTTTTCTGGCCAAATTTCTACACAACCTTACATGTAAAACTCTCCTGATATAAGACAAACCAAACATCTTAGTATCAGGTAATACTTTTGTTAGTGAATAATGTCACTGGAATATTATTGATTCACATTTAATCCCCTAAAAGAATGAGTCAAGGACCTATTTACAAAGGTTAAAGTTTTATGACTTGTTGTGGAAATCTCTGAGTTTATCAGTCCAATTTTCCCAATCTTTAGAATAAGATACAACTTATGGTGGAGCTAGCAGGTGGCATAGTGTGTCAGGTACCAGGTACCAGACTCCCACATGGCCAATCTCAGTTTGAGTCTTATATCTGGCAACTTGAAAATCATGCTGGGCATGAATGCATGTGGGCCCAAAATCTCAGGAGGAAAACAGAGCAGACATATTTTTAGGTTCATGGCTAAGAGACCTGCCTTCCTAAA
>NW_006160198.1:696826-787561 GCF_000334495.1 Tupaia belangeri chinensis
CAGGAATGGCAATGGGGTAGGAGGCATGCCACCACTGATCTAGTTCCAACCATTAACAATCATGCCTACTAGGTCACAGCACCAAGAGAACGGCTCCTTCTAACCTGAGAATTCTTCTCAGCCCACTATTAAGGCAACCGCTAACAAATGGTGAGAGTTGGCACATGAGGTGAAATCTATCTTCCATGTCAAAAAGCTTATATGTATGTATAGAGCTTACACATACCTGAGAGCTTCTTTAAATCAAATCAAACTTCAAGAATTAAGGTGAGAGTCTTAAACGTTTTTCTTAGCATTGATCCAACAACTTTTGCTATATTATTACATCTTATGTGAACTTAGGTCAATGGTAGCTGTGACGTGCATATATTTTTTATGATTTATTTTCTTTTTGTCCTCTCATCTTTTCATATCCCTTTACTATTTAGAGTTGATTTTTCTAGCTTTTGATGCCCTGGTTACATTGACCTTGGTTTTACTTCATTTATTTTCTATGTAACTGAAGTATTCTTTTTATTTTTCTTTTTAAGAATTGTTTATTTCACTTTACTTAATTGTTTTTTAATCTGCCATAGGGAAGCACATATATCCACCAGAGAAAGTGAGGAAAAGCAAACTTCCCGGTCTGGGATTCAAACCTCAGTCAGGCATCTGGGAGTCTAGTATCCAACCTACATGGCCCCTTTAGCCCCCTGAGGTATTCTTCATTGCACAACTGTATATGGTTCTGTGCTAGATCACCTTTGTAATCAGCTTACTGATCTATCAATGTCTTGTAAGAACAAGCTAATTAAGCTTTAAGGGAACAGAATATTTCAATCCCTTATATTGTTATAATTTACAATATAAGAATTAATTTGGGCCAGCAGGTGGTGAGGTGGTTAAGGTACTGGACTCCCACATGACCAACCATGGTTCGAGTCCCAGACCTAGTGGCTTGGACCTAGGCCATTCACCTTGTTGGTCGGCACCGATGATTTATTTTTGCCAAAAACTCCTTGTCAGGTCTTAAAGAAAACAGTGACTTTCTACTTAATTGAATATAAATATGTCATCTATGAGAGTTTTAGTTTGAAATGAAATTAATCAAGAACCAGGCTTTTTACTGTGAAATTGTATTGGTGTGAGCACTGTCCAATCTCTCATAATGAAACTAGATTGTTTCTGTTATGAAATAAGTTTTGCTACAAATTACAGAGTCCGGAACACACGGGTGTATGACTATATTTTCTCACAAAAGAAATCTGGGCAACATAAGCTTCATGATGCCATGAGCAATCCAGGCCTTTTGACTCTCTCTCCTCTGTCTTTTTATCCTTTAACTTTCCCATTTCAAGGTCTAAGATGGCTTTCAGAATTTCAATGGCCACATCTTTATTCTAGTCAGGAAGTAATAGGTTGGAAAAAGCAAAAAGGTCATATGCCAGCTATCTCATTTTAAAGGAATCTTTCTGGCAACTCTACTCAACAACTTCTTTTATCTTGTTGGCCACTGGCTTGGAACGTAGTAACTTAACTAGCATATTTCCACCCAAAATAAAATTACAGTTTTTATCTTGGAAAGAATAGATACTGAGTGGGAAAATAGCCGTTTATGCCACAAATGTGTGAAGAGGAGACTGATTAAGATGGTGAAGAGTCAGAGCCAGCAGGTGGTGTAGTAGTTAAGGCATTGGAATCTCACATGATCAACCACAGTTCAAGTCCTGGTCCTGGTCGCTTGAAACTCGCACCAAGTGCATGTGCATGCGTGCCCAAAATCCCCAAAGGAGAATGGAGGAGAAGCAATTGTGGGATGGCCATGCTCCCTTGTGGGGATGGCTTCTCATTTTCTATTTCTCTGTCTCTCCACACATCCTATAGTAAAAATATCTCTTAAAAAATTAAACTAGAAACCAGCAGATTGTGAAATGGTTATGTTGCTGGACTCCCATGTATTCAAATGTAGTTTGCGTGGCAGACCTGGTGACTTAAAATTCCGGCCAGGTGCATATGCCTGTGTGCCCAAAAGCCAGAGAGGAGAATGGAAGAGAAGGGATTGTGGTGTGGCTATCCCCCATGGGGAGTGATTTCTTGCTTTCTGTCTCTCTCTCTCTCTCTCTGTCTCTCTGGCAAGCACATGTGCACTATAGCAAAAATCTCTCAAAAAATAAATTAATTAAATTAAATTTAAATTAATAGATAATAAGATGATGATGGGTCCGAAAATTGTAATGTATAAAGAAAAACTAAAGGAACTGGAGAGCATAATGCAGATAAGAGAAGACTATGGGCAATGTGATAATATAATAGTATATATAAAATATCTGCTTCCTCAAAGAGATTCCGTTCAGAAGAAAGTTTATACCTATTTCATGGGTCAGAATCAAAGCTAATGGAGGAAGGATAGAGGGAGAGATTTTTCTTGTTGAATATTGCTTAAGAATTTCTCACAACAGAAATTTTCTACAATCAAATGGGCTTTTTTTTGAACTCCTGAGAGCTCCACTTAGCCATGACTTCAGGAGTAGATTAGATACTAACTTCTTTGGGAGCCATTGCCTCATCATTTTTATTTCCTAGACCAAAGTATATATTTTGACAAGTAAGATCGCCAAATTCCAGAAGACATAGTTTTATTAAACTATGAAAAAAAATTGACTGTTGCTTTCTCAATGCAGATTTTGGAATTACAGATGCAAAGTATAATGGAAAAGAAAATGAAAATCAAGAGAAGTATTGCAAAGCATTACAGGGCTCAACCATCATTAATAACTTTGCTCTGCAAAAACTGCAGCGTGTCAGCCTGCACTGGGGAAGATATCCACGTAATCGAGAACATGCATCACGTCAATATGACACCAAAATTCAAGTGAGTCCAGGAAGACCTATATTTAAGTTTTTCTACAAGGGATGAATCACATTATAGGAGGAGTCTTCAAAAAGTTTGTGGAAAATTTGTATTATGAAAAAACTATGCATGAATTTCAATGTTTTGGGCATTAATATAATCTCATACTTTAATTCCATTTTTTTTTTAAACTCTAAGGCATGTGTACTCACCAGAGACAGAAAAATAGAAATGAAAAGTGAGAAAGCACCTCCAAGGAGGATGGTCATGCCACAGTTCCTTCTGCTCCATTCTCTTGAGATTTGAGGCAATCACACACATGTTCCCAGAACATTTTCAAGCCACTGGGTCCAGAACTCAGTTGTACAGTCAGGCATGTAGGATCTAGCCACCTTAACCACCAAGCCACTAGTTTTGACCACTTTAATTTCATTTTTCTATAAACTTTTGAGATCTCCTCATGTCATTAAATATTTCTTAAAATAGTGTAAATAACTTTTTTCCTCCCAGAACTTCCCCTCCTTTAGCTTCCTGATTATATGTTTATTTTTTGAATACTCTGTACTGAGGCAGGAAAAGAGAATGTTAAGACCCAAAGCCATTTTGACCTAAGACACATTGTTTGTTTATATTCATGTTTATTCTCAAACTTTTTAACAACTAAAGTCAAATTAAAGTAGCCAGGAGTCTTGAAGCCACAAAAAGGAACATGCTCATTAAGAGGTATAGATAGAAGGAGGCATTGCATGATTTGCTGGGATGATCTTTGAAAGGGCGAGGGGGAAGGAAGTGTGGGATAATGCACACATGTGGGCGAGTTCAGTTCTCAGTGATTATTCTTCCTCTTTGATAATTTAGGGAACTCTACATTGTGAGAGAAAACAAAGCACTGCAAGAGAAGTTTGCTGACTATCAGACAAATGGAGAGATTATCTGCAAATGTGGTCAAGTGAGTAAATTGTTGTGGGTTCAGTTTTGCTTTGACCAAAAAAAGAATGCTTAACTGATACAATACATATTCAATTCTTCTTCTCACTATTTTCTTTTGTTTTCTTTTCTAGGCATGGGGAACGATGATGGTGCACAAAGGCTTAGATTTGCCTTGTCTCAAAATAAGGAATTTTGTAGTGGTTTTTCAAGATAATTCAAAAAAACAATATAAAAAGTGGGTTGAATTACCTATCACATTTCCCAAACTTGACTACTCACAATATTGTTTGTTTAGTGATGAGGATTAGCATTTGATTCAACATTCTTTTAAAATATCCATTTAATAGGATTTTTATTAATGTTTATTATACTATAGAACTGATGTAAGAATTAATGCAATCATTGCTATACTCTGCATTGAACTCTTTAATGGAGCACAATATAATATGCTTTCAATTTTCTATCTTATTGATGGATTGGGATAAAGAAAATCCACCAATCTGGGACTGGCACATGGCATTGTGGTTGGGGTGCTGAACTCCTACATGGCTGACCACAGTTCAAACCCCAGACCTGGTGGCTTGCTTTCCCACTTTCCTTCTTTCTCTTTGTGTCTTAAATTAAGAAATAAAGAAATTTTAAAATTAATTAAGAATAAGTAATTCTTTTAAAAAAGAAAGAAAAAAAAATCCACCCATCTTCCACATTCATGTGTTGTACTGTAGTACTGTGGAAAGAATGCTGGAACATAAATGAAACTCTAAGGTACCATTCTCAGCTCTGTCACACACTAATTTTCAGAATAAATTAGGCAAATAAAATAGTATTTTAAGCCGGCTTCATTATTGGTAAAGTGGTTATAGTATTACCTGCCTTTACTTTTACTAGCTTCCTACTGCTGCATACGATTTGCCACAAATTTAGTGTCTTAAAACTTCCACGTACTAGAGCACATGTTCTGTAGGTCAGGGTTTGGGCAGGGTCTTCTGCTCAGGCTCTCACAAGGCTGAAATCAAGGTGTCAGCAAGGCTGTGTTTTCATCTGTGGCCCTGGGGAAAGAATCTCCTTCTAAGCTCATTCAGATTGTTGCCAGCATTCATTTCCATGCAGCTGTCTGACTGTGATTCCTGTTTCCTTGCTAGCTGTCTACTGAGACTTATGCTCAGCTTCTAGGAAGGCTCTTTTTAATTAATTAATTTTTTATCATTATTCATATATTAAATCACTATGCATCATTTGCAATGTGAAGAGACTTTACCCAGCATAATATATACCTCAGTCCAGCCCAACTGAGATCACCATACACATCCTCGTCAACAGATGTGTCCTACAAGTGTCTTACCTCTCCATTTTCCTCCCGTATGTCCTACCCTCTCCCCCTCCCACACTCTCTTTCCACTTTGTCTCCAGTGTCCATTACAATTTTTAATACTTTTATGTTCTCCAGTCTTTCAGTCTCTATCATAGAGTACGGACAGTCGGTATATTTTAAGTTGAGACATATAATGTCTCTTTCATAGCTTGACTTGCTTCACACAGCAACAAATCTTCCATATTTGTCTACTTTCTATCAAATTCCAGGGCCTTGTTTTTAATGGCTGAATAGTATTCCATGGAGTATATATGCCACAATTTTTCAGTCCATTCGTCTGTCTGTGGACATTTGGGTTGGTTCCATGTCTTAGCAATTGTGAATAATGCTGCAATGAAAATAGTTGTACAAATGTTGTTCTGACTGAGTGCTCTCCTGTCCTTTGGGTAGTTACATACAGATGACTCAAGGTCCTTTCCCAGCACTGATATTTGCTTTTTCAAGGCTAGCAGGAGAATCTCTTTCTCAAGCCTACTAATATGAAATCTTTTATGTACATTAATAATAATCTCATGTATGATTATCCCATAATATCCGTAGACCTTTCCACACCCAAAGTTAGGGGATTATTCGAGGGTATCACACCAATGGGTAAGAACCTTAGGGGTCATCTACAATTCTGTGTCCCACACTGCTAGACTTAGTCTTGGGGAGAAATCTTATGTGAATCCATAGAAAAGTACTTTTGAAAAATATGAAGCACCATAAAAGACACAGTATTTTAAAAACATCAGGTAATTTAAGGCTTACTTCATCACACTATACCAAAAAATTACTAATGATGAAGGGGTGGCTAAATTCAGGCTAGCAGTAAACGGCTATGAATTATCTGTGCTCATGAAGAAAGCTGCTCACCTTCCAGTCTAGGGTCCATGCAGTGTTTAGCAGGGAGCAGAACTGGGTATTAGAGAATAAAGGAAATGTGGTTACCTTTGCTACTCCCTAGCTTTAGGCAGAAGAGTAACCTTTCTGTGGCTGTGACATTTTCATTGTTTCTGAAACAAATACTGTTATTTGGAGATGCACACAGGGCCAGAATTCTGCAGTACAGAACAGTCTCATAGTAGACAAATAGCCTTTTTTGGCATAGAATATCCATGACTGAGACCATAATGGACCATTTTAACTAACACTAAGTTTCACAAGTGGTTTGCTTCGAACAGCTACATCCTATGACTAAGGAGAAGCAAAATGTTGGAGGGAGTGAAAGAAAAATTCCTCAGTGGCTTCGATGGCTTAATTGAACTTATTAGTGCAGTAATTTTGAACTTCTCTTGGTAAGACGTAAGCAAAGGTCAATATTAACCAGTCAGAGCTCTTGAGAGTGCAAGAGAACAAAAGATTGTAATTTAAAAAAAATACTTTTTAAACCTCCAGCTGACTTTATTTAAAGTACTGCTGACTTCTTCTGGAATGCTTTGGAAACCATGCAAGAAACCAAATGCATAAAGTAACTAAATGTACTACTGTAGCATATGTAGGCTGTTTTTGAGGTGTCAACAAATATCAGGTTTTTTCAACTATGGTTCCTAGTAACTTTTTTTTCACCTAAAAAAGTGTTATTTCTACCTTAAAGCTTTAAAATACATACTTTGAATCATATAAAACTTAATATATCATGGTACCTGAAAACTTGAACTATGATGAATGTATGTCATTCAACAAACAATTATAGTTGTTATACGATTTTGATGGATAGTTACTGAAAAATTGAATATTCATAATTCTTGTGGGTCACTTTCAGAATATGCTCATGACATGTAAACATCTGTGTGGGAGTTAGACTGCTTGAGTTTTACTCCCTATGATACCTTCAACTGGTTGGATGACTTTGAGCAACCTCTTCTCACAGAGCTGATGTTTTTTGTCTTGGAAATGTTAGGTTGGCTTAAATTATATCAATACACACTGACAACGATAGCATTCTCATGGTCCCTGCCTCTGACTTTCTGGCTGCTTTTATTTTAAGATCTTGTCCAGTGACTTGTGATTACAATAGCTGTGGGCTAAATAACTACTGAGTACATTACATATTTGAATATGCCTTCTAGCCACGTGAATCTCAAAGAACAGGTATAGTGGTTAAAGTCATGTGTTTCTAAACAGGATCAAAAGGCTCTAAAGTGTCAGGAAATTTTAGAAAAAGTATTTCCAAGCCAAGCAGGCTTGTGGATAAGAAAGGTAATCCATAAATACAAAAGTGTGGACTAGTTTCAGGCTGTGTAAAATTAAAATAGAATGATACTTAGTTTGTACAAATATCTTGAATATAAGGCATGGAGACAACACAAACATGAAAAATAAATAGTTTCCAAAACAAATGACTGGTGCATAACACAGTAATTATTGATAGTGAAAAACACTATCAGTATTTTTCAATGTTTTTCAAATTGCACTTTCTTAAAACTTTTTTTTCATGAGAGCGAGAAGTAAAGAGAGAGCAAGAGATAAGCGATCTCGAGTCTCATGTCATTGGTCCCTCCCAACCTTCCTGGCTTGCCGAGATCAGGGTACATGTGCCTGTTGTGTCCAGGTCAACCAGGAACCAAACCCTAATCTTCTATATGGATACAGCTTCACTCTAGCAGCACATTACTGCTGTGCCACTGAACCAGCCCTCCAATCTGCAATTTAATCATCTGGAGTATTACAACTTAGAGTAAAGGTTTCTGGTGTTGTTTTCATTCAGTTGAAATAAAGCCAAAAGTTGGGGAGTTTCTCTTTGACATCACTGATTTTAAGATTTAAAGACTCAAGCATCTTTATGTGCAGGTAGGGAAGAACAATAGAGAATAAGGAAATATTAGCATTGTCCAACTCCAATGTAAATTGCTTATTGGATATTTGATATTTTGTACCAATAATTCTTGCGATAGTCTTTGTCAGTCATCCTGATCCTTTCTTGCATTTGTGCCTGTGCACATAATTAGAATTTAGTTTTTGTCACCTCTTCAAAAGATATCGTCCTTTGTGGTCCCCAAAGACTAAAGTTAAGTATTACTTCCCAGAATCTAGCACAGTTCACACAGAACTAGAATGGAGAGAACACATAAGGAAAGTATTGTTCACTCACCTTGAGCATAATAAACTTCTCACTTCCAAAATCTGGTAAACGATTATGTGAGTCATAACAATAAAGAAAAAACCAAGAATGTTATTGTCTTTCTCTCTAAGAGCTATGAAGTTAATTCAAAATATTCAAAGTAACTCTAAAATTCTCCCATCTTATTGAATTTGTGCATTTCTCCTTAGTCTTACAAGATACAGGATTTTATCTTTTATTTTATGAGGGAAGTATGGAATGAGACTGAATTCTCACTTACTTTGTGACTTGGTCAAGTTACTTAATCTAAGACTATAGGCAATTAATATTATCATGAAAATTTCCACATTGCATGAGCAAATCTAGCAGTTGATACTTACTCGGAATTAGTGTACAGCATACTGTAGCAGGAGTTGCCAGAAGAGTAGCAGCAGTTTTAATCGCTGTAGCTGTAAATATAACATGAGAATAATAGTAAATTTTAGATGTACGCTTAATGTATAAGTAGGATAATACATGATTGGAGCCCCACTCATCTCACCAGCAGCTCAGGGGAGTCATCCCAAGGTATAAGTAGTAGCTGTAATGAAGCATGATTACTATGAAAATACTATTCAGTGTAGATGGGAGAAAGATTCAGTGTTCAAACTTTCTTTGGACATAACAGAAATATAAATATTTTATATGTATATTTAAATATCAACATTTGTAAATATCAACATCTGTTAACATCTGATAATTTTAAAATCCACATTGAAGCCCAGATCCTAGGTGGGACCATAGGAAGAAGACTGTTGATAGGAAGTAATATTTAACTACTCAGTTGTGAAAATACATTAAGGCCTCTACTTAAGTTAAATATATTTGATAAAGTATATGAATTTTTTATAAACTAATTTCAAAAATGCACATTATGTTGACACTTAGTAAAAAATTAAGTAACTAATTCAGTTACAAATATAAAGCAATGAGCCAAAGAGGAGCACTTTTCTTTTTTCTTTTCTTTTTCATTCACTTTTTAGAAGATGTGTGTGCTCACGAGAGTAAGACCGAGAGGGAGAGAGAAAAAATATCCCCCAGTAGGATGTGGTCTCCCTTTTTCGTTCTGTAAGGTTTTGGGGGATACAGCACACCAGCCAGGAGAGTTTTTCAAGCCACTGAGGCCAAGATATGAATGAAGAAGGGTGGGAGCAAAACCGTGAAATGCCTGTGCCCTGGCCACATCCATCCTGTGAAAAAAAATTGCTTGAGACTCATTTATTTTCTCAATATCCTCCTGGACAAAGGCCTGACAGAGTCATCTTCTGGCCCAGGTGAGGTCATTACCTGACAACTATTGTGAGAAAAAGAATACCCAGAGTTTTCTCAGGACTCAGGACAGAAGATGGAGCAATGGGCAGTTGGTGACATGAACGTCGGTGTTCACAGCATACATGATCAGTAGCCAATGATAATTTGAAAAAAACATTTCATATGTGACTTGAAGTGAATATTTAATTTAATTGAACAACATGACTGGGGTAGAGAAACGTGGCCTATACCAAGCCAGCCTGGTAGATATTCTTGAATCAAGAGTGAATAGGGAGGTGAGGAAATAAATTCGATCAGCATAGGTGATTTTTAAATGGGTATTATAAAAAAAAGAGAAGGAGACTGATAGAGATAAAACTTGGAAAGATGATTCAAGTCTTGAGCCCATTTATAGGATGAGGAAAGGCTTGAGGCACAAGAAAGTAAGGGGAAAGCTTGGCTGTTGACACAAGATTTCTGAGAGATGGGAGAGATGAACCAAGAGCACAGAAATAGGTAAAGTTTGGACCGAAGGGTTGCTAAAGCTGCACTGCTGAAGCAGAAGAGAAGTAAAGATGCTTGAAAGGTACAGCTCGATATGAAGGTACACAAGCAGGAGGCCAGAAGATGGCCTAATGGGTACATCACTGGACTCCCACAAAGTCTACTGTAGTTCGAGTCCCAGACACGGCAGCTTAAAACTCACGCCAGGTGCATATGCATGCATGCCCAAGATCCTGAGAAGAGAATAGAAGAGAAGGGATGTGGCATGCTCATGCCTCCTGGGGGTGATTTCTCATTTTCTGTCTCTCTGTCTCTGTCTCTCTAACGAGCACACATGCCCTGTGACATAAAACCTCTCTTTAAAAAAAAGTACACAAATGGAAGGCAGATAAAATTCATTCTCCTGTTATCAAGTATTAGATTTTCTGTTAAGAACTGGGTTTTAGATTTGAGGGTGAATATAAAGACATCAGTAAATCTTTTTAAAAAGGCTTCAATGAATGTAGAATGACTATTCACAAACTGTTAAGAGGATTGCCATGTTGCGTTTCTAGGTCCAACTGAATTGAAAGTAATAAATGGAGAACCAATGATCTAATAAATATACATGTGCAGTATATTATACTAAACTCTTATATATATATATGTATATATATATAATCAATCTATCTATCTATATACATATATATATATATATATATATATATGCTGAACTCCCACGTAGTCGACCGCAGTTTATGTCCTAGACCCGGTGGCTTAAAACTCACGCCGGGCACGTGTGCGTGCGTGCCCAAGATTCCGAGACGAGAATGGAGGAGAACAGGTTGCATCGTGACCATCCCCCCTGGGGGGTGATTTCTCGCTTTCTGTCTCTAATGTCTCTCTCTGTCTGTCTGACGAGCACACATGCCCTATAGCAAAAAATCTCTCCAAAAAAAGAAAAAAGAAAAAAATATTTTACATATTATGGTTCATACAACCCAATGAAGCTGAGCCTCTCTCAGCATGGGGTTATCTGTAGAAGAAACTTAATGTTAATATCCAAATAAAAATTTAAAACTAATTTAAATATTTGTTATGTGAAATTTAAAAATTCTACAGGTAAATTGCATGTTATATAAATATTTCAAGTCTCCAAACTCTTTTTCGCAACGAATCATTCAGTACGATCTGAGAGCTATTTACCACCTCTTTTTCTGTTTCTCAACACTCCTCAAAAATTGTCTCCTTAAAAACTATCCTGCATTGGGAACCAGCAGTTAGCGTAATGGCTATGTGGCTGGACTCCCACGTAGTCGACGGTAGTTCGTGTCCCGGACCTGGTGGCTTAAAACTCACGCCGGGTGTGTGTGCGTGCGTGCCCAAGATCCCGAGAGGAGAATGGAGGAGAAGGGATGGAGGTGTGACCATCCCCCCTGGGGGGTAATTTCTCGCTTTCTGTCTCTCTGGCTCTCTCTGTCTGTCTGGCAAGCGCACACACCCTATAGCGAAAATCTCTCAAAAAAAAAAGGAAAAAAAAACTATCCTGTATTGCTTTTTATCTCCCTGACCCGTTCTCCCAGTTGCATCCTTTTCTAATAGAAACAAATGTGGTTTTATTATTATTATTATTTCTGTTCTCTGTTTCTAACCCAGGCTTGATGGATGCCTGTACCACACATGGTTTTTCTATGTTAGAAGGAGGGATTGGGGCCAGCAGGTGACATAGTGGTTAAGATGCTGTTCTCCCACGTGGTCAACTGCGGTTTAAGTCCCAGACTCAGTGGTTTGAAACTCATGCCAGACATGCATGCATGCATGCCCCAAATCCTGAGCAGAGAGTGGAAGAAAAGAGATTGAAGCATGACCATCCTCCCTGGGGGTGTAGCACGGGGGACGTGGTTTCTCACTTTCTGTCTGTGTCTCCAGGGAGCACACATGCCCTATAGCAAAAATCTAAAAACAAACAAAAAATGAAAGAAAGAAAGTAAAGGTTGAGAGAGAGTAATTTTTGTGTCTATTTATATTAATGTTTTTTAACATATTATGATATCAGAAAGCAACAATGTCGGTTCTCCATACCTTCAGGCTAAATTTTTTGTCTGCTCTCTGAAAGTGCATCTGGGCCCCAGCAGTATTTTGCTTTGCCTGCCTGCATGACATTAGTCTTGCCATTCCAGTGTTGGAGACACACAGTAGGAAGAAGAGTTTTGCTTCTTGGCTCTTGTGTGCTTGCTTGGATAGCTTCGGTGGTGCAGGTGGCTTCCGACCATCCATTTCTGCACACTTGCAATTTTCTCCTCTCCTCTTCTGTACACCGCAGCCTGCAGTGCTCAGTGGCCAGCAGCTCTCCCAGCACCACCTCAGGCAGTTTTGCTTAGAGTGCAAGTGAGACATCTGTGACCAGCTTTTTCTGGCACCCGAGAGGGTCAATTTCCAGCAAGTTACAATGGGACCACAGAAACTTCACCTTTCAGGGCCCCACATTGCCTTCTCTGCTAAGATGTGGATTTTAGCTTTAGGTGCAGTGGCTGCTTCATAAATCTTGCTATTTTTTAAAACATATCTATTTATTTTGCCAGAAAGCATATGCACTCACCAGAGAGAGTACTAAAGAGAAAAAGAGAGGCCGAGAGAGGGAAAAAGTACCTCCACTTCTCCATCCCGTCAGCATATAGGACACTCATGCATGTACGTGTGCCCAGTGTGTTTTTCAAGTCGCTAGGCTAGGATTCAAACCACATGCTCAGTTATGTGAGATCTAGCCTCCTAAATCACTAAGCCATGGGGCTGGGTTCATATATCTCTTATTTCTATATTCTTTGTGTGTGTGATTATTTCACTTTATTTTATTTTATAATTCCTTATTTACATTAAATAGTTGTACATCTTTGTAGGGCACAATGCAGTGTTTCAAAACATGCATGCAGTGTGCGATAATCAAACCAAAGATATTACCATGTTGACTAACTTCAACAAAAAACATTACATTGTGTTGTGTACTTTTGGTTTTATTTTAGTTCTACTAGTTGTTTTTGTTTGTGATGCATATATACAGAAACACACAACTGGCAATGCATTCTTATTTGTATATTCTTTGAAGTTCTTTTTTACTTCTTATTATCTAATCCTACAACAGTTAGTATTTACAGTTTACATAAAGTAAAGTTTATTTACATTAAACTTTGCCTGTTTAAATTGCTATGTGGTTTCTCCCTTCAGAATGAACTCAGATTGATACAATGGTAACTAAAGAGATATGAGAATTAGTCCATAAGAGGTTATGATGTCCAAATATCCACTTACTTTAATGTCAAAGCATTACATTTCACATAGCAAATGACTCAAACACATCTGACCAATTCTCTAGCCAAATATTTTATAAACAAGACAAAATGTATTTTATAAGTGGATAGTTTCATTTTCTGAATCCAAACAACCACTCTTGTAATACTAGTAAGTGAACTGAACATTCCTATCTCATTAAAAAACATTTTACTGAACTTCTGTACATAAGTTATGATTTCCATTGATCATAAGTTTTCAAAAAAATGCAATATTAGTATTGATAAAGGAAAATAAAACCATAGAGGATGTCTATAAATTAAATGCATGATAATGAGGGCAGTTAAAAAGGAGGAACAATTAATTTTAATCCTTAAAATAAGACTTTTTTTATTTTATAAAATCTGCCTATTTACATGCAGTAGAAGTAGGTAAAACCTTATGGTTTTAGTAGAAAGTGTAACTGAAAAGGGGGGCAGGAATAATACTCTTTGTTTTTAGACATCCAACAGAATTCATACTTGTAAATGAGATTTTCACCCCCATGAGGTTCTGTATTCTAATTCTAATTATGTTGTATTTCCTTACATGTTTTGGGATCTTTTCAACTGTAAGACCTTAATGCATATTGGGATAGACAGATACAGATGATAGATAGATAGATAGACAGATAGAGGTAGATAAATAGATTGATCGATGAAATAGAGATAAATGGAAAACTACATAGATATAGATAATTAGAATGAGATGTGACATTTGACCCTAGATATTAATAAAAAGTTGTTTCCATTTCATCCACTGGACTTGGTTCTAGATGACTGTTGCCTAGTGTCAAAGATGACACTAATCTAAAAGAGTAAATATTTGCTAGATTATTTGGGGTAGAAAATGTTGATTGCGTACTCTAGACTATTTCACAGGAAACATTGAAATAAGTTATGAGCAATGTCAGCAGTATTAGACTAAGTGTGATTTATACTGCATATATCTCTACAAATCAGCAATTCACATGAATTTGCAATGGTTCATTTCCAGCACAAATTAACCTCTATTGTTGTTATTCTCTGGCATAATCTCTCTGTTTCTATCAAGTTAGATTTTTTAGTTTCCCCCAGGCATAGTCATTTCTGCCACTCCAAAAGCATACAGTATTTTATAATAAAGTCTCATTACCTCCAAGAAGCCATCTCTAGTTAACACCCTATGTTACTCTTCCCTCCTTTTTAGTTTCCCTTGTTATTATGTATTTAATTTATAGACACCACAAACATTTTTTTTTTTTTGAGAGGTTTTTGCTATAGGGCGCGTGTGCTCGCCAGACAGGCAGAGAGAAACAGAGAGACAGAAAGTGAGAAATCACTCCCCAGGGGGGATGGCCATGCCACAATCCCTTCTCCTCCATTCTCCTCTTGGGATCTTGGGCTTGCATGCACACGTGCCCGGTGTGAGCTTTAAGCCAACAAGTCTGGGACATGAACCGCGGTCGACTACATGGGAATCCAGCAACATAGCCATTATGCTAACTGCTGGTCCCCACCACAAACATTTTTTACATATTACCTTAAATTTGTTTTCTACTCATTTTGTGTATTTTTGCTTTATGGACCTGTTCATATCGTCTATTCATCTGTTTAATATTCAAATATCTCATGTATCCATTCTCTAGTGGATCTACTCATTATTTATTCAAAATTTATTTACATAAGAAATAGACATGGCATGATGGAGAATAATAAGGTTAATAGAGGACTCTCAAAGGAGATGGTATTTTAGTGAGTGACCTGAAAAACAGGAAGATGACCATTTAAGAAATGGAGGTAAGAATCTTTCCAGACAAAAACAAATTAGTCCCAAATGAAGAAAGCTTGGTCTATTCAGGGAACTGACAAAGGTCAGGGTGCTGGGATGAGTAAGAATGACTTGAAATGAAGGTGGAAAGGAGGGCAAGCCAATTCATACAGTGCCCTGCTAGCCCCCGACTAGAGCCTTTGGAGATTTTCATTGGGGGTGCGGGGATGTGACAGGAATTGACTTAATCTCCAGTTATTCTGACGCAATTATTGGAAAGAACAAAATAGAAGCAGAGAGAGCAGTTAGATGGCACCCGGCAAAGCAATAGACATGGATTAGGACAGTGGACATGGAATAGAAAGGGACCTGTTAATGGGATATTTATTGATAGACTGATTATAGTGTAATCAGAAAAAATGGAGAAATCATAGATAAGTCTTATATAAGGAATGACTTATCTTTGTGTCTCAGTGAATTAACTATATTCAATAAAGTTATTTTAAGCATTCATTAGAGGAACCAATTGAAGACATTGAGGGGATGAACACAATGTTCTTTCAAACAAAGCAGAGAACAGAATACCATGTTTTGTTGGACATAACAAGGATTTCAGACACATTAGTCACTATCAGTGTGACCACAGCAGATCACTTAACCTCTCAAGTCTTGGTTTCCTTCTTTGCGAGACAGAATAGCATCAAGGCTTTGCGCTCTGGAACCGAACTGCCTAGGTTTTAATCCTCACTCTTCCACTTACCCTCTAAGACAAATTGTTTATCTTCACTTAAAATTGGCAAAAGACTTATAATAATATGGCCCAACAGTCATCGTGCAGACAGGGAGGCACTGCTATACAATATTTGAGTCATACGGGATGGCCCTGAGTTCAGATCCCGGGTCAGTCCGAACACACTGGGCATTCTCATGGATGTGCTCATGATCCTACCTGGCTCAAACACTGGGGGAGGAGGAAGTGGCATGATGAGAGACCCTATCCTAGATTTTTCTCTTTCAATAAATAAATAAATAAGTAATAATATATATCTTGAGACTGTATATGTGTGTGTGTGTGTGTGTGTGTTTAGATTTTTGCCATAGGGTGCGTGTGCTCACCAGAGAGAGACAGAGAAAGGAAAAGTAAGAATCACCCATAAGGGGGAATGGCAACACTGCAATTCCTTCTCCTCCATTCTCCTCTCAGGATTTTGGGCATGCATGCCCTCATGCCCAGAGTCATTTTCGAGCCTCTGAATCCAGGACTATAACCATGGTAGGCCATGTGGGAGTCCAACACCTTAACCACTATAACACTATAACACCTGCTGGCCCATGTAGCCCATGTTTATTATGCAGGTTAAATGAAATAATATGCATAATGCACTTAGAACAGTGCCTGGTGCATAGTAAACACTCAACAAATGTTTATTGCTAACTACTATGAAATTGATTGTGGAGAAGATAAAAAGAAAATGTGTGTTACAGAGAAAAAAATTACTTTATGATTTGCATTAAATCTTTCAGAGAGAAAAAACTCTCTCTGTTTCAGAAACCCCTAGTCAGTATGTTTATTTTTTATTAATACAATGAAGCCTTCTTATGGTTCCACTGAGAAGGAACCAAAAGATAGTTAAACTGCTTTGCACAAAACAGGATCAGTTGGATGAAGTCAAAGACAAAAATTTTGATGAAGAGAGAGGGAGCCCCAGGAGCAAGGCAGGCAAGTACAGCCTAAGTAGAAGAGATGACTAGTGGAAATTCTACCATCATTGTCCTAAAACACCAGTGACTTTGCTACTCACTTCCTGGAGTTGTTGTTATTTGGCATTTGCAGGCAGGGCTGTCTGGCAGACTAATCTGGAAATGATGAAGGGAGAACGCACAAACAAGGAAAGTGGATATGAAGAGTTCTGAAGAACCAATGTCAAACACATTTGATAATGACTGACACAGAAGAAACTGTTTAATAAATATTCATTTCCTTTTCTAATTTGAGGGATAAGATACAATCTTTGACCTTGGAGAGTTAACAAACTGGTTGAGAGGTCAATGGTTATAGGCGTATTATTACTAGACAAGATATATGAAATATAACAACAGGCTGGTGGACAAATTATAGGTGTGTTGGAGTTCAGAAAAGTCAGGAATCAATCAAGAAAAGCCCTGGATTATTTGAGAAAAGTTTCTGTATTAGAATGAATAAGAAATTCACATAATGTCTCTCATATATTAGGTTCAACCCATATTTATTTAAGGTAATTTTGAAAGGGGAGAAGAGTAGGGACAGGAGGTGTGTTCCAAATGGAGGTAACAAAGAAGGAAGAAAAATTAACACATTTTAGCCTATTCACACAATAATGGACTCACTCTATTGGAATGTCATACTGTGTGTGAAGTCCTTTTAGTTTGCTTAATAGGACAATGACTTATTTTAGAAAAGATGACCTACAGAAAGTTAGCTAGCTAATTTATAGATTGAAAAGAGAAAAGGGAGAAGAAGAAAAGATCAAGGAAGGAGATTGTTAAAGTCATTCTGGCTGAGGTAACAAGAATCTGGACTTGGTCATTGGTAATGACAGTGGAGGAAATGAGTGTTTCTGGATGATGTTGAAATAAAATCACAAGCTGGAAAAAAACATGGTGAGTATAAATTGATTGCAATTAATAAAATAAACACAAAAATACAGCACAGTTGGTGATAGAAACAAATACAAATAATTTATGTGCATTAGCTTATTTTTGCCCTGACTCAGAGCTCTGCTTGGTCATCATCTAGTGCTACACGTAGTCATGTTTCTGGAATCCAGAATAACTATTTAACTGTCCCCCAAAAACCTTGCCCATAGGACTCCAGCATTTTCCTAATCCACCTACATTGAGCTATGGCAGATGCTGTTCTCTTGTCCTGAGGGAAACATTTAAAGTGAATCAGAATCTCTTATGACCATGAATAAAGCAAACCCTTTTACTTTCAAGAGACTCAGTTTCCCAGAAAAGTGGCACAATGAACCATGGGTACTTTCTACCTCTGTTTCACTTTTCCAGTAGTGTCAAACCAGTTGTATGAGATGGGTGCTATCCTGTAGACTAAACTTTGCCAACTCCCCAAATGCATGTAGTGAAATCCTAACCCCACTGGGTTTGTTTTCAGAGTCGGGGACTTTGGGAAGTAATCTGGTAGAGAAGAGCCCTTATAATGGGATTGCTGCTCTTGTAAGAGTAGACAGCAGAGAGCTCCATTCTGTCCCCTACCTTTCCCCAAACACTCCACCCACCACCTGTTCCCATCCTGTGAAGACATAGCAGCAGGGTGGCTATCTGTAAACTAGGAAGAGAGCCCTCATCCAAACCCAACCATTCTGGCATCCTCATCTTGGACATCTAGCTTCCAGAACTATAAGGAGAAAATAAATTGGTTTTGTACCAGTCTATAGTATTTTGTTATGGTTGCCTGAACTGACTGTAATACAGTCTCTTAGGAGCTGAATTTTTGGGTTGCCATTCTAGAAAGTTCAGCAAAAAGAGTTTCAGAAAATTTGGAGAAGAGGATTTTTGCAATCTCCGGTTCTGCTCTGCCTTAGACTATGACCTGAGATAATGATACCATTGTCAGACTTTAAGAATAGTAGAAATATTACCAAAATGGGCTCAAGTCTGCACAATGAGGCCCGATCACCCATTTAGACCATTTTAAATCGAGCCTTTTTAGCTTTTATTTTTTTAAATCTTACTCTTTTTACCCCATAGAATTAATCACTTTCCGGAGCCCAGCAGGTGACATGGTGGTTAAAGATGCTGGACTCCCACATGGCCGACTGTGGTTCATGTCCCGAACCTGGTGGCTTGCTTTATCACTTTCTATTTCTTTGTGTTTCTCTGGTCTAATTAAAAAATAAGAATAATAAATAAAGTTAAATAAAATAATTCTTAAAAATAATTTATCACTTTCCAACATCCTATTATATTAACACATTTTTTAAAAAAATATTTGCTACAGGGGCCGGTAGGTGTCCTGGTGGTTAAGTGCACTGGACTCCCACATGGCCAACCATGGTTTAAGTCCTGGACCTGGTGGCTTGCTTTATTGCTTTCCTTTAATTTTATTTATTTATTTATTTATTTATTCATTTATTTTAATTTGACCAGAGAGGGACAACGTGAAAGAGAAAGAAAGTGAGAAAGTCAGCTGCCAGCCAGGTCTAGGACTTGAATCGCAATTGGCCATGTGGGAGTCCAGTGCCCTTAATCACCTCACCACCTGCTGGCCCCAAATAAAATAATTCTTTTAAAAAATAAATTTGCGGGAACAGCAGTTAGCATAATGGCTATGTCTCTGGACTCCCATGTAGTCGACCGCGGTTCAAGTCCCAGACCCGGTGGCTTAAAACTCACCCTGGGTGCGTGTGCATGGTGCCCAAGATCCCGAGAGGAGACTGAAGAAGGGATTGCGGCATGTCCATCCCGCCTGGGGGGTGATTTCTCTCTTTCTGTCTCTCTGTATCTCTCTCTCTGTCTGGTGAGCGCACACGCCCTATAGCAAAAACCTCTCCAAAAATAAATAAGTAAATAAATAAAAATAAATAAATTTGCCAGAGGATGTGTATGCTGGATAGAGAGAGACATAGAGACAGAGAAAGGGAGAGTGAGAGAGCACCTGCCAGTGGTCACACTGTAATCCTTTCTCCTCTGTTTTGCCATCCTGTTGGGATTTAGGGCACATACACATAAGTAACTTGCATGTCATAAGCTGCTGGGGAGAGATTCAAGATGTGTGATCAGCTTTGTGAGGCCAGCTCCTTTACCTATCTGGCCAGAAAGCCAGGCTATCCTGTAACAGTTTCTGAAAAAGTCTTACTTACCTATTTTTGTCCATGAGTGAGAAAGACAGAGAGAGACAGAGAGACAGAGAGACAGGTACTCCCAACAGGGTCCCCAGGCTTTGATCTGCTCTCAGTCACAGTCAGCCAGTCCTAGATCATGGGCATGCACATGCCTGGCATACTTAGAGAGGTCTCCAGACAAGAACCCAGAACCTTGTCAGGTGGATGAGCCTCACAGGGAATGGTAATTTACTGCTGCACTACCATGTGGTCCCCAGCATTTATCTGATTGTTACTTTTATTTTTATTGTCGCTTTTCCCCACACAGTTTCACCATACCTCCCAAGGGTTTAAGGACAATGCAGTGTGAAACAGGTATTTAATAAATATTGCTGCCTGAGGAAATGAAAGCATGAAGGTGAATATAGAATCTGTGGAGCTCTCCTGCTGCCCTCTGTGGGCCCCAGCTAGATAATGCTAAGGAGGAGCACTTACAGGTGTGACCAGGGAAGGGTCAGGTTCGTTTTATCAAACAATTAGATATGAACCATTGTTACCTAACAATGGTCATTTAATCCTTGTGCTACTGCTTCAGGGTGCCTTTCTACATGAATTGCAGGTTTTTTTCATTATAATGTGGAGAATTAGTAATTGGAGACTATAGTGCAGTTATTCAGTTATTTTTTTTCCCGAAAACTGAGGACAGATTACCAGCTATTTATGAGAAGTATCTGTTTTATGGATTAGTAAAGTGAGAATTAGTTGAACTCCATGTCTACTTCCTTTTGACATTCTTATTAGTGAAATTTCAATGAAAACGTAATGTAATCAATACTGTGTTCCACTGTGATAATTTTGTAGCAATTTCTGTTTTTGTTTTGTTTTCGTTTTTTGGGTTTTTTTTTTTTTTTTTTTTTGGGGGGGTTTTTTCTTAAAGGGGTGGTTTTTGCTATAAGGTGTGTGTGCTCACCAGAAAGAGCAACAAAGAGACAGAAAGCGAGAAATCATCCCATGGGGGGACGGCCACGCCACAATCCCTTCTCCTCCATTCTCCTCTCAGGATCTTGGGCACGCACGCACACACGCCCGGTGTGAGTTTAAGCCGCCGGGTCCAGGACTCAAACTGTGTGGTCTACTACATGAGAGTTCAGCGACACAGCCATTACACTAACTGCTGGTTCCACAATTTGTTTTTAAAAAGATATACAATAGTATCAGATTATTATACTTAGTTATAAGAACGATTTTTTTGTCATTTTGTCATTATTTTTAATTTATTATAGGGCATGTGTGTTCACTGGGAGAGAGACACAAGTGGGGGGCAGAAGGGGGATGTGAAAAAATACCTTCGGGGAGCTGGCCATGCGGCAATACCTTCTCCATCCTCTCAGGGTTTTAGGCTCACATGAACACATGCCTGCCATGTTTTTCAGTCAAGTCCAGGAATTGAAACAAAACTTTGGCCATGATGGGATCCAGCTGCCTTAACTGCCATTGGCTGGCTCTGTAAAACAATCATTTTATTAAATTCTAGAAATGTTAAACATCTAGAAAAATCTTAGTGGGTTTCATGTGCCAATGTTAGACTCTTTTTTTGTGACAAGTAAATTACCATTTTCTCGGTGTACGACTCAGTAAAACATCAATTTCTGTGCAATGTCATGCTGACATAGACAAGTAGTATGGGAACTTCAGAGCTCTGGATCATCACATTTCTGAGGGATTGGATTTTTCCTTCAGCTGGTACATACTGGTGCAGGAAGTGCTCCCTTATTGCCTCCTCCTCATTCTATGCTGATGGAAGTGTCACAAGGGATGGAGTTGTGAAGAAGGGTAGAGGAAACAGTGGGCAGGAGACAGGAGAAACACAGAAAGGTGGACTAGAACCACGCCATCTGCTAGCCATTTATTATCCTATTCTGTGACTGCTGCTACTATTGGCATATCTTTGTGTGGCAGGAAGACCTGAGTGTTAAGACAAAAGAGATCTGATCTTCCTATTCCTCAGTAGCTTAAAGTCTTAAGGGCTGAACCAGATTATCGATCTGTGGCTTCAGGTCTCTCATAACAAAGAGTATTCTGAGAAGGCAGAGACACCAGTGTGGGGCAACTGTGACTGTACAACTGACCTGCATGCGCACCCATGCAGACAGACACTAGAATAGAAAAGGAAAGGAAAGGAAAGAGAGTACTCTACTAATGGTCAATAAATGTATGGGCTCCTAAACACCTTATATATATATATATATTTTTTTTTTTGAGAGGTTTTTGCTATAGGGTGCATTTAAGCCACTGGGTCTGGGACTTGAACTGCAGTTGAATATTATTATTATTATTATTATTATTATTATTGCTATAGGGCACATGCACTCACCAGAGAGAGAGTGACAGAGACACAGAAATGGAGGAGTCACGCCCCAGGGTGATGGCCATGCTGCAATCCCTTCTCTACTCTCCTCTTGGGATTTTGGGCATGCACACACATATGCCCAGCATGAGTTTTAAGCCAGCAGGTCCAGGACTTGAACCGCAGTTGACTATGTGAGAGTCCAGTGATGTAACCATTACACCAACTGCTGGACCCAATTATTATTATTTTCATTTTGCTATAGGACATATCCACTCACTAGTGAGAGAGGGAAAGTGAGAAAGCAAGCCACGCGGTCTGGGTTTTGAACCACTGTTGGTCATGTGGGAATTCAGCTCCCTAAACACCATGCTACCTACTGGCCCCAAAAGCAGACTCTCTATAGGGTGTGTGCACTCACCAGAAAGACAGAGACAGAAAGGGAGAAATCACCCCCCAAGGGGGATGGCCATGCTGCAATCCCTTCTCCTCCATTCTCCTCTAGGGATCTTGGGCATGCACACACACACGCCCAGCGTGAGTTTAAGCGACCTGGTCTGGGACTCAGACCCTCATTTGGTGGCATTTATTAATATTTTCAAGTATACTGTAGACAATGCATTCCCTTTATTATGTTTCCAGGACAGACCATGCCCACCATGGTACCCACAGCTCTGAGATGTATATTCTTGAGTTTCTACTATGAATTCATCTACATGAACAGTTCCTTCTACTCTGCAAGTGTGCGATTATATTATACATCCTAAATAATAGATTATAGACATTTCCCATGTCAACAAATATAGATTGATATCATTTATTTTCTGTTACAGTATTTATTAGTCTAATTCCTTCTGGATGAACTTTCAATGAGTACTCATTTTTGGCTATTATAAACTGGGCTTCAACAAATTTTCTTGTCCATACATCTCTGAACACTTATCAAATGTGATCCTTAAAGTACATTCTTAGGGGACTAACAGTTAGCGTAATGGCTATGTCGCTGACCTCCCATGTAGCTGACAACAGTTCGAGTCTCAGATCCAGTGGCTTAAATTCACACCGGGTGCGTGTGCGTCCGTACCCAAGATCCCAAGAGGAGAATGGAGGAGAAGGGATTGCAGCGTGTCCATCCCCCCACCCCCAGGGGTGATTTCTCGCTTTCTATCTCTCTGTCTCTCTCTGTCTTTCTGGTGAGTGCACGCGCCCTATAGCAAAAACCTCTCCATAAATAAATAAATAAATAAATAAATAATAAAAAAAATTCTTAGAATTAGAGTGGTGGGACCAGCAGATGACATAATGGACTGGACTCTTGCATAGTCAACCACAGAAAGAGTCCCAGATCTGGAAGCTTAAAAAACTCACTTCAGGAGCATGTGTGTACATGCCCCAAATTCCAAGAAGATGACCATCCCCTTAGGGGGGTGATTTCTTGCTTTCTGTCAGGTGAGTGTTCACACCCTATAGCAAAAATCTCTCTCTCCCAAAAACAACAACAACAAAACAAACAAACAAACAAAAAAACAGAACAAGAGTTTCTATGCCAAAGGGGTATATGAAATTTTGGTATTCACTCCAAAATTATTCTCCAGAAAGTTCTGTCTTTGTTCTACCACCAGCTGTTTATGGGAGCACTAGTTCCTCTGCAGCTTTGCTACCATTGGACACCTTCAGTCCTTTCTACCCCTTAAGATAGGGTCTTGCCGTGTCCTGATTCTCCTGCCTCAGCCTCATAAGTAGTTTGGGGCCACAGGCACATACCACCCCACACAGCTCTATGCTGCCCAACCCAGCTCAGCCTCAAACCCTTGATCCTCTTGCCCCAGCCTCCCAAGTACCTGGGACTAAAGGCCTCATGATGCTGCTCTGGTCTTTTGGCCAATCAGGAATGGAACCTAGACCTTGCACATGGTCCCAGGCTGCAGAGGACAACTTCCTAGCAGCCCATGCCACCACAGGCCATGTAACTACTTTTTTCAGTCTCTGCTAATCTACTAAATGAAAAAAGTCTGGTTTTGGTATTTTATTTTGCACTTTTTTTGATTTCTGGTCATATTCAGCATTTTTATTTTTACATGTTTATCTTTTTCTGAATGTGCAGATATGTCTGGATGAACTACCTGTGTTTGTCATTTCCCAGCCCACATTGGTGAAGACCAATCTCCTTTACTCAAGTTTCCTGATTAAAACCTAATCTCTTCCCTCACAGAAACATTCAGAAAAAGTATTTGCTAGGTATTTGGGCATCCTTTAAGCCAGCCAACTTGACACATAAAATTATCCATTGCAAATATTTTTTAATTGTTACTTTTTCATAACTTAGTGTCTAAATTGTGGGAATACCTTGTTGAATATCTCTAAAGAAGCTAATTCAGGCTTATTGGAAATAAAAATCTTCTATTTCCAGAACGATTTCCCTAGTCATATTTCCCCCCTGTTTTCCTTGAAGTTTTTTTTTTTTTTTCCTACTTATTTATTTTAGCTTTTAGAAGTTTTTTGGGGTCAGCCTCTGGTGTATGAGTTAAGGTGGCTGGATCCCACATGGCCAACTATGTGGTTCAAGGCCCAGATCCAGTGGCTGGAGAAACATATTGAGTACATGTGCATGTATACCCAAAATCCTGAAAGGAAGAAGAGATAGAGGAGAAGGGATTGCAACGTGACTATTCCCCCATGGAGGGGATACTTTCTCTCTCTCTCTCTCTCTCTCTCTCTCTCTCTCCATTGAGTACACATGCCCTCTGGAAATTTTTTTTAAAATTTTTCCTTTACTATATAGAGTTTTGATTTTTCTTCTCTTCTTTTTCCCTTCTTCTCCTTCTTTTTCTTCTTTTAAATTATTCTTCTTTACTGATTTCTGTTTTTTTTTGTTTTTTGTTTTTGTTTTTGTTTTTGTTTTTGTTTTAGCAGATACAAGAATAAATGAAGTTACAATGGAGAGACACTAGTATGCAGCTGGTAGCTTTAAGGATAAGCTGGAGGGCTGGATTGACTCAGGTGCCCTGACTTCCATATTTGCTTCTTGAGTTCTCACCATAACATCCCTTAAAATTAAAGCTCCTATCTCTTGCCTGGAATTCCCAGCTACAGATTGCTGTAATGGTAATGGTTCAAGTCCTGGACTCAGTGGCTTAAACTCACGCCAGGCACATGTGCGTGTGAGCCCAAGATCCTGAGAGGAGAATGGAGGACTCAATGGTAATGAGTCCCAATGGTAATAATGGTAATGAGTCTAACTAGTCTTCTTTTGGCCCCCTCTGTCTGTTCTACTCTTGTTGACAAAAGCCATCTCAGGGGGCTAGAAGATGGTGTGGTGGTTAAGGTGCTGGACTCCCACATGGTTTGAGTCCCAAACCTCATGATTTGCTTTCGCACTTTCTCTCTCTCTCTCTCTGTCTCTGTCTCTGTCTCTCTCTGGTCAAATTTAAAAATAATAATGATGAATAAAATCAAATAAAATAATTCTTTTTTAAAAAAAGTCATCTCAGTTCTGGAACTATTTCATACTCCTGCCACAAACAGTGGCCCTATTTAAGTGTATTCCTGATAGCTGTTATTTCTGTTCTAGTTTGTCCACAGATGATACCCTCCGTATTCTCTTGTTGTATGTGTGCATGTTTTTTCTCCTTTTTTTCCTTTCCTTTTTTTTTTTTTAAAGAGGTTTTTGCCATAGGGTACATGCAATCACTAGCGAGAGAGAGAGACAGTGAGAGGGAAAGTGAGAAATCACCCTCCATGGGGGATGGTCATGCCACAATCCCTTCTTTTCCATTCTCCTCCTGGGCTCTTGAGCATGCACACACACACACACACACACACACACACACACAAAGTGAGTTTTAAGCCACTAATCTGAGACTCAAACCACGGTCGGCCATGTGGGAGTCCAGTGACATAACCATGAAGCCATCTGAAATTGGTTTAAAGTATTTTCAGAAGGGAAGGAGGTCAACGTATATGGTCAGTTTGCTATTGTGAACTGGAAATTTCTTCAGCACTTTTATAAAGAATCTGAAATATGATAAGAGTATTTCTCCTCTACATTTAATTGCCGTAATTTGGGGTAAACCAAATTCTCAGGTAAATATTTCAAATAACAGCTTTTTCTCTGTTTTACCAGCTTTGTCTCTAGGGACCTGATGAATTGCCAGATTTAAACAAGTCCCTGAAGAAAGTCATCTTCATTTTGGATAACATCTAAATATTTCTCATATTAGCAGACCCCAGTTCTAATAAAACTCTAAACAAATTAATATTTATGACACAGTCTTGTAGAGTGAGACTGGTTTTTTGATACATGTGTAAAAATGTACTCTGAGCATGTGAGAATGGAACATATTTTAGTTCTAATGACTTTATCCTAACATATCTAAACTGTTTCTCAATGGAAAACCAATGAGATGTCAATTAAAGATGTTAAAAAATATATTTATTACATTTAATCAATTTCAGAAAGTATTCCAAAGAAGCAATGTAATATAATAACACTGGGATCTAGTAGAATCTTGGGCAAGTTATCTAATTTCTTTTTAATTATTTTATTTAACTTTTTTATTTATTTACTTATTTTAATTTGATCAGAGACGGACGAAATGAGAGAGAGAGAGGAAGAGAAGGAAGAGAGAGAGAGAGAGAAAGCAAACTGCCAGGTCTGGGACTCAAACCATGGTTGGACATGTGGGTGTCCAGTGCCCTTAACCACCATGCCACCTGCGAGCTCCAAGTTATCCAATTTTTTTTTTTTGAGAGGTTTTGCTATAGGGCACATGCGCTCACCAGAAAGACAGAGAGAGACAGAGAGACAGAAAACAAGAAATCACCCCCCAGGGAGATGGCCACACTGCAATCCCTTCTCCTCCATTCTCCTCTCAGGATCTTGGGCCCACACGCACATGTGCCTGGCATGAGTTTAAGCCACTGGGTCCAGGACTTGAACCACAGTCAACCACATGAGAGTCCAGCAATATAACCATTATGCCAACTGCTGGTCCCATCCAAGTTATCTAATTTTGATATGACTTAACTAAAATAATATATTGAAGAAATTTCTATATAACAGTAAGAAATATTTATTTAATCTGAGGAATCAAATGGGTAGGCTTTCAAGAGCTTTTAGGCTTTTTAGAAACAAATTCTTATTTTAAATAGTGAAAATCAAGGCTTATCTTGGCTCCACTTGTGTCTTTATATGTCTAACATTACTTCTCCTTTAATGTTTTTTTCATAGCCGTTGGTTAATTAATGCATCCCTTTTCCTGTATATCCATCCCAAAATAAAAAGATAACATCCTTATTGATTCTCTCAGCATGGTTTTTTTCTTCAAACACTAGAAATATATAACTGAATGTGTTTTCTGAGAAACCATGTTAATCCAAGTCATTTTGCATATTGCTAAATAGTGCTAGTAAGTTCTCTTTGTGTGTGTGTGTGTGTTTAGAGGTTTTTGCTATAGGGCATGTGTGCTTGCCAAAAAGACAGAGAGAGACAGAGAGACAGAAAGTGAGAAATCACCCCCCCCCAGGGGGGGCTGACCATGCCACAATCCCTCTTGGGATTTTGGATGCGCATGCACATTCGCCCAGCGTGAGTTTAAGTCACTGGGTCCGGGACACAAACCGCAGTTGACTACATGGGAGTCCAGCGACATAGCCACTACACTAACTGATGATCCCTAGTAAGTTCTCTTTGTAACCTAAGAATTTATGTTATACCTCACTTACCCAATGGACTCACCAGAATGTAATTATAGTCTTATATTCCAATTTAGGCCTTATAAAGGTACTTTATGCGAAAAGCCTAGTTGATGAGATTCTACTACCCTAATTTGTATCCTTAAACTTTACAAGCAAAATAATCCTTTCTGCTCTTGTAGCATTAGAATAGGTCAAAAGTTGCTTTCTGAAAAACGTTCTAGACCTGACAGGTTAGACGTGAATTAAGGATTTCACATATCCTTTCTGTTCCTCCTCCCAAGTCCATGAAAGTATTACCAAGCAATCAAGGCACTTTCTACTAAGCACAAGCCCAACTTCAGGCTCATTCTTAGCGAAAGTTCCAGGGAAAAATAAGGAAATATGTAAGAACTTACCTGCCATACATGTACTAGAAGGAACATTCCTTGAGAGTATAGACAGTCTAATTCATTTTTGTTTTCCCAACAAGGATGTTGACTGGATATTAACTAGCTACATAAAATGAGAATAGGAATTAGTTACTTTAACTTTTTTTTAAAGTTAGCATTTTTATTTTTACTTCAAAAGTAAAAAGGGCCAGTAAAACTGTAACAATATTTTTTAAATCCATTTTTTGTGGAAGTATTTATTTGGTTAAAAATTAAACCACATGCAGATGTCAAAGGAATGGACATGTATTGCTCTATTATAAGCAATACATCCATAATCCATGAAATCACATGGAAAACTTTTGCCATCTTCTGTAGTCAGTCTCATTTTTCTTAAAGTGACTCAAACAAGTAAAAACTTTCCAAAAATTACAGCTTGACTCACACGACCTTCTAAGAAAAAGCAAGCAAAACTTAAATAAACATATTTCGTCCTCATAATTTCCCCCCTTACTAACAGTTCTGACTTAAAAGTGTCTCTCCTGAAACACTCGAATTTCTCCATAGAGCCTGTTAAATGAGTCTCTGTGGATGCCCACACTCAGCTGTTGAATTCTAACTGGTACTCAGCCCAAGGCTCATGTGAGCGAGTACATTTTTAATTGCTAAAACCAACAGTAGGCATTTTAATTACAGCTTAATAACTTATTACAGTCACTTCCTCTCCAGAATGTAAAGTGTTGGCAATCAACCACTAAAAAGTACCTGTGAACTGTAGCTTTGGCAGACTGGGACAGAACTTCTGAGCATACACTATGTATATGTTCTGAAGAAGGCAATTAATTTGAGAGGATCCACTTCAGAGCAGTTTTTGGGACCTGGCCACTGACATTTACCTTGAATTTGAGGATTTTATAATTACATATAAACACCTAAAAGTGTATAATATGCCTTAGATATTGATCTAAATGATTGTTTCACTTTTTAAGAGGTAACCCCGCCAATTGCAAAGGAGGGGGAGCTCATCTTGAAACCAATGTGGACACACTTCTCTGCCACTAAGTGAGTAATGGCTCATTTTTCCTCAACAGAATTTTCATAAGGCTGGAATTTAGGGAGGGATGTCTGGAGAATGTCTGAAAGGAAGTTTAGAAGCCACCGTCCTGCTCTTTGCTAGAGAAAGCATTCCGGTAGCCACTCCAGTTGACTAAAGCAAATAGCAACTGATTTTAGTAAGATTTGCTCATTACTTTTCATAAAACTGTTTTTTTTAATTAATTCATTTTATTTAATTCTCTTTTATACATTCAATCACATTATTATTTGGCTTACAAAATGGATATTTCAACAGGTGAACATTTCTCCCTAGTACGGTTGATAAAACTATAAAATATCTTCAACAGATAATACCATGTTTCTTTGTGCCATTAATACTTTGCCTCCCTATTTCTCTTCTAAATATCCTTCCTTAGACCTTCCTCTGTTTTAGTCAGGCTGAGAATATTAGAAAGTTCCAAAGAATAAAACCTTAGTGAAAAAATTAAAGGCAGTAGGTGAAGAACTGTGTTTATGTGGATTCACCATCTATCCAAATGAACTGTATTGAACCAGCAAGAACATTCCAAGAAACTGTGTGTATGTGTGTGCGTGTGAGTGTGTGTGTGTGTGTGTGTGTGTTTTAATTCATCAACCATTTTAGTTCCAAGTTGACCAATCATTTAAAAATCCTTTAGATTTAGCCAAGGTGAAATTGTATATAAAACTGCTTCTCTTTTCAAATGCTTTTTTTTATTTATTTTAAAGTTTTTATAATTACTAAATGTTCTCCTCTCTCAGAAGATATTCTGAGAGGAAAGCAAAAATATCACTCTTGCAAAGCCATTTCCATTCTTCCAAAGGTCTGCTGGTAAATTATTCTTACTGATCTTTCCATCTTTCTAGCCTGTGCATACACACCTAACCCATACTAAATTTCACCAGATGGCATTTTATTTCTTTAAAGTAAAGCAGCCGTGGGTTTAGACAGTTGAATTTTTAAACTTCTGTATTTACTGAAAGTGCATATGGTGCTATATGGACAAAGAAATTGTGCTGAAAGAAAAACATTTCTGTCTGCAGTACCTCATAATCTCCCAGAAGAAGAAAAAAAAGTACAGTTACATGGTGTATTTCTCACAAAATCTTATGTGACTTCAATGTTCTTCCTCTGCTAAAAATTACGTATTTATATAATGTACATACCTAAAGTTTCCTTGTTTTAAATACATATTTTGGTTGAAAATAGAAAGGTTATACAAAACCAAGTGAAGTGCCATGGTGATCCATGAGTAATTTACAAAAGAAAACGAAGCATAAACCTGAACTTGTAAAAACAAACCAAAAAAATGTTAAACCTCTGCATGTCAACGTAAGCAGATGTTGGTGTAGAATTTACAAGGATGAGAGGCTATAAAACCTCCCTTGAGCCACTCACAGTTCATTTCAAGGCCAAGAAAGCCCCCAAAATCTGTTTCTAATTTTACAGAAATCTTTCAAAATTTGGCACGCAAGTTAAAAGTCCGTGGAAAGAAAAGGAAAAAAAAAAACTTGTCCTGGCTTCAGCTTCCAAGTACGAAGACAGACTTGCTTCTTTTCAACGGTTTTCACAAATCTAGTGACCCACGCTCTGAAGTTAGAATTAGCTAACTTTCAAAAACATCTGGAGAATGAAGGTCAGTATATATGGCTTCAGGTGCTGCTAAATAATGGGGTTTAGTTGTATTGAGTGCGATTAGAGTTTTCTTTTGTTTACAAAGTGCGAATTTGTACATAAGAATTTTCTTCCTGGAGTGGTTGGGATTGGGAAATTGTTCTAAATATACTGTAGAAACATTTGTCCTTGCAAAGCTGGAAGAATTCCAGCAATTATAGCCAGATCAGTGGAAGACAATCAAAAGCTTTGTGGGGAGGGAGAAATAGGATTTAGGTATAAACAAAATCTTGCCATTTCTACTATTTAGCAGGAACTGTGTCTATGCCTAATTTTCTGTATTTTCTGTAGACATGGTTAAAAATTGTGTTTGGAGTTGCCATCTCTGCTATGCTCGCTTTATTGGTGATGTGCATTGTCTTACGTCCTTCAAGAGGTAAGAACTTCTCTAATTTGTTCTATCTGCTTAGAATAGCTTGAAAAATATACTAGCATGTGTTCACAAGTGGTTGAACATTTCCTAAGTGCTTATTTTCCAAAGTAAGTCTGTTATTTCTAAGAAGACATATAAGCTCACAGATATGTTGTGTAAGACCAGAAATACTGAGGAATTTAAGGCACAGTAGGAAGAGATTTAAGTGTTATTTCAGTAGTAGAAAAACCTAAGAACTATTATTCATCACCCCCACAACTCCCCAAAATATATGCTAAATATAAGCTTTGACAGGACTTTAGAGACAATATTTTTTAACTAACTTTGTTTTTCATTATTAAGTTTGTTTTGCAAAAAATAAAAAATGAGTAAGAATGAAAAAGAAAAACAGGACCTATGGAGTTTATTTTCCTCTAAAATTGTCTTTTAAAAATTTTAGAGAGGAAATTGAGAATACAGATATAGCAATATAGAAAAAAATGAAATTGTTGTAATAGATGTAGTAGCATTAAACAACCAAAAGACTAAATATTGTAAGGAAGAATTATGATTACTAATAAATTAGGTCCTTTTATAATAAAAACAAAAGGGCTTGTATTGACATTAATATAACTTTATTTGACAATTCAAAGATACTATGGGCCATGATTGAGGTTAGTTTGAATTTAAATTAAGACCATTTGTAAATAATCCAGTGATGTTAGGGGAATAGTTTTATTTTTTAAAAATAATATTTTTGAAGATGAGCTGAAGTTTCTAAAACAGAAAAAAATATGTGCAATAGCAGATCTTATGCCTGGGAATCTATTGGAGGGAATTTGTGTGCCAACAAATATTAAAAGTTAATGATAGCTAATGTAAGAAATATTTTTTATTGCAACTTAACTGATATAAAGGAAAGTCAATGATCTACTATTAGATAAAGAATTTATGAATACTGAATAATCTTTTACTTTAAAAAATAAAGCATAGGAAAGTATTAGGATAAGTTCAAAACGCTGGTGAGATTTTCACAGAATTACAAGATGAATAGGTTAACCAATAAGAAGAAAACGGTGCTCTTAAACATTCAGTATGCATGTATAGTCTTTATTCCCATTCTCTGCTAGCACACGTTTGTTCTTAGCCTGTTGAGATGTGCATAGTATGTGCCCATATATTTCGTCATTTTTTACGTAAAAATTGTTTCCAGACCAACCTTTTATCTCAGTGGGGCCACAGTTCTCTCATTCCACTGATTGTTAGGTGGTAGATAAGGTTCTATGGATTCTTTCAGTGCTAAAATGTTAACAATTAGCTTTGTTTTGTTTTGTTTTGTTTTTAGTTTTTGCTATAGGGCACATGTGCTCTGAGAAAAAGAGAGACAGAGATAGGGCAAAAGAAAGTGGTGAGAAATCACCCCAACCCCAGGATTTTCCATGCTGAAATCCTTTCTCCTTCATTCCTCTCCTGGGATTTTGGGCACTCATGCAAATGTACCCAGCAAGATTTTCAAGTCACTGGGTCCAGGGCTCGAACAGCAGTTGATCATGTGGGGGTCCAGAACCCTAGCCACAGGTCACCTTCTGGGTCTAGCTCTTTATTTATTTATTTATTTTAGAGAAAGATTTATGCTATAGGATCATGTGCCTGCTGGAAAGAAAGAAAGAGACAGAGAGACCAAAAGTGAGAAATCATCCCCCAGGGGGGATGGTTCCACTGCAATCCCTTTCCTCCACTCTCCTCTTGGGATATTGGGCACCTGCACACACAGGCTCCGCATGAGTTTTAAGATGCTTGGTCCAGGACTCAAATGGTGATCGACTACACGGAAGTGCAGTGACTTAACCTTTACACCATCTGTTGGTCCCTCCAGTTCCTTTTTTTTTTTAAATCTCGATAGTACTTCAATTTGACACTTTGCTTTCTTAGAAATAAATTTTCTTTGAACAAAAGTATATGGATTTTTATAGAAGCTTGACTTCATCTCTGTGGGGAAGGATAAATTATACTTTAGAATTTGAGTCATAATTTCTTTTTAAACACTTTTAAAAGACTTTTTACTTAATTTTTTTAGCCTTTTTGTTTGTTTGTTAAGTTTGACCAGAGAGAAACACAGTGCAGGGGAGCGGGTGAGAAAGCAAGCCACCATGTCTGGGACTCGAACCGTGGTTAGCCATGTATGAGTCCAGCATCCAACCACCATGCTACCTGCCAGCCCCTGAGCCATAATTCCTAATAAATATACTATTTTACATACTTAGAAATAGTATGTAAATATGCACACACATATAGACATTGTGTAATTACATAACATCCCAATATTCACCCTCTTTCCCAGTTTAGATATGAATAGTATACACATAAATATAAATATATGTTATAAACTATGTATAGTATAAAGGTTCTATGTCCTTTTTTAAAAGAATTATTTTATTTAACTTTAGAAGGATAAATTATACTTTAGAATTTGAGTCATAATTTCTTTTTAAACACTTTTAAAAGACTTTTTACTTAATTTTTTTAGCCTTTTTGTTTGTTTGTTAAGTTTGACCAGAGAGAAACACAGTGCAGGGGAGCGGGTGAGAAAGCAAGCCACCATGTCTGGGACTCGAACCGTGGTTAGCCATGTATGAGTCCAGCATCCAACCACCATGCTACCTGCCAGCCCCTGAGCCATAATTCCTAATAAATATACTATTTTACATACTTAGAAATAGTATGTAAATATGCACACACATATAGACATTGTGTAATTACATAACATCCCAATATTCACCCTCTTTCCCAGTTTAGATATGAATAGTATACACATAAATATAAATATATGTTATAAACTATGTATAGTATAAAGGTTCTATGTCCTTTTTTAAAAGAATTATTTTATTTAACTTTATTTATTTTAACTTGACTAGAGAGGGACAGAGAGAAAGAGGAGGAAAATGAGAAAGCCAGCCGCCAGATCTGGGACCTGAATTGCGGTCAGCCATGTGGGAGTCCAGCGCCCTTAACCACCAGGCCACCTGCTGGCCCCAGTTTTATGTCATATATAATGCAGTTTTCTGTTTTCAACCAACTGCAAAATTATCAGAGTAAAATAATTCCCTGATAGGTACAATAATCAAATTAAACTTGATATGAAATTGTGGTACTCATTCAGAAATAGAAATAACATGAATAAGCTGAGAACTTTGTTTCCATGAAATAATTCTCTTTCTATTCTAAATTTACTGAAGAATTTCTCAGACGTCAACTAACCCGCTTGTACAGGGGACTGGTCATGCCCCTGCTTTCCTGAACAGGACTGAGGTAAAGCTTTCCTTTCTCGAGTCAGCGTCCAGGCATTCCCAAGGTCAGGCGTGGTGGCTTCTCCCTGACATTCTCCTTTTACCTCCTGCCCCTTTCCTTTTCATCCTCAGGCTGTTGTGTCAGGTCTAGTCCTCACTCTCACATTAGCTCAGTGTCTGGTGAAATGAAATCTGAAGTGACAAGGCAGGAGAAGGAAGGAGGAAAAGGAAAAAAATAACAAAGAATTCAAAACCAAGTAAGCTAATCAAGCCTTCTGTACTTCATCAGAAATCCCATTATATCACGTTTGCATTAGGTGTCCTTGTATTCTTACCCTAGGATTTCCACACCAGTATAACAGTCTTCTGAGAAACTTAAAGACATGCTTAAGAAACATGTTGCTTTGGGATCACATAGTTGATCACATAGTTGACTCCCACATAGCTGACAGCTATTCAGGCCCTTTGCTGGCCCCATTGAACTCACACTGGGTGCATGTGTGTGCATGCCCAAAAATCCCAAGAGGAGAATGGAGGAGAGGAGATTGCAGCATGACCATACCCCCTGGGGGACAGGGAGAGTGATTTCTTGGTTTCTGACTCTCTATCTCTGTCTCTCTGGTAAGCATATGCAGCTTACGGCAAAAATCTTTAAAAATAAATAAATAAATAAGGACGAAGAAGAAGAAGAAAAGAAAAGAAAATCTTGTTTGAGGTCAGTAGGTGGCATGGCGGTTAAGGTGCTGGGAGTCCTACGCGGCCCTGGCTGCTCAAACATCATGCCTGGCGCAATTGCCCAAAATCACAGGAGCATGGAAGAGAAGGGATTGTGGTCTGGCCATTCCCCTTTAAGGGTAATTTCTCACTTTCCCTCTTTCTTTCTGTCTTTGTTCCTCTCTGGTGAGCTCATGGCAAAACCTAAAAAAAAAAAAAAAAAAAAAAAAAAAAAAAGAATTCTGCTTTTTTACTTTCAGCATCGTATTCAGTAAATTACATGAGATATTCAACACTTTATTATAAAATAAGCTTTGCATTGGATGAATTTTCTCAACTATAGCTTTCTGATCACCTTTAAGGTAGGCTATGCTAAGCTATGATGTTTGGAAGATGTGCCAAGTATGTTTGAACTTAATAATATGTTCAATGTGCTATGGGTTTATGAGGAATTAACCCCATCATATATCTAGGAGCATCTGTACTTCTGTGTTCAGTACCAGTAACTATCTGCCTATTATTGTGCCAGCTGCTCAGGATGAAAGGGTGCAGCAGTCTAGGCTTTCCTCTGGAAGACAGAGGAGTAAGAACCCAGGATTTTGTGTACCCAGAGATGCATGATCATTACCAGCATTACTGGAAAAGTGTTTCTGTCACTATCCGGTGTAAGTGAAAAAAAGAGGGAGAGAATCACTTTTCCAAACAAATGGAGAGGGTCCCAGGAAAACCAAACTCAGAATTAAAAGAGCTTTGGAAGAATTAATCAGGACCTTAGGAACAAACATAAAAGTTTAATAGTGGAAGGAAGGGGCCAGCAGGTGGCATGGTGGTTGGGGCGCTGGACTCCTACATGGCCAACAGGGTTTGAGTTCTGGTCTTGGTGACTTGCTTTCTCACTTTCTCTCTCTCTCTCTCTCTCCTCCTTCTCTCTCTCTTCCCTCTCTCTATCTCTCTCTTTGTCTCTCTGTGATGAGTGTGCACGTCCTATAGTAAATTTTAAAATAATAATACATAATTCTTTTAAAAATGGTGAAACGAGAAAGATAGATTTAGCTCACTTACATAATAATAAATAAAAGAAAGAACTTTTTTTTTTTTGGAGAGGTTTTTTCGCTATAGGGCACGTACGCTCGCCAGACAGACAGATAGAGACATAGAGACAGGAAGCGAGAAATCACCCCCCAGGGGGAATGGTCACGCCACAATCCCTTCTTCTCCATTCTCCTCTTAGGATCTTGGGCACGCACACACACATGCCCGGCGTGAGTTTTAAGCCACTGGGTCCGGGTCGCGAACTGTGGTCAACTAAGTGGGAGTCCAGCAACATAGCCATTACGCTAACTGCTGGTTCCTGAAAGAACGTTTTTTAATGAGGGAGAGAGTACATGTATATGGGAGGGAGAGACATAGAGAGACACAAAGAGAAATTTTGACAGGGTCTCATCTCATTATACTGCAGTCTTTCCTGCCTCAGCCTCCCAGGCAGCTAGGACCACAGGCATGCGCCACCTGCCTGGCCTATTTAGGTTGGGCCAGGAACTGAACTTAGGCTTCAGTATGTCCACAGCCTTCATGCAGAAGTGCTCTTCCTCTTGTGTCACCCAAGCTGACCCGAACATTTTATTGAAACTTTCAAAATGTCCCATTTTTAGATTTGTAAAACTGGATAATACATATAGATTTCTTCTCCTCAGCTCCAGGCTGTCCTTCTTGGCTTTAGTCTCTAACTCTACAACTGACTCACTTTCTTCTACCACCATTCTTTTTGTTTGTTTGTTTTTCTTGTGGTTCTTCTTCCCTAACATCACCCCTCTTCCTGTGAGAAAATACAGCAAGGCTGAGAGTAGATACGAAGCTTCCCATCTTTCCCCTATTTTTGCTGACCTCAAATGTCAGCAATAGTACTTATTTCAAGAGCTTTACGGGGAACCAGCAGTTAGCGTAATGGCTATGTCGCTGGACTCCCACGTAGTCGACCACGGTTTGTGTCCCGGACCCGGTGGCTTAAAACTCATGCCAGGAGCGTGTGCGTGCGTGCCCAAGATCCCGAGAGGAGAATGGAGGAGAAGGGATTGCGGCGTGACCATCCCCTTGGGGGATGATTTCTCGCTTTCTGTCTCTATGTCTCTCTCTGTCTGTCTGGCGAGCGCACACGCCCTACATTGAAAATCTCTCCAAAAATAAAAAAAAAAAAAAGAGCTTTACGGAGGTGACAGAAAACAAACTGAATTGAAAAGTTACAGAAACTGTAGAATTTTGCAAGTAAATTGCACATGGCCTTGTTTCATAATTCATACTTTCTGAATTCCTGGGCCTTTGTGAAAGAAACTGCAGGAACCACTGGAACTCTCCTTGGATTCTAGTGGGCGTCGAATTCCCTGCATGGTGATGAACAAACTTGCAACACATGTTAGCTATAATCTGTTAAAAATTTTCTAAACTGTATTAGATACTTGAAAACAGCTAGGCTAGCATTTGACTGTTTTCCATCCAAATATAAATAGAGAGGTACATCTAAAGATGACAACTCCCTTCTATGTGATGAATTTTAATTTCAAAATGTTCTTACAGTCTAAATTCTGAAAGTTAGGTGTCTTTAGCTCTGAGGGTCAGCCGCCTTCCTACCTTCTACCTCCTTGGATGAAAAACAAGTATTTCAGAAACTCCTATGTGAGAGGCATTACAGAACATTGGTAGCTCCAGGGCAAAAGAAGATAGAAGAAAGGAAGAAAAAAAAGATTTAAAAAGCTGGAAGAGGTTGGGAGGGTGAGTAATAAAGCTGAAGGAGAGTGAAAGAGAGAGGGGTTAAGCAGGGTGAAGAAAACCAACATCCTCCCGAGTAGTGCCACTGGAGTGTCTCAGTGAAAGGAGAGCCACTGTCAGCCTAGCCTTAGACATCCCTGAAGTTCTCTTTTCCACCTTCCTACACTTGGGCTTCTGTTGTTGGTTATTGTTGCTGCTAGCCTTCGGTGTTTTATACAAATGTCTATCAGCTGCCAATTTTTAAAAACAGATTTTGTATTAAAAAATTAAAATTTCGCCTTCTTTTTAGGTGTTTAGGTATTTGTGACAGCAGCACTCACCTTCTCAATATTAAATTTGTATTAGTCCAATCAGCTCACCAGAACAAAACACCATGGACTGGGTGGCGTAAACAATAGATACTTATTCTCTCATGTTTTGGAAGCCAGAGGCCAAGATTGAGGCGCTGGCAGATTTGGTTGTTGGCTTTCATCCTTGCTTAAAGGCAGCTGTGTCCTCATGTGGCCTTGTCTGTGTGCATGTGCATTCCTGTGTCATTTCCTCATCTTAGAAGGACAACAGTCCTATAAGATTAGGGACCCTCCTTTAAAGCATCATTTAACTTACATTGCTTCTTCAAGGCCTTGTCTCCAAATATGGCCATGTTTGGTGTTAGAGCTTCAAACTATGAATTTTAGGGGAACATGATTCAATCCATAACAAGGGTGGTCAGCGAAGGCGTCTCTGAAATGCTATCTGAGATCTGGAAGACTCAAGCTGCAGGACGAGCCCTCAATGTAGAGGAAAAAGCAGGTAGAACGACTGAAAGAGGAAAGTATTTGGGGAGTTCAAGGAACTGAAAGGATATAAAGATGTGAGGCCAAAATTATTCAAACAAACTACCAAGAAAAATATGTACATACACATGTATTTATTGTCACATATACACACATTTTGTATTATATTATAGGTGTGTGCATACATACAATTTAAAGTGATTATTTAGCTAAATGATGAATTTTGGAAGATATGTGAAGACACAGACAATTTGGATAGAACAACGATCAATATTTTGTAAGAAAAAACATCATTTAGAATGCTTGCATTTTATGCAGAAATCTATTATTGTTTTGATTAGCATTATTGTTACTATTACAGTACTACTATAACCTCAACCATCACCTTTGGTAAAATAAGATACACGTGAAATGAAATCATCTTCAAAGGAGGTGTGAATATTTTTAAGGTTTAAATTTTCCCAGTATCAACATTCAAAACTGTGAAACAGACTACCTCAAACATCTTAAGAGTTTTAAGCTTATTTATTCACTGTTCTTTTGGAAGAAATATGGGGAAGTCTAAAAGGTGGAGGAAAAGGTTTAGAAAGTTCATGGACATAAAAAAGCTTTTGAGTTGAGTGTAAATAAATCAAGGTTGCAGATTAAATTTCTCTAATTTGCATTTGGATTTTAAAGTCACAGAAGATAAATGTTGGCAAATTCTCTGTGAGTTTTGTTGAATTCTAAATAATTTTAAATTAATCCAAGTGTTTGGATGATTCCCATAATGCAGAGGATTTTACCTGTCTCAGATTTCCAAAGCAAATTATGTTACAACTTACACAAGAACATCTAGTCATAGATATACTTTGAGAAAAACATGTTCCAAAGGTCAAATCAGGGATGTGGAATCAGGACAAAACATTTTTAAGAAGGAGAGACAAAATGAGCCTTAACATACAATAATGAACACACCAGGCACATATTAAAATAATCTTTCAAATGAACAGTTAATCAAAAACTAATCAGTTTCTTTTTTGTTTATTGCCCATTGCATGGAAAACAAAATACTTATTTTTTTGTATCTGGAATCCTTTTGAATTGATGAAAATTGTATCATAAAAACAGAATAACATATCATTTTTATGAAATTTTTATTGTTTATTCCGGTAACAATAAAATGAATATAGTATTATTTACATTTGGCCCTGAATTAGTCATTTTAAAGCTTCTCATAAAGGTTGTAGACCCAGAGACCAGTGGATGGCATAGTGGTTAAGGCACTGAACTCCCACATGGTCAACTGCAGTTCAAGTCCCAGATCCAGCAGCTTGAAGCTCACACTGGGCATATGTGAATGCATGCCCAAAATCCTGAGAGGAGAATGGAGAAAAAGGTATTCCAGCATGGCCATGCCCCGGGGAGTGATTTCTCATTTTCTGTCTCTCTGTCTCTCCCTCAATCTGTTTTATTCCCAAATGAGATGTCACAAAAAGAGATAACTACAAAAGACAGTTTATGTTTCTTTTTTTAGAGAGATATTTTTTTCTATAGTGCATGTGCACTTGCCAGAGAGATAGAAGTAAGAAATCGCTCTCCTCTAGGATTTTGGGCATCCACGCACATCCATGCCTGATACGAGTTTTAAGTCACCAGGTCCAGGACTTGAATTGCGGTCATCTATGAGGGAGTTCAGCGATTTAACCATTATGCCATCTCCTGTCCCATAAAAGCCAGTATATCATATGAATACAGATGCAAAAGTCCTCAACAAACTATTAGCAAGTCAAGTCCAACAATATATTTTAAAAAAAAGATTACATACCATAACCAAATGATATTTACCCCAAGAATACAGATTTTAACATCTTGAAATCTATTAATGTAATAAATGTAATTAATAGAAAAAGGACAAAAACGTTATGATTTTCTTGTACAATATATATAGGCAAAAGATTTGACAAAATCCAGCACTGTTAATCATAAGAAGAGTCAACAGACTAGAAATATATGAAGCTTTCTCAACCTGATAAAATATATCTAAAAAAAAAAATCAAAACTTAATGGTGAAAAACTTTTCTTAGATTGAAAACAAGATAAAATGTCTGCTCTTATCACTTCTATTTAACATTTTATTGACAGTTTTAGACAGGGCGATTAGGAAAGAAAAATAAATGAAAAGTAAGTATCCAGACTGAAAAAAAAAATTAATCTATTTCTATTTGCAGATGACACAATCATGGTTATAGAAAATCTCGTGGTTCTTGTGGCTGGGAAGGGGGGAGGGTATACTTACTTACCACTGTCGGCCATCCAGGCCAGGCAGTAGTTGAGCCTGCAGCCCTCACTGGTCTCTCAGAGATTTTCCAGGTGCAACAAAGCCTGAGTTTGGAAGATTCATGGAGGTTGTCATGACATATATTTGCTAAAACCTTGTCATAGAAGATGGCTGTGAAAAAATATGGGGATCACTATTGTATGTAACAAGTATATAGATAGATAGCTGCAGAGGAATGTTCAGGTCCTTCAGCTGTGGTGGGTTTTTATTTATTTTTCACTCTTATTTTTCAGTTACTTATTTTTTACATTTAATTGTTGTGTATCGTTATAGCATACCAAATGAATTTTCCCATCATGAATACACTTACTACACATTGGTTCAACTGTACCTCAAGTGTAGTATGCAGCATTTTTTTAAGAGTTTTTTGCTATAGGGTGCATGTGTTTGCCAGAAAAACAGAGAGAGACAGAGAGACAGAAAGCAAGATATCAGCCCCCAAGAGGGGATGGCCATGCCACAATCCCTTCTCCTCCATTCTCCTCTCAGAATCTTGGGCACACATGCACATGTGCCCGGCGTGAGTTTAAGTCACTGGGTCCGGGACTCAACCCACGGTCGACTACATGGGAGTTCAGCAACATAGCCATTTAGCCAACTGCTGGTCCAAGCATGCAACATTTTTAAAGGAAAAAAGAAGAATTGTTCAAGAAAACATGAACAGAAGCAAAAAAATGAGTTTTGACATTGATAACATTACAATAAAGTATACATACAAATTTTTTTAAAAAAAGAAAATCCTAAGGCATTTACTAAAAAAATCATTAAAACTTATTCAATTGTATTTCTAAATAAAGCACATAACCCCAGCACGTAACCCCCAGCTTTGTTATGTATTAACTCAATCCAGAAAGAAGATTTAAGTAAATGGAAAGATATCCCATGTTGACGGATCAAAAACTGAATAATTTTGGGGCCAGCAGGTGGCGTGGTAGTTAAAATAGTTGGACTCCCACATGGCTGACCATGATTTGAGTCCCAGACCTGGCAGCTGGCTTTTCCACTTTCCTGCTCTCTCTCTCTCTCTCTGTGTCAAGAGCTGGCCCGAGAGCAGAATCTGAAGCAGAGTCAAGTGTGGTCTGATTCCATGTGGCCTCTTCCTACCTCTTTTCCTCTCTTTTTACAAACCCAACTTAATCATGGAGGTCCTACCTTAAGCACCCAATCACTAATCTCTTCCCAAAGGCCCCACCTAGCCAAAACACAATCGGATTAAGTTTTCACATTCTTAATCCTATTACAATGACTGAACACAGTCTTTGGTGGTTATAGTCATACTATGGCAGGTTGTCAAGGATGCCATCAACAGAGGAAAAAAACTACTCACTAAACAGGAAAATGTATTTGCAATCACATAACTGATAAGAACCTTGCATCCAGAACATACAAGAACACTTACAACTTAATCATCAAAAAACAAATAACTAAATTAAAAAAAAACAACAACGAATAGACATTATGCCAAAAAAGATACACAGATGACCAATAAGCAAATGAATGATTCTCAACATTATTAATCATTAGGAAATGCAAAGCACAATCACAATTAAATAATAGGAATGAAATTGCAGAGGGAGAAATTAGGCACCCACGGTAGCCTACCTGTTGTGAAATAGCTTGCCATTGGGAATGCCATAGAAATGGGGAACCAGCAGTTAGCGTAATGGCTATGTCGCTGGACTCCCATGTAGTTGACCGCGGTTCGTGTCCCAGACCCGGTGGCTTAAAACTCACGCCGGGCGCGTGTGCGTGTGTGCCCAAGATCCCGAGAGGAGAATGGAGGAGAAGGGATTGCGGCGTGACCATCCCCCCTGGGGGGTGATTTCTCGCTTTCTGTCTCTATGTCTCTCTCTGTCTGTCTGGTGAGTGCAGGCTCCCTACAGTGAAAATCTCTCAAAAAAAAAAAAAAAAAGAAATGGAAGAAAAAATAGATTAGAGAGTTTAGTAAATAGAGATGTCAAGCCTGGATGTTGGACAAAGGAGGTAAGGAAAGAAAAGTTCAGGGATCACTCCCAAGTATTTAAATCTAGGAACTACATGCACAGTAGATAGCATCATTTACTAGGAGAAAGAGGAATATGTAATTACTTTTTCCTTAGCATTGAACATGCTGATTTTGAAGTGCATATGAGATATGCAAATGGCTATGTTAAAGAGAGAATTTAATTAATATACAGGTCTGAAGTTGAGAAAAGAAATCTAGTAGGGGTTAGGTCTGGCAGTGGTGATATGGGATGAGTCAGCCCAGGGATATGTAATAAAAAACTGTGGGAGAATGAAATGACCTGGAAAAGTGGCGTTCCTCAGGCTCTAAGTAACAGCAATAAGACCCACACCAAAAAAATGCAGAGATGAGAGGAAGATGAGCTGGCAAAGGAGACTGAGTGGCCTTTAGAAATAGACAAAGTTTGCTTTCATCTCCAGGATTGCCAAAATGGCATTTGCCATTCATATTCATATGCTTTAGGGTGATCATGTTGAAAGCTTTAACTATCATAAAAAAATAAATTAACTCCAATTTTAAAAAGCTGTAAATATAACATAGCACACAAATGAAGTATTTTTAAAAGCCTAACAATATCTTTGAGTAGCTTACATGATTCAGGATTGTTTGCAGTGAGAACTAGAGAAAATTGCTTCCAGAGCTGAAAGCTACTGCAGTCTTTGACTAGGTAGTAGGAACTTTTAGCTAGTCATCTCTTTGTACTGACTAAGCTCAACTTGCCTAACTTTCTCTTCTCCTAGGTTTTGGGATGCAACTATTCTACCACCTTGTGTTGTTTGCGTTTGTCCTTTTTTGCGTGTTGGTTGTATGTTGTTGTCGGTTTATTACATATGTGCTTTCACTTGACATTATGGTATAGAAGTTATTTGCCCAGCCTCTAAAATTACATGAAGCTGCACGTAAACCCCAGCTTTGTTATGTATTTAGTCAACTAATTTCTCTCTACAGTTTTTAATTTCCTAATCTGAACAATGATCATAATAGTATTTATCTCAGAAGGTTGCGGTTAGGATTTAATGTGGCCATCATCTAGAGTGCTTTGTATTTAATGAGAAATTATTCAATAATAAAACCTCCTATGACAGGTGTAAAGCTACCTTAAATCCTTTTATTCCAAAGTTGCCTGTCTTTGTCCTAATTTGATCATACAGCTTGTTAGTAGTATAATGCCTATCTTAATGTTTCCTACATTTGCCCCTGTGGTGCTCACTCCAGAAATAAATGTGAACTGGCATACTGGTTAGAGAGGATGTCTCCTTATAGACGGCATCTCTGTGGAGCCAGCAGAAAGATGACGTGTTCCTGAGAGCCCACGCCACTTTCCTCAGACCAGTCTCATAAGCGCCAATTCCAAATCAAGTGCAAAGTGAGAACAAAAGACCTGTCAGCCATTTAGTGATATATATTAGAACTAACAGCGGATGTCTCTGCTCTGAAACTTTCTCCTGATATTTTAGGACTAGACAATTAAGTGACAGAAACAGAAGCAGAATTCTAATAAAGAAGAAGCATAGATTTAAGAAAAAATTAGGAAAATTATGAATCATTACTTGCTTCTGAATCATTTCTGTGAATTGTAATTTCTTAGATTCATAATTGAGATAATTTTCAGCTTTGCTTTAGTAAGTTAGAAATGCAAATAATTAAAGCATAGTTAATTAGATTTTAAGCAGTATGTGAATAACTATGTTAAAAAAAAAAGGGGCCAAATCAAATTTTACAGCACTCTTAGAAATTAGGTATTAATCAAGTAAGTGTCAGTTATTTATAGAAGAAAGATATGCTTTCAGAATTTTCTACTTATGTTCAACAATTAGAGTTTAAAAATTATAAATGCCAAAGCTAACCTTCTGAAATCACCATGTGATTACATTTCAATATTAAAACAATATTTGGAAGGGGACCTGAAAGTTCATCTACTCATTCAGTATTTTTTTCATATTTTTTAAAAGTCAATTCATTTCAGGGACCAGCAGGTGGCGTGGTGGTTAAGGCACTGGACACTCCCACATGGCTGACCAGGGTTCGAGTCCTGAACCTGGTGACTTGCTTTCTCACTTCCTCTTTCTCTCACTCTCAACCCCTGTCTCTCTTTGGTCATATTAAAAAATAAATGAATGAATACATAAAATAAAATCAATAGTTATTTTTTTAAAAAAGTCAATTCATTTCATGAGTGAGAGGGCCAAATTGAGAGAGAGAGAGGGAGAGAGAGAGAGAGGGCTAAAGCATCCCTAACAAGATTCAGATGTTATGACCCATACCAGTTTTGGCCAGTCAGGATCAAGGGCACATGCACCTAGCACATTAGAGAATGTCTCCAGACACAAACCAGTAACCTTCATGTGAGTCTGCCTCACAGAACGTCACATTTTACTGCCAGTCCAATAGCTGTTAACAGAATATTTTCCAGGTGACTAGAATGTGTTTAGTGTGTTTGGTGCAGTGGAGAGGCATTTTATATTGACTGACACATGCACATTCTCAAAATGCTAAAAGAAAGATGATGCCAGTTCTTCCCCGTATCTTACTTAAATCTAATCTGGGGCAGAAGTAGTTTCCTTGCCTTTCCTCCACTTCTCTAGGATCAGCAAAGAGAATACAAGGGGGTCTTTAAAAGTTCATGGAAAAACTGAGCATGTATTTCAAATACTTTTGCAACAAATCAATCCCTTTATTTTTATCTACTTTAATTTTTTTATGTACTCTAGTTCTATTTTCTACTAGCTTCTTCAAATACCTTCATATAACTAAAGAAATATCCATTTGAAGGCAATAAGCAAGATCACTGAATGGGAGCATAAATGTTAAAGGACACCATTAACATCCTCTGAAAGCATGGTCAGGCCTGAGTTGTGTGAAGTCTATTTATTTTTCCATGAAGTGCGGATTGCTATGCAGGCCAGATTCATCCATCTACCAGGAGTTTAAATTTAAGGAGAGATTCTGTTGATAGGCACAGGAGTATATGGAATACATATAGGGGATTCAGTGAAGTCATTAAATTTGGGCTCTGATTCTTCACAGAAGAATCATCCAGTGGGTTTGGTAAAAATTAAAACCATCAAGACTCCACCCCCAAGAGTCTGATTCAGTAGGTTTGAGACAAGGATAAAAAAAAAAAAAAAAAAAAAATCTGTTTTTTAAACAATCACTCTAAATGGCTCCAAAACCAAAGTTTTGAAAATATTTAAGTAATGATCTGTCTAGGTAGAAGAGTGTGTACATGAAGTTTACAACATGGACTAGAAGATAGAAAGGAAAGACAAATATATGTTTAGGGGAGAGTTAACAAAAATAAAGAACTCCAAATCTGTCAAATTCAGATATTTTTCCACTTAATAAATATTTATTGTGGGGACCAGCAACTGGCATGGTGGTTAAGGCTCTGGACACTTCCATGTAGTCAACCACGGTTCGAGTCCTGGACCTGGTGGCTTGCTTTCTCACTTTCTCTCTCTCTCTCTCTGTCTCCCTCTGGTCAAATGAAAATAAATGATGAATAAATCAAATTAAAAAAATATTTATTGTGTTCCCACTATCTGTTGAGGACTATCCTACTTGCTGGACACACAATGGCAAGAAAAATCAAACATTGTCTCTACTTTCATCGGTAGAGGCTTATGCCTTATCAAATTCCTTGCTAGATAAGTATAGAGATGGCAAAGACTCAAATTTAATAAATTTAGATGTGTTGAGATAGCAAAAATTCAGTAGTATTTTTATAGTACAGTGGAAGTTCATTTCTGCTGATGATTGATATGGTGGTCAACATAGTTAGGGTAGTGAAACATTTTTATATTTATAATCTTTCTTTTTTATATATAATTATCTATTAAATTTAATTAATTAATTAATTAATTAATTACTCTTCAATTTGACCAGAGAGATACAGAGAGAAAGAAAATGAGAAAGCAAGTCACCAGGTCTGGGATTTAAACTATGGTCAGCAATGAAGGAATCCATTGCTTTAACCACCACACTACCTCCTGGCCCCTAATCTTTCTCTTTGTACAAATAATAAAAGCCTGGCTTAGAAATTCTAAGTAAACTTTTCATTTTATTCCAGTCTAATCTGTGAGCTAATGCAACATGTCTGAGCAGTTGTATTATTCCATTGTGTTTATAACCCTGTGGTCATTTAAGCAGGAAGAAAAGAATGCCTACATTCTCATTAAATTGGGGATGAATTTAGCTGTCCCTAGCCTGATGGCAACATAATTACACCTACCAAGCCTTGGCTACATCACAGGCAAGGTAGTTTATAAAAGCAGCATGAAGTTAGGAGTAATCATCCTACCCTGTTGCATGAGCCCTGTTCCCATATAAATGTAGCTGGCTCATCTGGATATGTTTTTCAGTACATGCACACATAACTTCTTGGGTGGTGGTAAGAATTACTCTCTTTATGGCAATTAGTAGTATGATTAATATGTGTTTCAAATAGCTCTACAGATATTTTGAGTCATAATAGGACATATGCTAAGTTCTCTATGTAGATTGTTGGCATTTATAGCTACTATGCACCCATATAAAACAAATGACTAACTAGGAAGTAATATGAAATGCACTATCAAATATAACCTTCCTGGATCATCTAAATTGGGGGCTTAAAAAGAGTAAATAACTATTTCTTACAATCTTATTCAGAAATCTGATAAGGACCAGGATAATTTTTAATGATTTGAAAAGGAAAATTAGTAGATACTTCGAAAATAATTTGAAACTTGTTTTTCGTGTAAGCTTTTTAAAATCTATATGTACATTAGCACTAATTATATATTTACAAAGGCAATTATAATAGTTCAGCTAAGAAGTTGCATGATAACTAGAATGTTCCAAGTATAAGCTATGAATTTCATTAAACTAGAATCAAAGTAGAACTTAATTGTATATACTAATAGTCTAACCTGAAACTACATTTCCCAAACTGTGGTTTTAGAAAATACTTTTTTTTTTGAGTTTTTTTTGATATAAGGCATGTGAGCTCGCCAGAAAAACAGAGAGAGACAGAGAGACAGAAAGTGAGAAATCACCTTCCAAGGGCGATGACCGCGCCACAATCCCTTCTCCTCCATTCTCCTCTCGGTATCTTGGGCACGCATGTATGCACATACACCTGCATGAGTTTAAGCCACCGGGTCCAGGACTGAAACCACGATTGACTACATGGGAGTCCAGTGACATAGCCATTTCGCCAACTGCTGGTCCCAGAAAATAATTTTTTATTTATTTATTTTTTTAAAAATTAAGTTTTTCTATAGGGCGCATGCACTCAATGGAGAAGGAAACAAAGACAAGTGAGAGGGACAGTGAGAAATCACTTGCTAGGAAGGATGGCCACACTGCAATTCTTTCTTCTCTTGAGATCTTGGACATAAACGTGCGCGTACACACGCACACACACACACACACACGCACACACACCAGGTGTGATTTTCTTTTTTCTTTTTAGCGAGAGATTTTTGCTATAGGACTCTATGTCACCAGGGAGACATAGAGTAGAAAGATAGAAAGAACACAACAGTCCCTTCTCCATTCTTGTCTCAGGATCTTGAGTACACATGCATACACGCACCCTTGACGTGAGTTTTAAATCAGTGGATCTGGAACTTGAACAGTGGACAACTACATGGGAATTCAGTGATGTAGCCATTATGCAATCTGCTGTTCTCCCCACTTCCTCCTCTCCCACCCCCTCCTCCTGTGCCCTCCCTCCTCCCCACTAGAGGAGTGATTTCTCACTTTCCCTCACTCTCTCTCTCTGCCTGTCTCTAGTGAGTGCCCCATAGTGGGGAAATAAAAATTACAGACAGCTTAACCTGTACCAAACATAAAACTAAATGCTTTACTTGAATTATCTCACTTAATTTAATCTTCTATAAAAATGAAGCTTACTTACAGCTTTGACTATCTCAACCAAAACTGGAAGTAAAAATGATTATATTGCAAGGATACTTAAATAGGAAAAAAAACTATAAGTCACTAACCATATCCAACACGTTATTTATGCTAGACTTTAAAAGAAAAATGCAGAAATAATATTCATTTTATTGAATTAATATTTTAAAAGTCTTAATTATCTGGTTATTTTGGTATTCACAGTAAATGGATTCACTAAGTTTTAAATTTTTCCATCTGGATATTCAGGATTATACAGACAAAGCTAAATGGATCTCAAATGGAAAATAATTTCCATGATCAGTAGTGTTAAAATTTTCCCTTGACTATATTAAAAACAGATTGCAATTTTCTCTTAGGAGTACTAAATAAAATTGTATTAAATATTTGGCAACTATTCTAATGCTATTGTAGTAAATGGCCTTTACTTTATTTTATTTTTAGATTTTTGCCATAGGGCATGTGTACTAGCCAGAAAGAGACAGAGAGAGAGGGGTAATGAGAAATCACCCCCTAAGAGCAATTACTATGCTGCAAATCCTTCTCTTCCATTCTCCTACTGGAATTTTGGGCATGTACACACCTGTGTCTGACATGATTTTCAAGATACCAGGTCTTGGACTTGAACCACTGTCAGCCATGTGGGAGTCCATGCCTTAACTACCACACCACCTGCTAGCCCCAGTAAATAGTCTTTTATTCATTGAATGGGAATTACAAAATCAGTGGTATAAATTTTGCACAAGGACATTTAATTAAATAGAACTTTCATTATAAATAATAATATCATGTACACAACCTATTTAAGCTGCAGAGAAAATGTGGAAAGATTATTATTTTTAAAATAGTACAACTTACAGGCCAGCAGATGATGTAGTAGTTAAATTGCTGGACTCCCACTTGGCTGACTGGGGCTTGAGTCTTGGACCTGATGGCTTCAAACTCACACCAGGCATGTGGGCATGCATGCTTAAGATCCCAGGAGGAGAATAGAAGAGAAGCAATTGCTGCATGGCCATTCTCCCTCAAAGGTGTTTCTTTCTTTCTGTCTCCTTGTCTCTGTTTCTCTGGTGGGCACACGTGCTAAAATCTCTTTGAAAAAAAAAAAAGTATAACTTAATCATTAAGTATTCAGTGACTAGTTGCAAAGAAGTTTGCCAGTCACCATGTTCTTATAGCCACTAGAATAAGTTTTGTTAAATTAAGAAAAAAAAAAAAGTAAACAAACCCATGAACCTAATCAAATTGTGGAGCATGCATACATCAACATGAATCATTTAAAATGTAGGAGATGCTATTATCCTAAAGTTGATCATTTTTGCTTTTATTATATGGCAATTCATTTACAACACTGCAAAGTTGATACAGTAGGTTGCGTTTCACGTTTCAAAATCTAGTATGGCATAAAGATGAGAGCTGTAAGAGATAGTCCACATCTCAGAGTCAAATCCTTCATATTCTAGATTAGCAATCTTCTGTGCCAGACATCAATTCACCAAACCCACACCAAAAACAATAACAGAGGGGCCAGAAATAAATCTCATCCATCTGTCTATTCATTCATCCATCTATCTTCCGTTTCATGCATTCATTCATTGAAGAAATATTTATTGAAAGCTTATATGTGATAGACTCTGGGAATGCGGTGACAAGTAAAACAAAACATGGTCCCTATTATTTTGGTAACTTTTTTTTTTTTAAGAATTATTTTATTGGGACCAGCAGTTAGCGTAATTGCTATGTCCCTGAACTCCCATGTAGTTGATCCTGGTTCGAGTCCTGGACCTGGTGGCTTAAACTCACACTGGACACGTGTGCATGTGTGCTCAAGATCCCGAGAGGAGAACAGAGGAGAAGGGATTGCAATGTGGCCATCCCCCATGGGGAGGTGGTGGTGATTTCTTGTTTTCTGTCTCTCTGTCTCTCTCTGTCTTTCTGGTGAGCTCACGGTGTCCTCTAGTAAAAACCTCTCAACAACAACAACAAAAAGAATTATTTTATTTAACTTTACTTAGTTACTTATTTAAATTTGATCAGAGAGGGACAGAGTGAAAGAGAGGGAGAGAGAGGTAATGTGAGAAAGCAAGCTACCATGTCTGGGACTCGAACCACAGTCGGCCATATCAGAGTCCGGTGCCCTTAATCACCACACCACCTACCGGCCCCATGGTAATTGTTTTGATTATATGGTTGGAGGTAGACAAAAATTAATTAAATGATTATTCAAATACACACATGATTACAAACCAAGGCAAGTACTCTGAAGGAAAGGAACATAGTCAATGGAAACATGTAATGAGGAACCCTGTCTCCAAGCTAAGGGACTGAGAAGGATTCCCAGAGGAAGTACCCCATGAATTGAGCACTGAAAGCTGAATAGAAATTACAAGGTAAAGGAAGAGGGTGAAAAGAGGTACAAAAACTCTTCACAAAGAAATAATTTGTGAGAAACAGAAAGCCCAGAATGTCTGAAGTCTAGACAGAAAGAACAGAGGGCAGGAAGGACTGGTAGGTCAGCCATCCCAGATGAGCCAGGTCTATAGTCCAGATTATCATTTTTGGTCTTTATCTGAAGAGTCATAGAAAGCTATGGAGTTGGTACAAGGATAAAACTATAGCTCTCATCCTTACCAGTTGTATTTTCACCTGGGCCTATGCCAGATAATTAAATGCATCAAGGTATGGGGCATTTCTATATATTTTGATTCCATTAAGTGGTATCTCAAGGAGGGGTAAGGTGAGAGAAATGGAGGATGGCAATGTGGGAATGAAGGGGGCATAGGAGGAAGTGATTGTATTATTTATCTGGTATATCTGACTTTCGGGGGCTCATGTTTGCAAAATAAGTTGTCTGAAAGATTCAAATAAATAAAATATACTTGTGGTTTGTGAGCTATATTAGATTAGCTTTTCTGTGGAAAACCTCTACTCTCTGAATTTTTTTCTTCCAGTCTACTTTCTCTGTATAAAAACACATAGTCAAGAAAGATTTCCTATGTTCATTAGAACCTCTCTTGAGGTTTCCAAAGGCTTGTATGTGCCCAATACCATCTGGCCAACTGGATGCTGAAATATATCATGGGCATATCTGTAGAATTCCAAGCCACATGTATGGTAGGAATGCAATGAGCTGCTTAAGAGTCTGGATTTTTAGTTAAACTCACCTGGTTTGACTGTAACCTCAACTCTGCAAGGCCTAGAGTTGTAGGAACCTTCTCTCATCTTCCTCCTCAAACCCCTAATAACCTTTCACTTCTTAAAAATTAATATCTGTTCTACACCATCCTTTTCTTCAAACTTCATCTTCTTCTACATTTCCCTATCATTTTTCCCTTCCAGGGAAACATCTTCTCTAAGCCTTGGTTACCCTATTTACAAAAAAGGAAATAATACAAGAAAACTTTAAAAAGTTCATAGAAAAATGGGATCAACGTATGAGTTCACATTGGTACAACAACAAAAAAGAAAATCTAGGAAGAGTTATTTTATAGCACGCATTTTCCATGAATTGTTCAAAGACCCTTTCACAGTTATTAAGGTAGAGTTAAACAAGAATTTAGCAAATGGCAGATCTTATTATATGAGAAAGAACAGGTGAAGTTCAGGGTAGAAATGGGCCAGCTCCATGACATAGTCACTGAGGCAGCCAGATCCCACAGAGATGACCTCACACTTTGAATACCAGACCTGGCAGCTTGAGAAACACTCCATGTGCATGTGCGTGCCTGCCCAAAATCCTGAAAGGAGAGAGAAAAAATGGAGAAGAATTTGTGGAGTAACCCTTTCCCATAGTGCTTTCTCCTCTCTCTCTCTGTTTTCCTCTGCCAGAAGCACATACTTTCTAGCAAAATAAATAAATAAATAAATAAATGACATTTTTTGGAGTTATTAAGCTTTTAATTAATAATAATGAGTTTCCTTCTCCCTTATAGTCCCTAACTCTGAGGGAAGTACGACAAGAGCACTCACACTGAAGGATATTTTAAATGGGACATTTTCTTATAAAACATTTTTTCCAAACTGGATTTCAGGTAAGTGAATTTTTGTTTGTTTGTTTTGGGGGAATTTTTAAAGGATATTTTCTTTTGTTTTGTTCTTGGAGTCAGTGCATCTCTATGGCAACTGAGATCATAGCCATTGAAATGGACAGAAAGGTCAATTAATTATCTTGTCAGCTCAAACACCCAATGTACTTTTGACAAAATCATTCAGTCTGGATTTGCCCAATAATAATAAAGCCAGTAGAGTTTAAACATAAAATTAAAAGTCACAAAGGCACTGTTGAAATAATTGGAGTGTCAATTGTAGCTTTTGAGAAAGGGAGATATGCAATTGTTCAGAAGTCATGAGAATTTTACGTAAGAAATTCCTTAGTTTGTCTGGATAATCTAGAAAGTAGACTGTATTTTACTTTAACACCAAGCTGTTTAAGGATTATATATTTGTATATAGTTCCTCAAATAGTATTTATCAAATAATTCTAAATAATCTTCCTCAAATAGTATTTATCAAATAATTCTAACCATATAAATGATGAGATCAACTAAATGTTTACAATGTGACCTTTGTATATATTATGTGTCTCTAAGCAAAATTAAATATTTTCATTTTTCTCTCTAAGAAATAAAATTTATGTAAAGTAGGCTTTTAACTATTTAACACTACCCAGATATGATTTACTATTACCAAAGAAATGTACCAAGAGCTAGTGCATGCTCTTTGTAACTCAGAGACAATAAACGTTATGTCTAAGCACCCTGCATTAGTAAACTAAGGGTGCTGCTAGCAAATACGCCACCTTTGTGTGCAGTTACAAAAGTATCCTTTCCTTTCTCCCACCAACCACTTATTGTTTTAAATCTGACAAAGCAATATGTGTCAGACAGAAAGGAAAAACAAAAATGTGAAATAAGAGAGGTATCTTTCGTTACATGTGTATTTCTTGAAAAAAAAAAAAGATCATTTCAAGTTTCTTTTTTCTTTCTTGTTTGAAGGGCAAGAATATCTTCGCCAATCTACAGATAATAATATAATATTTTATAATATTGAAACAGGAGAATCATATACCATTTTGAGTAATAGTACCATGGTATGTATCCAGCATTATCTTCCTCCTTAGAAATCTTTGCTAGCTTTTTACTGATAAAGAAACTGCATTTGAATTCTTAGCACCTGATCTGGACTCAACCTGCTTTCCCTGTTCCATCTCAACATAATCCTCCAGTTTTCTCTTTTGTAATTACAGTAAATCCTCACCTTCATCTAAATCACGTAGCATCTTTCCTTCTCTTTGGAAATAGTGTGGTATAAGGTAAGACAAGAAATCAGTCCTAGGGCTGACTCTGTGGCCTAGTGGTTAAGGGAGCCGGATCCCACAGGCTGACATGGTTTGAATCTCGGCCTTGGCAGCTTATAAAACACTCAAGGCACCTGCACTTGGGTGCCCTAAACTCCAACAAGATGAAAAAATGGAGGATAATGTGTGCGTGACCATGTCCCACTGGACAGCGCTTTCTCTTTCTCTATCTTTACTCTCACTGGCAAGAACACGCACCCTCTGGAAATTAAATTTAAACAAATAAATAAATAAAAATATTTTGGTCCTTAAAATCAGATAAATTGAGGATCAAATCTTGGCTCTGTCACTTACTACTTGTGGAACCTGGGGTAAGTTTCTACACTACACCAACCTCGCTATGCCTTGGTTTCTTCCTCTGTAAAGTGGGAGTAGTAATACCTCTGTGGATTAATGTAAGAATTAAATAAAATAACATTCTTAAGTGTTTAGGATAGTGTCTAATATATTCAAAAAATGGCAGCTATGGTATATGGACACAGGCTGTCCTGCCTTCCTGGGCTCTCAATCTTCCTACCTTCTCCACTTCTCGAATCCTACTAATCTTGGGCCAGCCAGCAGTGTGGTGGTTGAGGCAGCTGGATCCTCTATGATCAAACCTACAGTTCAAGTCTTTGACCTGGTGGCTTGAAAATTCACATGCTAGGTGCAAGTCTGTGTGTGATTAAATTCCTGAGAGGAGAATGGGAAGGAGAAGGAATTGTGGCATGGCCATCCCCCTTGGGGACATGCTTTCTTGCTTTCTCTCTCTCTCTTTCTCTGGCGAGTGTATGTGCTCTATAACAAATTTAATTTTTTTTATTATACTAATCTTTTAAAAGGAATCTTAGATAACAAAACCCTCCTCTGTGCAGTCAATGACCCCTCATTTGGATTCAATCACTTCTTCCTTAATATTTTTGCAGTACTGTATTGAATCTCTTTCATAGAACGTTCAGAATAGTAATGTTACTTATTTACAACTTTAACATTATAAGCTTCTTGAAATCCAAAAGTATATCTTATTTATTGCATACAGTAACTTTATCTGTATCTGTGAGTATTGCATAAACTTTATTTTTTCAGTTGCGTTGAAAGTATATATAGGCAGGAGTATATCAATGACAGTATTCTTTTAGAGCTACCAATTTACATAACTTGTTTCTTCTTTATCATTTCAGAAAAGTGTGAATGCTTCAAATTATGGCTTATCACCTGATCGGCAATTTGTGTATCTAGAAAGTGATTATTCAAAGGTATTAACTATTTAATTTAAGTATATCTTGTATGATTGTAACCCCCTTTACCCTACAGGTCATATTATACAAGTAAGAGAAGGCAAGAGTGACTCTTATCTCTAAATATTCAGGAAGTTAATGTAGAGCGAAACCTATAACATATAAATCAGAATTTGGCAATTTCTTTTCTCTTTTTCAAGTAGCAGAACCTACTTTCTTCTGGAAGAAGAACATTTCACTTGAGGGCACTTATAGTCATCAGAAAGGAAAGAACTAGTTTTGTATTTCTAAAGCTATTTTATAGCATTAAACCACTCGATCCATATATATTTTAATCTTATGAAAATTTTCTATTGAAAATGGAAACGTCAAGAGGGAGCATAATTAACTCACATACTCAAACATAATAATATATGGTCAGTGGCACACCAGGGTTTAAGTATGTGTTGCTAAAGGCCCAGTTTAAGTATGTTCCCAACAAACTAGACTATTTGGTGGAACTTAATTAACACTTCCTGAACACAGCTGCAGAGGGAAGGTGATCATCTTATTTTTTCTAATTATACTAGCAAAAGTAGAAAATAATTTACTATCAAGTTAAATTCCTGATAGTTACTTTCAGGTGAAGAGCCTTTCATTTTGACTACTATTTTTTTTAACTTCTTGAGATGCTAAACCACCTGGACATACAGTACAAAAATGTAAACTTACCTCCCTCCCCAGTCGATTTTACAGCTGATTATTTTCCAATGGTGCTGGCCTCAGACAGCAACAATCTTCAGAAAGACATATTCCAACCTGATAGAACTATTTTTGCCAAGACTTTGAAAGCCTTGTAAAAAACAGAATTCAAAATAATACTTGCATCATTCACTGGCTGCAACACAAACAAACTTAAGGAAAAGAACTTGCTTTGTTCAGGAGGAATTGCAAGTTAAATACCTCCTATTTATGCTTTCAATTCCTATTACCGAGAATACTTTATTCAGCTAAAGAAAGGCAAGCATTTTGTAGCTAAATCATAGGCTAAATGAAATTCTCTTTTCCCCGTTTTTAAGAGTATCAGTGTAATAAATTACCCAGGTGCAGGCTGATCCTTAGGGGCTGAGGAAATCATAGTGGTTTTACTTCATTCCAGGTAAAAAGTAAAACATGAAGGGAAAATTCCTAAGATAGAGTGTGTCAAAGATAAGCTTTTTATATTAGGAAATGTCTCTGGATAAGCTTTTTATGGAATGAGGTTTGAATCATTTCTGAGATTAGTTCTGGAACTTGGACAAACAGCACAAAAGTCCACAGTAAAACTCTTTAAATGAAGGCTCATTTGGAATGGAAACATATCCTTCCCAGTGCCTTGTGAAAATAGTTCTTTTATAATTCTAGATCTCGAATTGGATGATCTATGATTATACATTATTGATAGAGGCTTTTTTAAAATTGTAATTTGTCTTTGCCTCTCTTTCTTACAGCTCTGGCGATATTCTTATACAGCAACGTATCACATCTATGACCTCAGAAATGAGTAAAATATCACCTTTATGTGCTAATACTTCTTTGGTCTAATACCTGGACTTTCTCATTTCAAACTCTGATTTGGAGTTAAGAGTAATTACTAACCTTAGTTTCTTACATTTTTACAATATTTGAGGGTCTTTCAAAAAGTTTGTGGAAAAACTGAATTAAAGTAAAAGTTTTTTATCCAAAACATTTTTGAAATTCGTGCATAACTTTTGATAATACACATTTTCCATGAACTTTTAAACTCCCCTTGTATGGGTACCAATAAAACTTAGGAAAAAAAAAAAACTTCCTTGGGCTATTCCCTTCTTTTTCTTTGACAAATATTTGAATATGTTGCCTTTTTTTTTTAGGAGAGTTTTTACTCTAGAGTATTTTGCCATTTTATACTTGATATAGTAGTCTTTTTTTCCCTACTTTTGAAAACCAAATTAAAAATGTGATATTTATGGAAATAAATACATGTTTAAAAATACAGAAACATTCATGGGAACAAGACACCGTTTTATGAGAATGGCTACTTCATCAGAGAGGGTAGAAAGGAAGCAGATGCAGCATTAGTTGTGCTGGATTTCATTTGTGTAATATTCAGGTTGTATAATACTCCATTCACTGATTTAAAATTAATTATTTTTAGGACTGGATCCATGGCCTGGGAACTAGGCCCACATATCGACCACATGGTTCAAGTCTAGGTCCTGTCACCTTGAGAAATACACTGAGTTCATGTGCGTGCATACCTCATTTCCTGACAGGATGGAGAAATGGAGGAGACGGGATTGGGTCATGACTATGCTATTCTGGGGGATGCGTTCTCCCTCTGCCTCTCTATGTTTCTCTCTGGCGAGCAAAAGTGCCTTCTGGCAAATAATAGATAAAATTAATTATTCTTAAAATGGCAAAAATGTTTTATTTAACATTTAAAATGTTAAATACTCTCTTAAATTTAGATGGTACATAAATTGTCATTTATTTTTATCTTCTTTGTATGTATGCTGTTTTTTGTTTGTTTGGTTTTTAGTTTTTGCTATAGGGTGTATGTGCTTACCAGAGAGAGAGAGAAGGAGAAATCATCCCCCAAGAATGTGACCATGCCATAATTCCTTTTCCTCTAGTCTTCCCTTAGGATTTCCAAGCCACTAGATCCAGTACTCTAACCACACAGCTGGCCATGTGGGATTCAGTGCCTTTACCTCCATACCACTTTCTGACCCTGTATGTATGTTTTTAAATTTTTGAAATATTTGCCATTTAAAAGAAAAACTTTTAGTAAATGTGTAGGTAGATAAAGGACTGAGGGAGAATATTCCTGGAAGAAATAAAAATATACAAAGGTTCAAGGAAAGAGAGGGCGTGCTGTGTTCAGGAAACTCAAGAGTAGGTCTGTTCAGCTGAAATAGGAGGAGGGCCCTCTAGTGGAGGTGGCCTAACTAGCTGGGAAGAAAGTGAGGCCAGGAAACATTGGCCAGGTAACAGTGAGGAAACCACTAGAAGGAATTTAGATTTCTTTCTGATGACAATAAGGAATCACTTATGGGTCTTAAATGGGAAATAACATAATCAGATTTGCAATTTAGAAAAATCACTCTGGCTAAGTGTGGATAATGAATTGGTTTAGTTGCTCATCTTAATGTGATATCGTCTTTGCTGTTATATAAAAGGGGAAAGTAATTATATGGTTTGAAGAGGTATTGAAAAAATCTTCTGGTCTATTTCCCCTTTTGTCTCGTAAGAACATAGACATTTTTTTAAAAAAATTATCTATCTACTTTGCTTAAGTGTTCAGAAAAGAATAGTTCTGATCTGCTTAAACTGTCAAATTAAGAAATAAGAACTACTGCTTAAAGTAGAATTTAATCCATCTAATGCATTCTGATTCTTTCTCTTCTTTGTATCCACATCATCACTAAATTAAAGAAGTATTTATTCAGCAACAATTATGTGAAAAGTATATATGGGGGAGATACATATCAGCTCAGAGTGCCAACTCTGTCTACTCTCTAGAAACCTTTAGACTAGTGATATGGGAATCTTAGTTTTCGGTACAATTTCTTAAGGCTTTACGCATTTCCTTGTTTTTCTTTTAATCACTTTGAAATTTTCTAAGTTGAGGCTCACAATATTGAACAGTATTCCAAAAGATGATAAATACACTAATATATTAATCTTAGTTTGTATAACCTTCAAGGCCTACAATTATGATAAATAGCAAGTCTGTAGCAAATTCATTCCAACCACTGTTTTCTTTCTTTCTTTTTCTTTCTTCCTTTTTTTCATTTCTTTTTTGCTTCTTTTTGTTTTCTGCACAACTATCTTTTTTTTCATATTTTCTTTGGAGGGTGGGGGGAGTCAGGTAAATGCAGCATGTTTTAGGGAGTAAGGGATGATTAATTTGTTGAGATTCAAGGCAAGACCAAATGCCACTAATGCCAAGTCTTTACATAGTTTTGAAGACTAGAAAAGCTAGCACAGAGAAAATAAAAATGGTATTGGGACCAGCAATAGGCATAATGGCTATGTCACTGGACTCCCATGTAGTTGATTATGGTTCTAATCCCAGGCCCGGTGCCTTAAGTTCACACCGGGCACGTGTGCGTGCATGCCCAAGATCCCGAGAGGAGAATGGAAGAGAAGGGCCTGCACCCCTCCTAGGAGGTGATTACTCTTTTTCCGTCTCTTTGTCTCTCTCTGTCTTTCTGGCTAGTGCGCATACCCTATAGCAAAAACCTCTCCAAAAAAAAAGAAAAGAAAAAAAGAAAATGAAGATGGTGTTTGGTTTCAAGCTAGGTAAGGAATTATGAAACAATAGCCTTTTAAATCCTCTTCCTTCTTCTTCTCTCCTACTATTGGTGACTCAGAACACAAAACAAATGGCAGCAGTGAAGGTTTGCCAGTTATGATGAGATATGAATGAAGATTTTCAGCTTGATGCTGTCTACATGATTGCATAGACAAAGGTTTTGTGTATAAAAACTACGACAGTGCTGCAGTGTCAAAGGGAGCATGAACACTGGCTTGAGTCAGAACTGTAAACTAAGTGTAGAATGTCTTGTCTCTGAGTCCTTCCCTTGACAGTGTTCCTACATCTCTTTCAACATGTTCCTGACCTCTCAGGGGTCTGGTGCTCAAATACTGACTCCTGGAAGGTAAGGTTGCTACTGAAGCACCAAGGGTAACCTTCCTCCAGGGGCACCATTCTTTCTCCATAATAACTGCCATGCTCCCTGTTTGCTTGCTAGACCTCATGCCACATGACCTAGTAAGTTACATCATGCTATTATGTGCTACAGGTCTTCACATGTGTCCAAGCATGAAAAAAAATGGGAACGTGAAATGTCAAACATGTCAGCTCTAAGTCGGAAAGAAATTTTTGAAGGGGGATGGGCAGGGAGTCTCTCTAGATTCCTGAAATAATACTTTGGAAACAGATCTTGATTTGTTTGCTCAGAAACGCAGTCTTGATGAAACTATTAATATGATATTTAAGAGAAGTCAGAATGTAAGCATGGCATCCTATGATACGTTAACACAAAAAAATCAGAATACATTCTTGCTGAAGACTTACAATATAAGTCACTCACTTGAGTACTTGCAGAGTAACTCGAAGCATCAAAGTGAGATTTTTGGCCAATAGAATATTTGAAATTTCCCCATGGGTAGAGGACTTTGCAAGCATAAGGCATACTGCCCAGTATACGATCTGTTTTTCAGTTTAGCTTGAGATCAGATGTTCCTTTCCTTTTCTGATTTTAAGTCAGATCCCTGGGGAGATTGTCAAATGGCATCTTATTTTCAAAAATCTGAAATGCATATGCATTCACAGAGATGGGGGTTGTGAATGAGAATGTAGAAGAGCACATATTAAACTTCAGCACAATTATAGAATTTCAGAACTGGAAAGCACTTCAGTGACCAGCTCAGTCTGGTGTGTGCAAATTTTACAGGCCCAGGGGTTAAAAAAAAAAACCCTCCAGTTTAATTCTGGGTCTGCCAAGAACTAAGCAATATGACCTTAAAAAGTCTTATCATCTCTCTAAGCCTCACATACATTATCTGTAAAACATAGGGGCTCTATTAGATAATCTCTAGAGATGTTCACGCTTTCGTAGTTTGTGCATTTTTAATCCATTCACCGCAGTATAAAGGTCAGAAAACTGAGACCCAGAAAGATTAAGCAACTTTTTATAAAGTAGAGGAAGAATAACAACCAACCACCAATGTCTCTTGTCCCTTGTTTCTGTATTTTTAAAATTATGTTTGTAGACATAAGGAGATGAGCCTTAATTTTTATTATTTGTCCATTTGTTTCTGTTTACACAATTTTTTTGTTGTTTTGTTTTTTGGAATTGCACAGCGGGGTTTGTTGTTTATCCTTCTTTCTCTCTTTCCTCTTAGAGAATTTGTAAGAGGAAATGAGCTTCCTCGCCCAATTCAGTATTTATGCTGGTCGCCTGTTGGGAGTAAATTAGTAAGTGTTTAAATTATAGAAGTGTTTAATCATTTAAATAAAAGAGGAGCCATTTGATTTTGGCCTTTGTTAAATTTGCCTGCCTGAAAGAAAAAAAATACATTCATGACTATTTTAGTGGTTAAAAACGGGAAGAGTTTTGATAAATTGAAACCCATCTGAGAATTCCGCAAAATCTCAAGCTCATGGATAGACTTCTTTAAATATCGCAGTCAAAAACTTTATCCTTAAACTCAGCCAGAATGCGTTGTGCCAGAAAGCTCAGGAAAAATATGGTTTTCACAAGTTTCCCAGACTAGCTTCAGACAACATGAAATTTTGTCCAAGCTCTTATTTAAGGACTCTAAATAAAGATTAGATCTGGCTAGCTATTAATATTCAGAGATTTATTTGACTTTCTGTCAATATATGTAATTATTTGGGTAATAAAACAGCTAATATAACAGTGAACGTTACTATTCATTTGATATAGACTTTTAAAATCATAATTGATATTAATGTAGCTTGGTTGTGTCTTTTTTTTACATCTGAATTACCGCTCTTTTTAAGGTATTAGGTGAATAATTAAGACAAATATACAGCCTTCATTGTATTTGCTATGAAATTTCTCCTTATTGACTAACTTTTCAACCACTTCTAGGCATATGTCTATCAAAACAATATTTATTTAAAACAAAGACCAGGAGATCCACCTTTTCAAATAACATTTAATGGGAGAGAAAATAAAATATTTAATGGAATCCCAGACTGGGTTTATGAAGGTAAGCTGCGTTTTTTTTCTATTGCTGCTGCTTTAGGCTTTTAATTGAAAATCATTTTGTAAATGTAGTAAGATTTAGATGAGTGGTATCTTATTTTGATAAATGGTAGCAATTCTGAAAGCTATTAATAGACTATGAACAGGATGTGTATGTTCTAAAAGATATCAGAAGATTGGTAGAATTTATTTTCATAAACATTACTAGAAAGTGAGAAGAATGATTTACATTTCAAGAAGTATATGTTTCTTAGGTGCTGTGGTAGTACATTCCCGGGGTGGGGGGGGAGAAACCTTTTCCAAAACTAAACAACTGCTATTATTTTGCAGAAAAATATTCCTAGTTTTTGATACTATCTTGAAATTTGTCCTCATATAGGTTATGTAGGATCCAGGACTTAACTGGACTTGAAAAGGTCTTCTAATCTCTCTCTAGCTGGCTATCTGTTCCATTTTCAAAAAGTGTGTGAAAAAATGTAATTAAAGTAAGAGTTTATTTTGATGCAAAAATTTTTTTGAAATCCATGCATAGTTTTTCAAAAGATACATTTTTCATAAGGTTTTTGAAGACCATATATATATAATCTGAGCAGAACATTTTCTTTTAATTCAACCTTTAATGGTATGTCCTTCTGTATTACAATTATACTTCCTCTATTTTGGCTACTTTAAGTGACTATAAAAACAAGAAATTGCCCTGAAGGGAAAAATTAATTATTGTTATTATGTTTATTATTTATTTAAAAATGACATTTCTGATTGATGTCAATTCCTAACAAGACTAATTGATGTTGATATAGAATACAAGGTTAAAATATTTCTCTTAGGTTATTTATTTTTTTAAATAACCAAAGTATAGCATATGTGACATACTTTTAGTTCATTAATAGCTATTTAAAAGTATTTAATAATGATTTTTAAAGTAAGATGAAAATTTTAATTAACAAGCTAGTATTTATTTTTCAGAGGAAATGCTTGCTACAAAATTTGCACTTTGGTGGTCTCCTAATGGAAAATTTTTGGCATATGCAGAATTTAATGATACAGATATTCCAGTTATTGCCTATTCCTATTATGGTGATGAACAGTATCCTAGAACAATAAATATTCCATACCCAAAGGTATGTTGAATACTTTTAGCAGATGCTTTCATTTTCCTGGTTTCTAAATGAGCAACCATTGCCATGAATAGAGGTGGGATCAACAAGTTTGGAGAGCTTCTTATCCTTGTGCATTGTAAGGCAAACATTGTACTGTGCTCTATTATTTATGTGGACATCTGTTGCTTTGGACATCTGGTTGTGCTGGATGAAGTAGTCTTTGCAAAATCCATTGCAGAATCTTTGAAAAACATATGGTCTAGATCATAGAGGAAAAACAAGTTTAACTTAATTTTAATTTTTTTCATATTTCATGCTCCAAATTCAGGGTAAAGTTCTGTTTTGCCATTCTCTATTGAATTCTCATGTAAATGCTAACTAGAATAAGAAATACAAATGTTGAATTTTATGTCCCTACAAGGTAGGAGCATGTATGAGTTATGGTCTAATCTGGATTTACAAGGAAGGTTAAGCTTGTTGACCTCAGTTTCTTCCATGCGGGAATTAGAATGGTGTGAACCCATTTAACATTCTAGAGATTCGTATCATACATACATTTTATTCAGTTCCATGTCTGAAGAAAGGAAACCTTAGTGTGCAGTAGGAGAATGGCCTGATCACAGTGAAGGAGCGTTGTATCCTAGTTTCAGTTTAGACAAGAATTCTGAAAGAGGGACTCAAAACCCAATTTGACCTCTTATACAAGGAACTGGATTTTAGACTGTGACTCTTTGTCGTATGGTTACTGTTGCTTTGACTTGGCAAATGGACTGTTGTCACAAAAGGATTCAATGGTCCCTTTATGTAATAGATGGGTGGATGTGACAGACACACACATGGATTCTGAAGCAAGTCAAAGTGGTCACAGAGAAAGAAATCACATTGCAGATAGTCTAATATTCATGTTCAATGTCATTTGAGAGCAGGCAATGGATAGGAGATGAGTGTTTAGATAGGAGTTTCCTCCTCAAGAGCTATAGAGGAAGTCTGAAATCTGGAGATGTTAGAAAGTGAGAGGCCTGATACTTGAGACCCAAGATGTGAAACAACGGAGATCTTTGGGAGGGTTTATAAGAGCCAGAAAAGATGAGAAAATCCAGGACAAAAGAGTGACTGACACTGGCTGGGAATCTGGGGCTGCAATTCTCATATGCCTTTGATGAGTTGCAGGATAGAGGTGAGACCAAGGAAGTGTCAATTTAAGCCTGAGAGTGAAACAGGGAGGCCTATGGAGATACTGAACACTTGTTCAGATGGATTCCCACAGCATTGAATCATCCACATTGGGAATTAAATTTTGCTCTAACTTTTAAGATTCTTTTTCTTTGATAAAACAATAGGGAAACCCTAAGAAGCTGTCTAGACATGAGCTATGCTGTCATGCACATTTCAGGCACAGAAAGCACAAAACGAGAAAGGTATAAATCCCATGGACATTTTATTTAGAGGTGAAATGTTCATAATCTTTTGGGAGATCATAGCAGTAGTAACACAAGTGGCTAGGAAAGTGAGGTGTTTTTTTTTTTTTTTTTGTAATCTTAAACCAAATTATTTAGAAAAAGCAAAAAGTAGTATCTTTATTTTTCTACTCTCCTCTTAAACCAGTCTCCCAATGTATTTCTTTAGCACACTGAAATACGATTATTAGAATTATGGCAGAATAAACAAAGGGGCGTAGAAAGGGAGGGTTTTTTTTTTTTTTTTTGTAATCTTAAACCAAATTATTTAGAAAAAGCAAAAAGTAGTATCTTTATTTTTCTACTCTCCTCTTAAACCAGTCTCCCAATGTATTTCTTTAGCACACTGAAATACGATTATTAGAATTATCCCAGTAATATTAATAATGAGAGAATTGTCTTGAAAATCAGAAAAGGGAACAGGAACCATAGCACTGCATTTGCAAATCCAAAATATTTTCCTCTGTAAATCAAAGCCCTTTCCTTAAGTATTTAAAATAGTGTTCTCACCCTGTTTGATACATTTATAATTGCCCTGCAAGTAAAATTGAAATAAAATTTCTGGTCATGTTAAAAATAAAATGTCTTCAACAGTAATATACTTAATATTCTTAGTTTATAAAAAGTAAGCTTAAATTCCTGAGGTGTCTTTAAAGTGTTGGTGATAGTTGGAATTTTATGAGCTTATATATCTCCATTTTCTTGGCAGGCTGGAGCTAAGAATCCCGTTGTTCGCATATTTATTATTGATACCACTTATCCTGCCCATGTAGGTCCCAGAGAAGTGCCAGTTCCCACAATGATAGCTTCAAGGTAATTAATCTCAGATCCCTACCATCTTTTAAATCAAATTTTAATCTTCCAAATTTCTTAATCGTGGTTTGCATTTCGTTGCTAGTGAGTTTACAATGTGCACACTACACGCAAAAATACATGCATGCATGCATACATAAAATTAGTATGCAAAGCTAGATACATACAAAATTAAAAACCAAAAATATGGTTCTCAAATTGGTTTTTAAAAAGTAGCTCTTTTACACATATAAAGATGTCCACAATGATGGACCTATGTGAAACTTTCTTCAGATGTACAGATGTCATGGTCTCGTCTGTTCAGTCCTGGTCATAACAACCTTCCAGCCCCACAGTCAGTCTTCTGCAACCTTTCTGGTTGACATACATGAGGAGTGGTGGCTCCCAAGTCCTGCCTGTTGGTTCTCCTCAGTGCTTCCCAAGCCAAGACTTGGGTTTTCTCTTTCTTCTCCCTAAAGAAGAATCTGCAGCACTTACCAAGGTGAATCCACCTTGGATAATCATAAAATGACCTCAATTTTTGAATTATCTGCTATTCTGACCAAATCTAGTTAATTAAAACTTAACTAAATGCATTAATTTTTTTTGTTGGAAAAAAATGTCACTAAGTTGCAAATGGAATGGTAGGAATAGCACCATATAAGGTGTCAAAAGGCTTGCTTGAACATCTGTGAAATATCAATGCAATAATGGTAAGAGCTGACATGGATTGAGCACTCTTTATGTAGCAGGTAAATTTTTTTTTTTTTTTTTTTTTTTTTTTTTTTTTTGAGCTGTTTTTGCTATAGGGCATGTGCGCTTGTCAGAAAGACAGAGAGAGACAGAGACAGAAAGCGAAAAATCACCCCCCAAGGGGGGATGGCCACGCCTCAATCCCTTCTCCTTCTCCTCCATTCTCCTCTCAGATCTTGGGCACGCACACACGCATGCACACATGCCTGGTGTGAGTTTAAGCCACCGGGTCCAGGATTCTAACCACGGTTGACTACATGGGAGTCCAGCAGCATAGCTACTATGCTAACTGCTGGTCCTTAGCAGGTAAATTTCTTAAGCACTCTCGGTTAATCTATACAGCAAGCTTTAAAAATTGGCAATATTGTCATTTCCATTTACTAAAGAAACAGAGACACAGAATGATTAAGTAACTGGTATAAAGTTATAAATCTAGTAGGATAAAAACCCTAGATTTAAGCCTGAGACCCCTTCTAACTCTGTGATTTCTTTTACACTGATGTCCAATATTCTGGGATCATTTTACATTATTGTTGCCTATCGACACACTCATCCTCAGTACCAAGTAATCATTGCTACTACTCATCGACACCTAGTGTGTGCAAAATATTCTTAGGATTTCTCATATATATCATCTCTGACTATTACACTAGCCTGGATTTTAACACCTGACCATGGTGACAGTTAAACTGGGCTTCCAGCATAAACCTGTCTGGAGACAAAGATGGTCTTTTCACTGTGCTTGGCTCTCTTTCAGCTAATTAAAACTGAAAAGTTAAGTTATCTGTTCAAAATAGCCAATTTAATGAATTTCCCACTTTTATATTTACCAACAGCTTTGGCTTATGTCTTAAATTCTTTCCTAAGATGTAAAGAGTCAAAATTGAGGAGAACACTCAAATATGAAATTATTTCATTGGATAAATGTACTCTCATAGTCTTTACAAGTCAGCTGATATAATTAAACTTTTTCCTCTAAGAAAAGAAAACTTCGTCTTCCTTGTCTCTTGAATAAGTATTCCATAATTATAACATATATCCTCTAGAAAACAGAAATTAAAAAATTATTTAAGTGTGATATTGGTTTATGGTTGTGACTGTCTGTTTTGATTTATTTTCAGTGACTATTATTTCAGTTGGCTCACGTGGGTTACCGATGAACGCATATGTTTGCAGTGGCTAAAAAGAGTCCAGAATGTTTCAGTCTTGTCTATATGTGATTTCAGAGAAGACTGGCAGATATGGGATTGCCCAAAGGTAGGGCATATTAAAACCAAGAAATGTATTTCTGAAAATGAAAGCACAATAGTGAAGATTCATTTATAACTAGCATTTTATATAATCAGCGAGAACTACTGCATTCACAGGTTCAACATTTTTATTAAATAAATAGGAAAAATTCTTTTTTTCTTGAATGACTAACCTTGAAATTGAACAGAGAAAAAACACAAAATGAGACAATGTGACTTTGAAAAAAAAAAAAAAAGAAGTATCTGGTTTCCAGTAGAGTAATTCATACTTTTGAAATTACAAGATTGATAGTTAAAATAAACAAACAAACAAACCAAACAGACACAAAGGAAAATATGAAGACTAAAACATACGACGTGCCGACTAAGGAAACAGATGTATTTTATACAAAAGGACCAGAGAAGAAATACAAGTGGGGCCCATTCTATCTAATATTAAAATTTAAAAAATGAAAATTCCAAAGGAAATGGATATCATCAAAAGAAAGCCAAATATTCCCATCCTAAAATCAAAAGTGGGTGACTGAGAACCTGACATAAAGTATTAGGTCGAAGTATTCCATAACCTGGTTATTGTAGAAGAGTGCCCTTACTCTATAATTTATGGTGGTGGGATTTGAAAATTAGGTACAAGTTTATTGTGTAAAAATTGTTTCTGTTTCTCAAATCCAAACATAATGTTGGATTAATGAGTTGGAAAACCACTTTGCCAATCTAAAAGCTTTAAAATAAGCCTGTTCCTAAGTACTCACATTAGAAACTAAGAAATACAAAATGTTTTCTTTAAATAGGAAATTTGATGGGTACATTTCATGAGACTTCTAATTATGAAGAAATGTTTCATTAAACCAAATATAGAATAAACCTATTTCATAAAATAAGAAAAGTAGAGAGCAATCAAAGTAAACACTAAAATCCATTTAGAAATTAGGACATTATGTTTTGCAAGAATAAAGTCATATGAATCTGTTTGGAAATACATCAGGACTATAATAGTCAACATTATTCAGGCTAAAAATATATTTTAATCACTACTGTGTCTGCAAAAGGCTTGACTAATTTTGATGGAATATGTTAGAAGCTTATTTTTATCTTATTTTTATTTTGATATACAAAGCAGAAAGATTTTGAGTTTAATGCAGTATGTTAGGCAAATGAAAGAGGTATGCTTATCTTCATAATGCTAGTTAGATAGAAACAACTGGTCTGATTAGTCAGCTCTGGGTGAATATCGCTTTAATATATTCATTGTAAATCTGTGTATTAGAAACTATTGCTTTAATTTCACTTGTTCAAAAACTATGAGATTTATTATTTAGATACAGTTTTCATGCCTAAAACTAGGTGTTTAAAAACTATGATTGAAGGGTCAGCAGGTGGGGTGGAGGTTAAGACACTAGATCCCATGAGGAGGACTCTGTGGTTAGAGTCCCAGACCCGGAGACTTGAAAATCATGCTAAGCACATGTGCGTGCATGACCAAAATCCCAAAAGGATAAAGGAAGAGAAGGGATTGCAGTGTAGTCAATCCCCTTAGGGGATGATTTCTCACTTTCCCTCTCTCTCTCTGTCTCTGTCTCTGTATCTCCCTAGTGAGTGCATGCCCCCTATAAGAAAAAAAAAAAAAGATTGCTTTGGAATCTCAGATTCTAATTTGTGATGATCTGAGACAGTTTTAATCCAAATATCAGAATATTTAAGATGCTCCTTTAATGAGGTGTGAGAACCCCTGGAATAGAGATTTAGTTTTAAAGCAGGAAAATAGTGATTAAATTTAGAATACTATATCTGAACAACCTTAGGATTTCTAAACAACTCTTTCAAAATAGTTTGATAAACACATGGAACTTATTTTCCAATTTGAGAACAACAGCGTTGACTTTTTAGTTACTATACTTATCATTAGCATGTGTGTATGTGTGTGTGTGTTTTCAAAGCATATAATATTTATGATGACACAGCATCATTTTATTCATGTTGGGAGTTATGCCCAAAACAAAGAAAGAAGGAAACTGGCAACAACTACTATAATATAATAGATTTACATGTATAAAATTTATTAAGAAATTCATGGTTGAAAGAGAAATATGTTGACATTTCTTTCTCTTTTGAAAGGAGATTAATACTAATTTATATTTGTGTCTAAAAATAATACATTTCTAAGTCTCATATATTTTCAGGTCGTAACTTACTTATTCTCTCTGAAGCTTGTGCCTGTCCCTCTAGTAGAAAGTCCAAACCATTTTCTTAAAATTATTATCTCTTTGCCTTTCATGACAGTATTCCTTATTGTGGTTTTCTTTCTACTTTATTGACTATTCTTTTCCTTTCCAGCTCTTCTTCTGACTGATCTAGAAATCTTTTTATTCTCCAAGCTAATGTATTCATAAGGTAGGCTAACTGCTATAACAATAACAACAAAAATCTCTAATAATTAGTGGGTTAATACAGTAGAAGTTTATTGCTCATTTATTAGTTAGCCAAGATTGAGTCCAGGTAAGTGGTAAAAGGTGGAAAATGGGATCTTCTGCTCCATATACTCATTTAGGAACAAAGTGATGTCATTTGTTATCTTCATCCAGTGGCTTCCAACACTATTCTGAGGCTATTCAAACCTGACCAAGAACATTCAGCTGGAGGAAGGAAAAAAAAAAAAAAAAGGTAGACCATGTACGAGAAATTTTGCTAAGTCAAGCCTAGAAGTAGCATAGTCATTTCTGCTCAAACACCATCGATTAGAACTTATCACATGACCACATTTAACTGGAAAGAAGGCTGGGAAATGTGACCTAGGGATAGCCCTACTGGACAAAGGAAATGGCCTGCTAATTTTCCTGCTGTCTCTGTCACTACTCCCTGCTTACTGTCTTTAGGTGGATTTTATCTACATCAGCGGTTTCTGTTACTGCTTGCCAATAACCTTCAAATTAATTTCTGAGTATTTGAACCTTTAAATTACTTAGATGACGTGTTCTATTCTCTATCCTCTTTATTATGACTTTGATTTAGGTCTTTATCATAATGTTCCCATACATTCGATTTGCCTTCCAGTTGGTCTCTCTCTCTGCCTCTTTTCATCTTACCCATTTCTAATCCAATTCTCACAATTATATTTTCCAAATTGTGATTTTGAGGTCCTTCAATGGATTTATCTACAGAAGTCCAAACTTCTTAGAAACAAAAGTTTTTTAAGATGTTGCTAATACCTATGCATCTTCCCTCATCCTCCACCTCTTCTTGTGGTAACTCTCTGCTCAGCTATACCTAACTGTCTGTGGTTTACTAAGCTGGTCTGGTTTTAATGTGATTCATTCTACCTAGAATATCCTTCTTTCAATAATTATTTCTCTAGAAAAGCTACTTATCCTTTTAGGCTTCTAAATATTTATTCAGTAAGTGAAAAAATAGGATTATGTTAAAATAGAAACCAAAAATATGATTCAGTGTAAATTTTAAAATCTCTCATTACTTCACAAGACTGAGAAAATAAAAAGTTTAAGTTTCAATGTGAAATTCAGTTTTACCCTAAACTGCATCAAGTGTTGGGTTGTATTGGGCCTCCAATGTGACAATTCCAAATCACTGCCTCATGGAGGATTTAACCAAAATTATAAAAGATCTACAGTAAGATCTAGCACTCAGATTACCCATGTGTATGCAATTGCACTGTTATGTCAGGAGACTCCAAAAAGTTCGTGGAAAATAGAAATAATTTAGAAGTTTATTTTGAATAAATAAAATGCATGCATAGTTTTTAATAATATATATTTTCTATGAACTTTGTGAAGACCTTTGGCATAAGATTTTTTAATATAGCACTCTTAAATTCCAGCTTGAAGTTATATAGTTAATTAACAATGGAACACTAAGATAAGTCAATCTAACTGATTGCAAATGTCCAATTATATTCAGCAGAAAATATTCTTCTAATTCTATGTTTGCTCTGATATTTTGTCTTGTAGACCCAGGAGCATGTAGAAGAAAGCAGAACTGGATGGGCTGGTGGAGTATGATTTTGCTATCTTTTCCTTATATTTTAATGAAACTTGACACATTCTCAGCTCTCAAAGGACTTTTTGCAATGTATCCAAACTGGCACTACTTGTTTTCACAGGAAAAATATCAAGGTAAAAAACACAAAGTCAGTGATTCCTTCAGTGATTTTGTGCCAGACAATTTCAGTGTCTATAGTTGTGGAATTCTATTGAGAAAAAAATCATATTCCTCATGTTCCAACTTTAAGTGTTACAATGGAAATTTTTCTCTGATACCTCCAGCTAGTATTACCTATTAAACAAACACAATAAAGAATCCCCGATCTTCTAAAATCATCTGAATAATTGCCAGCCATCTGAATCCAAGAGATAGAAACACATGGGCTACTCTTGTAATTTGAAGACAATACTTTTCTTGTTGTTGTTAAATTTTTTATGAGCTGAAGCCAGCAGATGATGTGGTAGCTAAGGTGCTGGATTCTCATATGGCTGACCGCATGCTCCCCACACACCCTATGGCAAAAAAACTAATATACTGAGCCAAATTGTATGTAGTATATATTTATTACATATTTTAGTGGTGATTTGGGATCTATTAAGAAAACCTGCATTTTGTTATGGTTTGTGGTCATATATCTGGAAGTCTTCAATAGATATATTAAGTGATTTGTGAGGATCCTTAGAGTAAAAAATCATATTTTAGGGATGTATCAATTGTATTTTATATTCTATGTGAGGAACAGAAAACAAAACAGAAAAGGGGTTAGCAGGTGGTATAGTGGTTAAGATCCTGGACTCCCACATAGCCAACCTCCGTTCAAGTCCTGGAGCTGGTGGCTTGAAAATCATGCTGGAATTATGTGCTTGCATGCCCAAAATCCCAGGAGGAAATGAAAAGAAAGGGATCATGGCATGGCCGTCCCCCTGAGGGATGATTTCTCACTTTCCCTTTCACTGTCTCTCCAGCAAGTGCATGTGCCTTAAAACAAAAACTTTTAAAAACAATAAATAAACATAGGACCAGCAGATGGCATAAAGGTTACGTCACTGGCCTCCTATGTAAGTTCACTGTGGTTCAAGGGCCAGACCTGGCAACTTCAACCTCACACCAGGTGTGTGTGTGTGAGTGCCCCAAATCTTGAAAGGAGAATGTAGGAGAAGGGACTGAAGCATGGCCATTCCCCCTGGGGGTGATTTCTCACTTTTCTGTCTCTTTTTTGTCTCTCTGAGTACTGTTGCCCTATAGCAAAAATCTGAAAAAAAAGCAAAGTCCCAGTTTAATTCACTTTTTGCTACCATACTAAACATGACAGGAAAAATTAGTAGTTTTCAATGAAAAAAATAAAAGTATTCTTTACATTTTCTGGACTGTTGACCAATAATAAACTCACCACCTAAAAAAGTAATTCCTAGATCAATAACCTAAAATTTGAGAAATTAGAGTTTAGTCTATTAATTTACTCCCATTGCAAAGATTTCTACTAAAGAATAAGAACAAAGGGTTAGCCTGTGGCCTCATGGTTAAGAGATCTGGATCCCACATGACCAACTGCCATTGGAGTTCTGTCCCTGGTAGCTTGAAAAATGCACTGGGCATGTGTGCATGCATGCCCAAAATTCTGTTGGGATGGAGAAATGGAAGAGAAGGGATTGCAGAGTGATTGTGCCCCACTGCGGAGTGCTTTCTCCATCTCTCTCTGTCACTCCATCTCTGGCAAGCATAAGCACCTGCTGGCAATTAAAAAAAAAAAAAAAGAATGAAAGGAAGGAAGAGTGCTTTAAAACATCCTGTAGTTGGGTTCTCCATGATGATAATATAACTAAATTATAAAGGAATATGAATGATGTGATTTTACAAATAGATTAACGTTGATACTAACAACCTTGTTAATGACATTACTTTGGCCATTCATATACATTAATTCTGAAAATATTGGTATTCAAAACATTGACACATTTTAGAATGCACCTTTTGACAGCTCCTATTTATAAACCTCTTAAGGTCAATTGTATCCCAATCATTTTTAAATCTATATTGGACCAACCTTGCATTCTTGGCAAACATGAGCTAGATGAATAAATGAATGAATGATGTTATAAAGCTATAGAACAAATTTTAAATATTCTTAGTTACACCTATGTATCCTTTGATAGAAGACAAGGTCCTTAAATTAAAAGTGATGGTAAACTAAAGCAATTAAGAAATGATTTCTGTAGTGGGGATGTGATTTTTTTTTGACAAATCATGTTAAAATTTGTAGTTTTAGAATTCTGTTGGGAATCATTTTTTTAATGTACTATTTTTAATCTCTTAAAAATCTATTCTAAGCCAAGGGAACCAGCAGTTAGCGTAATGGCTATGTCGCTGGACTCCCACGTAGTCGACCGCGGTTCGTGTCCCGGACCCGGTGGCTTAAAACTCACACTAGGCACGTGTGCGTGTGTGCCCAAGATCCCGAGAGGAGAATGGAGGAGAAGGGATTGCGGCGTGACCATCCCCCCTGGGGGGTGATTTCTCGCTTTCTGTCTCTATGTCTCTCTCTGTCTCTGGCGAGCGCACGCGCCCTACAGTGAAAATCTCTCCAAAAAAAAAAAAAATCTATTCTAAGCCAATAAACCTTCTAAATTACAGAAGAGGAATTGCTGTTTTTGATGGATATAAGAAAGGGAAGATGATAACGGTCTTGGCTTAGCAGAAATGTTCTTCCTGTTTACCTGATTCTAATATCTTAAAGCATAACACTCTGTCCTGTTATTTTCTTCTTTTCAGTAAACATAAAAAGTGAATCTAGAGCAAAACCTTTAATTTTTTTTTTTTCATTTGACATAGGGTACAGGTGCTGGCCAGAGAGAGATAGATGAAAAGTGAGAAAACCTCTCCTGCAGAGTAGCCATGTGCAACCTTTTCTCCTCTAGTCTCCTCATAGAATTTGTGCATGTACACATGCCTGGTGTGTTTTCAACCCACTGGGACTCAAAATGTGCAGTCAGCTATGCGGGATCCAGCCTCCTTAACTACCACACTTCCAGATGGCCCAGAACAAAACCTTTTAAGAATTCCCTTCAGTAATCAGGCAGCACTCTGAATAAGTGGATCAAAGAGCTCCACCCAGCAAAATGAGCAGCAAGCTTTTATAGACCAAACATAGAAACAAAGTAGAGAAATTACCTGATTGGCTACTACTAAAACCTGCCTTATTTGGGCATGGTGTGATGAGTCGGCTGTTTATGATTGGCTGAAACACAGCTATTTATTATACTCCTAAATTAGGTTGCAGTTGATTACATTGAAACTCAAAATATGGATGCAGCCGAAGGCTAATGGTATCCTGCTCATTTAATGTAACATACTTATCAATTCTATGCCAATGTGATAAAACTTAGGACACTACATTAGTTTCATAGGATTGCTATACTAAATTACCACAGACTTGGTGGCCTAAACCAACAGAAATTTATATAGTTTTCTTCCCTATGTCTCTAGATGTCTTTGTGTTCTCTTTTTTTTCTTATTAGAACACTTGTCGTTAGATTTAAGGCCACCCTAATCCAGTATATTCACATATTTAATCCTTACCTTGATTAAGTCTGCAAAGACCCGATTTCCAAATAGGGTCACAATTCCAGGTGACAATGAATTTTGGAAGAACACTATTCATCCAACTATAGAAATCACCTTAAATAAGTTGCATTTTAGTGCCATACAATCACTATTATCTTAAGGAAGATAATGATTAATTTTTATCAAAAAGGCATGAAGTATCAGAACATACATGAGGCCATCATTAACAAGACTACGGCTACTTCCCTTGCTCTCTTCTTACTTAAAAACTGGTTACCAGCAAGGTAGCTGTTCATAGCTAAAGTGCACTGAAGTGGTCTTTTGTTTGTTCTTGTGTCATGCAGTTCTGAAGGAGCTGAGGATCATGGCTCACTGTCATTTGGAGGGAAGCCAACCAGAGAGAGTTGTTTATAATTAGTTGTGGGAAGATCTACTCTGCATGATGTAGAGTAGGCCTTTCCTCAAGTAATTTTTTTTCTGCCAATTTACCATCATTTCACCAAATAAGGATCCAGAAAAAAAGATGAAGTCAGCAAATATAAGACAAGTGATTTCCTTGTGTGTGTGTGTGTGTGTGTGTGTGTGTGTGTGTGTGTTTAATGGGAGAAACATGAAACTATTGGCTAAAACTTGGTGTAAGGGCATTTGTAGAATTTCAGTTATCTGTACCATTTAGGATATTGAGATGTGGCTTTCTCTGTTCCAAGGTGCACTAGAATACTGGCACACTTAAGGTAATTAAGTGGGGGCATGCCCTTGTAGAAGATAAACCAGGTCAATGAGATTCAGTCTGCTTCCTGAGCTCAAGGGGTAAACATCCTTCATCATGGGTAATATCTTCCTCTCATGTCCAGAAAACCCAGTACACCATTAAATATTGTGGCCAGAAGGTCATGATATTGTAATCTTCAAAATGCCTTTTTTGTTATTATTATTTTGGGGAGAGTTTTTTGCTATAGGGTGCGTGCGCTCCCCAGAAAGACAAAGAGAGACAGAGAGACAGAAAGCGAGAAATCACTCCGCCCCCCATGGGGGATGCCCACACCGCAATCCCTTCTCCTCCATTCTCCTCTCAGGATTTTGAGCACATACACACACGCTTCCAGCATGAGTTTAAGCCACCGGATCCAGGACTCAAACCATGGTCAACATTGAGATGTGGCTTTCTCTGTTCCAAGGTGCACTAGAATACTGGCACACTTAAGGTAATTAAGTGGGGGCATGCCCTTGTAGAAGATAAACCAGGTCAATGAGATTCAGTCTGCTTCCTGAGCTCAAGGGGTAAACATCCTTCATCATGGGTAATATCTTCCTCTCATGTCCAGAAAACCCAGTACACCATTAAATATTGTGGCCAGAAGGTCATGATATTGTAATCTTCAAAATGCCTTTTTTGTTATTATTATTTTGGGGAGAGTTTTTTGCTATAGGGTGCGTGCGCTCCCCAGAAAGACAAAGAGAGACAGAGAGACAGAAAGCGAGAAATCACTCCGCCCCCCATGGGGGATGCCCACACCGCAATCCCTTCTCCTCCATTCTCCTCTCAGGATTTTGAGCACATACACACACGCTTCCAGCATGAGTTTAAGCCACCGGATCCAGGACTCAAACCATGGTCAACTACATGGGAGTCCAGGGACATAGCCATTATAGCAACTGCTGGTCTCCAAAATGCTTTTATTGAATCATTGATATTAGGTGCTTGGCATCAGACAAGTCAAGGATTAAAAGGACTATAAGCTTTATTGAGAGTCATACTTTTACCAAATACCTTATTTTAAAATTTGGTTTGATTTAATAGTGGCATTCATTTGTGATTTCTTTAATTTTACTTGAAACCACATAATCTCAGAACATAGAAATTCAATCAGACTGAACGTTGCAAATCCAGAAGTAGGTAGTAGCAACCAAGAAGTATTTGGAATGTTCAAGTGCCTGTTAGAAGTACTAGAAAAGCTGTGTATTGGAAAGAATAGAATTTCAAATCTGAGTGACAGAAGACAGAAGAGGAAAGGCATTCTGATTCCTATAAACATGACCATACATTGTTTTTTTTTTGTTTTGTTTAAATCTATAGTTTTACTTTGGTTTGTCTTCTGAACATAACCTTTGTTCATTTTTGCCAGTTCTTTGTTTCAACACCAGTTTTCAGCTATGATGCCATTTCATACTACAAAATATTTAGCGACAAGGATGGCTACAAACATATTCACTATATCAAAGACACTGTGGTACGTTCCTTCCAAGATTTATCTCCTCAAAGATCATTCACTTGAGGTTGCTCAAATAACGCTCAGCTTCACACAACATAATGTTTGTCTTTTTATAGGAAAATGCTATTCAAATTACAAGTGGCAAGTGGGAGGCCATAAATATATTCAGAGTAACACAGGATTCACTGTAAGTATTGCATGAAGCACGATGCACCATTCAGGTTTTAATTGGCACTGATGGACATACACATGATACTGTACCATCTCTTTTAGTTAAGAGCATTTTTGTTACTCTATAGTTTAATTCAGATAGCTGTGATTTCTCTAAGTTGCACATTCTTTAATCACTAGTCAACATGATTTCCTTTTGGAAAGAATCTTTAGTAGATAGTTCTTTGTTTCTGATACTTGGCAGATAATTATATATATATATATATATAGTATATACATTTTTAAGTAATTAATTTTGAAGGCAAATTTTGCTCTTCAGCACTTGAAGCAGGAAGCAGGCTTCAAAATTCTATGAAAGACAATGCATAATATAGAGACTCTTTTGTCGTGATTCACTGTTACATAAGATTAAGATTATTATTATCTATAAAAGCTATCATTTATTGAGCTGATACTTTATAGTACTAGATACTGTAATGATTATCCCAAATTTACAGATGAAAAATCTGAAAGCATAATCAGAAAAATTAACTTGGCCAAAGAGCACACAGTTGGTGAGTGACAGACTGGGATTGAAGCCTAAAGCACCTTAAATTTGAAGCTCTTGTTAACCTCATACGACACTTCTTCCTTATAATTCCTTACAGTCTACTCTACGTACTAAGTAAGCCATCTTAAAATAATAATTTATGATAAAACTCAGCTAACCAACAGTCTTTCTCTCACTTCAAAGATAGTCTACACACAGGGGTACTCTCTTAGTATTTACAATCTGCCTGTTATTAGCTGGAAAAAAAGGAGAGAACTATTAGTCCAGACTCGCTGGATAAAAACCTGTAAGAAACCTAGTGTCAGTCTATGAAAGCCTTTGAATGGTGAGCACTGGAGTTTGGACTTTACAGGAAGCAGCCATTGAAATCACTAGAGTAAGGGAAGTGGCAAGAGGGAGATTTATCTCAGCTAGAACATGTTTAGGAGATAGGGAAGAACCTGCTATGATCATATGGCCTGAGATAACAGAGAACCAAGCTTGAATAGTGGCAATACAGTACAGATCCTGCAAGTAAAGTGTTGCTTCTTTTCTTTTTGTATCCTTGGCACTTAGCACAGTGTCGGACAGGGAGGAGGAGTTTAATACATCTTTGGTAAATGAGTGAGAGGAAGTGCTATATGGTAAAGACAGGTGACTGGTGAATTACTGGAGGTGAAGGAAAAGAAAGAGGAAAGGGAAAGTGGAGTCTGCCGCGAATGTTAAAAATGAAGACAACTGGGGAATCTCTGATATAAGTAAAAAGCTCCAGGAGACTGGGAAAGCTATTGAGCAGTTGATTCACAGGTAGTTTGAGATGATGTGAGAAAGGCAATGAAAGAGATGCTTGGAGTCATGTGAAGTTAATAAATTTATATACAAAGATGCTAGTTTAGAAGATGAATTGGGGGGGGGGCAGCAGATGGCATAGTGTTTACATCGCTGCACTCCCACATGGAGTCCCACACGGCTGACCATGATTTGATTCCCAGACCCAGTGGCTTGAAATTCACACCAGGAGCATATGCATGCATGCCCAAGACCCTGGGAAGAAAGTGGAGGAGAAAGGATTGTGGCATAGCCATCCCCCCTTGGGGGTGACTTCTCACTTTCCCTCTCTTTCTCTCCCTCTCTTCCCCTGGTGAGTTCACACACCCTAAGGGAAAAACAAAACAAAAACAAAATAAGATGAATTGAATACTAGGAATGAACTATATTCTGTTGCCTTTTCCTTGGGATTAATAAGATTTTTATGGTACTGAAGACACAGAAGTAAACTGGACAGCTGGATCACTCTGAGTTAAAATAAACTTAGATTATTCTAAATGTTTCACACTCTATTATTAGACTCTTCCAAAAACAAAAACATAAAAACAGCTATTTTGTGATATTCAGGTGAACTCACAAAGCAGTGAAAATCATGTCATTAAACTGGGTTTCCCACTTCATGACTATATTAAGACACGTTAGGACTGGCACCTAGATGCTTAAAGAACAGGTATGCTGCTCTCTTGCAACTTGTTTTTTGTCCGGGTAAATCAACATGCCCTTTGTACTACATCCTAGTGTGAATGCGTTTTCCTGAAACTGACCTACTGTCAGGTCTTCTGTAAAATTCAGTAAATTCAGAATCCTAGACAAAATTAAAATAGTATAGAGATACCAGTAACTTATTAATCAGGAAATGGAAAAATGTAATATTAATCAAGCATTCTAGCTTATTTTCCATGACTCATAATTAATGAGTCAGAATAGAACAGACTATAATTTTTTTTCTTTTTCTTTTTCTTTTTTTTGGGGGGGAGAGGTTTTTGCTATAGGGCGCGTGTGCTCGCCAGAAAGACAGAGAGACAGAGAGACAGAAATCACCCCCCGGGGGGACGGCCACGCCACAATCCCTTCTCCTCCATTCTCCTCTCGGGATCTTGGGCACGCATGCACACTCCCCCGGTGTGAGTTTAAGCTACCTGGTCCGGGACTTGAACCACAGTCAGCTACATGGGAGTCCAGCGACATAGCCATTATGCTAACTGCTGGTCCCAGAATAGATTATAATTAAAAGGAGTACTCGAGATGACTCTATAGCCTACTTATTAAGGGAGCTGGGTCCCATATAGCGTATTACACAGTTTGAATCCTAGCCCTGGGGATTTGTAAAACACACTGGGCATGTGCTTATATGTGCCCCCAAAATCTCGCTGGGATGGAGAAATAGAGGAGGAAAGACTGTAGCATGTCCAAATCGTATTGGTGAGGTGCCTTCTCATCCTCCCTCTCTCTACAGCTCTTTGGTGAGCACATATGCCCTTTGGTAATTTTTTTTTAAAAAAAGGGGGGAAACCAGCAGTTAGCGTAATGGCTATGTTGCTGGACTCCCACGTAGTCGACCGCGGTTCGTGTCCCGGACCCGGTGGCTTAAAACTCACGCCGGGCGCGTGTGCGTGCGTGCCCAAGATCCCGTGAGAGGAGAATGGAGAAGGGATTGCGGTGTGACCATCCCCCTGGGGGGTGATTTCTCGCTTTCTGTCTCTATGTCTCTCTTTGTCTGTCTGGCGAGTGCACGCGCCCTACAGTGAAAATCTCTCCAAAAAAAAAAAAAGGTAACTCTGTAGACTTTAGTGTTTGTCTGATGATTTGGAATTTATAAATAGCAGTGATTTGTGTACCTAGGTGCCAGTTAATAAAGTTTCATTGGATGAATATTTGCCTATATTGCTTACTATATTAGTACTAACAATTCTATTATCATTTAGTCATCAATGCTTAATAACTTCTGAACTTTCAGGTTTTATTCTAGCAATGAATTCGAAGGTTATCCTGGAAGGAGAAATATTTACAGGTAATTTCTTTCAATTCATTCTGGTATTTATCTATATTAATATTCTACTAAAAATATGTCACAGTCTTCAGAAGATAGAGAATATTTTTAAAGTATAAAATGAAATAAAAATCATTTACCAATTTAGATAGAATATTAACAGGGACAGTCCATGGCCTGCTGGTTAAAGGAGCTGGATCCCATATGGCCAACTACTTAGTTCATGTCCCAGACCCGGCAGCTTAATAAAAATGTCAGGCAAATGTGCCTGCGTATGCAAAATCTTGAAAGAAGGGAGAAATGAAGGAGAAGGGATTATGGCATGACATGCCCCATGTAGGGGTGCTTTCTACCTCTATCTATCTTTCTCTGTCTCTCTGTCTCTCTCTGGTGAGTGCACATGCCTCCTGGCAAAATTTTTTTAAAAAAGGAACATTCATAGAATGTTGTGTTCTAAATTAGTATTTTAAAAAACTCCCCAAAAATATTGGCCCACTCAAAATATTTGTTTTCAAAAGTAAAAAACTTGAAATTCTCAGGCTGACATAACTACTAAATACTATTGACATGTACTAAATATTTCAACTAATTTAGAGGTAATTCAACACATCTATTTACTTAACACCTATTTATTAAGTACCTGTTTGTCTGAGGGGCTGATTTTATCCTCATAATGTGAGATGTATTTCACTATGCCTCACTGTAGCATAAGCACAGCCGTTACCATACTAGAGTCTAGGTTCACATTAGTTGTCGCCTTGGTGGGAGTGGTGCCCTCAACACGCTCTTTCGGATGTGGACACAAGCACAACACAATAGCAATGATGTCCTCGTGGTGTGCTATATGCTATGGACCTTTTGTCTAATTTACAATTGTGACTATTAAATCCCCACAACTCTGTGAGGCAGATAATATTGTTGGAGCCAGAATTTGTACTGGGCATGTGCATTCTTACCTTTTATTTGTATTTTCAAGATCACACCAAAATATGAACATGAATACTAACTCTGCTGGAGGAAACAAGAAATTTTCCCTCTATTAAATTCCTATTCCTTCCTGGGTCATGATCTTACCTTACCTATTAGGCAGAATCTCTTTCTGGATTCAGCAATGTCTCTGGCATCATCAGAAGGAAGTCTTGAATTGGCACAGATAACCAAGGAGTTCCCAGCCCATCTCCATCCTGGCATAACGCCATGTTATCTCCTTCAAATGGGATACTGATTGTGAGAATTTGGAGTCAAGTCTAGACATCTAAATATAAGGAGACTTCATGGGGAAAAAACAGAGTATAGAAAAATGGAATTAAAATATGAGCTTGTGGGACCAGCAAATGGCATAATAGTTACATTGCTGGACTCCTATGGAGTTGACCATGGTTTAAGTCCTGAACCTGGTAGCTTAAAACTTACATTGGGCATGTGTACAGGTGTGCCCAAGATCCCAAGAAGAGACTGGAAGAGAAGGGATTGTTGTATGGCCATTCCCCCTGGGGGGTGATTTCTAGCTTTCTGTTGCTCTGTATTGCTCTGGTGAGCACATGTACCCTATAACAAAAATCTCCCTCTCAAAAAAAAAAAACAAAAAAAAACTTATTTTGGTATCATGCATAGGTTTTCATAATATGTGTTTTCCATGAACTTTTTCAAAATCTTCTCATATTAAAGCTAGTCATTTTAGGGGCCAGTAGGTGCTGTGACAATTAAGGCACTGGACTCCTACATGGCTGACAGTGGTTCAAGTCCTGGACTTGTGGTTTGCTTTCTCATTTCTACTCTCCCCCACCCCCTGATGAGCACATGTGCCCTATAACAAATTTTAAAATAATGATAATGATAAATAAAATAAATCACTATTTAAAAAATAAAAAGGCTAATTATCTTATTCAGGAGCCATGCTGAGGGCTCTGTGGGTGAATGTGGCACCAATCTGGTAAGTACAGATTGGTTTGTGTAAGGATCTGTGTGAGAACATCTCCAGATTGAATTTTAAGAGCCCATGTCTCTTCTGAAAGAAATGGAAGGCACAGGAGGGTCTTAGAAGCTTCGTTTCTTATTTCTAATTTGCTTATTACTAATTTCTTCTTCCAGATACATGAAGATATATCATAGTGATAGTGCCAGATTTTCCTTGTACATTTTGCCATGGGGCAGAAAGAGAGAGATAGGAAGATGAAGAGCTACTATGTAAAACCTGAGAGATTAATAGCTATGGGAAGTGACCACCTCACTGTCATTTGGGATGTTCAATATTTCCCCCACCCCAAGAAAGCCATAGAGATTTTTTTCCTCAAAGTTTGTGCCTATTCAGGCAAAGATGGATCAAAAATCACACTATATCAAAATACTGTGATTCCCCTTTACTTTAAATGTTATTGGCAACAGAAAAATAGTGTGGGTTTGATGTCAATATGTAAATTAGTCACTTTACATGGAGTAGTACATTTTGATAAATACAATCTCAAAATTTCAGCTTAGTTTTATTTTCATTTCCCTCTAGAATTAGCATTGGAAGCCGTCCTCCAAGCAAGAAGTGCATTACTTGCCATCTAAGGAAAGAAAGGTGCCAATATTACACAGCAACTTTCAGCGACTATGCCAAGTACTATGCACTTGTGTGTTACGGTAGGTAATGGACCAAACTTAAGCATTATCATCCCACTGCCATTGTCTTCATCCACTTCACCACTTGCTAAGACATTCATAGCTACAGGTTATTGGGTACTTGTTATATGTAAGGATATCATCTAACACTTATTTTAAAAAATTAAAAGAAGGTAGCAAAAAGTTTTATTATCTTATTTTTCCGTAATTTAGGAAAATGAGAGTAGCTTGCCAAGGTCTACACTGATGACAAACATTAGCCAGAATTAAAGCAAGAATCTGTTTCTTGTCAATTCTATGTTTTTAATCATTACATTTCGTAGCATAGCAATGTATGCAGACACAATCTACCAGCTATCTATCAAAGGATTTGAGCAGTATTATCCAAAAGAAGCATTCTCTAATAACATGGTTGCTGGACTTTGGCTCATTTTATACAGAGATATTCAAACTCTTAATATCCAAGGGACAAGTCCATGGTACAGAAATCTCAGGTTCCTCCATGGGAAGTCAATCAGTCTTTGAATGATAGCTTCAATGGGAACAGAGACTAAACCTTTGTCACTCGGTATGTTTTTCCTAAGTCTGGAAAGTATCATAAGTAATTCGTTCAACTTTTTAAAACTCATAGGTAACAAAATACACAAAACATTTCTAAATTGTCTGAGCCATGTGTACATCCAGTTAATACTTCTATGTGCAGTGTTTTATTTATATCTTGAACATATGGCAAGCAATAAAACAGGTGAGGTGAAGAGACCAGTATAGATACATGAAATTTTGGGGGGTTCTGATGGTCATGATGGGGATTTAGAAAACCGATTTGGGAAACCTCTAATTCCCCAATCTCTGACTCTTACTCCCAGCTAATCGTCATTTAGGGATGGGGAGTGAAGCCCTTGGTGAGAGGTATTATAATAATGCATACCACCCTCCAGTTTCTGGAATCAACATGTAAGAGTGGTGGCATAAAAACAAATGGACTCTTTGACTGATTGAGATCCCTGCTCATTGCAAAGGCCCTGAAGTTCCTGTGAAGGGAACCAGAATGAAAGCTACCCTGTCTTGCTAATTCTCTCAATCCAGCCACCTGGCCCCAGAACCTGAGTCATAGCTCATTTGAATATACGGACATGAATAAGCATTTTAGCCCAAATGCTCCCTTCAAGATGGTGTAAGATGTCAGTTTGAAATAACACTTTCATAAAATGTTTGGTCAGCGGCATCATTGAAATGTCAAGAGATTGCTGTTCATAACCATATGGGCTGATTGTAGTCATGGCATTTAAAGGTATGCATTAAATGCCCTTCTCAAGTTATATGCAACATTTTTCAACCCAAGCTATGTATTTACATAACATATCTTGAAAGCTTACATGCCAAGCACACAGTATCAGTGAACTAACCATACAGAATTGTCTGTTCAGCTATGTTTATCTTCTGGAAGGCAGGGGCTGCTTTCTTTTCATCTTTGTAGTCATAAGACCAAGAAGAATGACTAATGCACAATGAACGGGCAATGTTTTTGGAATAAACATAGGTGTTAGGGAATATCAGCACATTGCTCTCTTTTGCAGGGTCTACCAAAAAACTCATTTTGCAGCTCTATTTACCGATAAAGGCATCAGTGACATTACACTTACATGCATTTGTATTCACATCCGTTCTTCCTTAGTACAATACTTTAACTTTTTGGAAAACACTATGCCACATTTTATATCATTTTGTCTTCCTAATATCCACTTGAGCCTAAGTACTCACTACAAAAATAAGGAATCAAGGACTACACGTTCATCAAAAGTTGGTGGAAGAGCCCTTTCTAGAACTGGAATCGCCTGACTTTTCCACCACTCACTCTTCCTCGGCAGTATGGTAATTTCCCATTTAGCAAAAAATATACTGTGTGGGAAGCATCACATCGTCTGGTGTTTTTGAAGCTCCAGTAAAATGAGTCACTGCACCATCCTAGGAAAAACCTTGAAATCTTTCCCTTTAGGACTAAGAGTAAAGCCTCATTATGTAACTTCAAACTCTCTAGAGGGGTGGTGAGTAAGTCCCAGATGACAAGATTAAAACAGGCAATATCGTATTGATGATGCTGATGGAACAAAAGCACTGCAAAGGATAAATTCTATACGACTGCTGCTTAGGCCACGGGGACCACACCCTCAGGCCACAATGTCAAGAGCAGTCATTTGTCTTAGAGTTTAAGCAAAAATTATATGTGTGTTTTCATTACTGGAAATGTACACCCATGAATATTCCACACTGTGGATGTTGATGGATTAAAGCTTGGACATTTAGGTTTCTGTCTCATCTCATTATATTCTGGCCAAGAATGTAGTATGCATGCTTATCCCTGTTGATAACTTCGAAGAAAAGCTACCAACTCAAATGAAAATTTCAGCAATTATATAAAATTCTGAGATGCCACATAAGAACTGCTAGCTATTGAGGGAACCTAATACATAATGTCTCTTTATTCTATTCCCAAGTTAGCCTGAGGAGTCAAGCAGGAAATCAAAATACTAGCTTGATTACCTGCAAAAGCTAGTTGGAAAATGTGGCCAAGACGTGCGGCTTCCTAGTATTGCAGCCCAGAATTACTCTCACAAACATGGGTCTGACTGGACAGCCACAGGCTTCCCTCATGAGTTCTGGCACTGCCATATTTACAGTACTGAAGAGCTGACCAAAAGCATGGTCTCTGCAGGAACACAGGTGTCAGGGCACCTCAGAACTAACCGGAAGCATCCTCCTCTGTATTACATGGGGCCAGTGATGCTCTCTCCTCGTAGAAGGAGACAATCTGGGCAGCAAGTGAGCATCTTCCTCAGCCTCCACATGTGTTGCTTTTAGCCCATTGACTGCCTGGACCAATTTACCCTTGAAAAGTATATTTCCAGGCATCATTTATTCTGTAGTTTGAGTAAGTGATGGATAATTTATGCTTAATTATTTGTCTATCTTGTTCCCACCAGACTTCCTAGCTTTAGGGCTCTCTCTCCAGCTGCTGAGAGTGCTGGTGGCTAACAGCTCACAGCTGAGACTCTTTTCTTTCCTTGGATATTGCTCTCATCCCAGGCCACATGTAGGGACTGCTCTATGCTGAAGGATAAAGGCATGGCCTGCTGCCATGGCCTGCTGCCCTTTGGAGACAACTCCATAGGCCATCAGCTCCAGAGCTTCAGGTGGATTGTCTGTGGTCTCTGTGTTAGAGCACTAAGGCTCACCTTCAGGCCCTTCCCACACAGCGAGACTTCCCAGTATTGTCTCCTCTTAAACTTCTGGTCCATGAACCTCCTTCTTGGTCTGTGGGAACCAGGGACCATGACCTTCCACAGGATCTTTGAAAAGGAAATATATTCTGTATTGATATATACATGTATTTCTGCATGTATAATTACATGGGGAAAATGCTAGATTTTACCCTCCAAAACAACCTAAACATTGAACTAGATCTCGACTATTCAGGATTACTTTTGGACAAGTGCACAAGCAATGCTTCACTCACATCTGTTCTTTGATTGGACCCTGATCTCATGTGGTATTTACGTGTAACTTAAAATGTGACATTTACTTCTCTATGGGAAAAATGGCTGCAGAATTAAAAGATGTACTTGAGGTTGACATTAACCACAAATACTGTCAGCAGTCCTTGATGAAAGCTATGTGTTAATACTAAGCTTAAGCTATGTTTTTACTTTTGTCCCCTGCGCAGGCCCGGGTCTCCCCATTTCCACTCTTCACGATGGCCGCACAGATCAAGGTACTATCTTGTTTACACTGTTGTCTTACCTAAAGAAATGCAGAATTCTCTGTGAAACTATACTAGAGAAATCAGGAGTTTCTCCAAGCTGACAAAGGGAACTGTAATGGAATCTTGATATGACACAGTTTACTATTATCCAGATGTGGATATTAATCAGGTCAAAACTGATATTATGAAATTTAATAATTCTTTGTAGTAAGAATCAGCATAGCATAGATAGTCATAGGGAGTCATAACCATAGAGATTTAATTCTGTCTTCTTAACTAGCCTTATAGAAACCACAGAAGATTAGAATTGAAAAGAAACAGCATACTCAGTGCAATCTCTCTCTCAAAAAAGAATTCCTGATTTGGAGGGTTTTCTTCATTTTTTGGTTTGTTTTTTCACATCCTAAGCTGAAGACAAATTCTAGATATAACTTTGCTAGTTCAGAGCAGAGGGTGACTATCACGCTAGCTTTTTTTGTTTGTTTTAACAGCTACATCACATTGTTGCCACGTATGAAAGCCCTGAAATTTGTAGGCTCTTTCCATTTTCAGCTGCTAGCAAGGCAGGTCTCCTCTCTCCTGTATTTGTGATATTGGTTCAAAAAAGTTCACAGCTCAAAGATGACCGTTTTTGCTCTCAACAGAGTTATCCATGTGTATAATTGCTCGGATACTCTTCCTGCTGGTTCTCCATTATCTTTTGATTTACTATTAAAAACATTATAGGGTTGGAGTTGTTGGAGACCAGGGACAATGAGAGACACGCAGATGCCACTTCCTTCAGCACTCATGCCTGCAATTGCCCCTGGACAGCCTTGATGACAAGTCCAGAGACTGCTTTGGGATTAGATTGGCAGTCAGGTAGAGGTGAAAATAAAATAATGATGAAAAACAGAGTTAATTCAAGAGCTCTGGACAGGAAAGGCATTCTCATAATAAGACTGTGAATTTAGTTTCATTTTGAAGGTTTTCTTTTTAACCTTTTGTCTAATAATGAAATACTTTTCAGAATAAGTGAGATGATGTGTCTTCGAAAAGTTCATGAATAATGTTGTATTATAAAAATAGTACGCGTAGAGCCAGACCCATAGCCTAGTAGTTAAGGGAAACCAGACCATACATGGCTGACCACGGCTTGACTCCAGACCCCATCAACCTGGAAAACACACTGGGCTCATGTGTAAGCATGTCCCAAGTTCTCATGGGAGAGATAGATGAGGAAGGAGTTGACAACATGACCATATCCCAATGGAGGAGGATTTTTTTCTCCTCTTCTCTTTCTTTCTGTATCTCTCTGATGAATAAATATGCTCTCTGACAATTAATTTTTTAACTATACATTGGTTTCAATTTGATTTGCACCAAAATAAACTCATACTTCAATTTTATTTTTCTGTGAACTCTTTGAGGGCCTCCTGTTCTTTGTTTGTTTGCTTTACTCTCATATGAGATCTGTGTGCTCACTAGAGAAAGAGAGAGAAAATAAAAAATCACCCCTCAGGGGCATGGTCACACTACAATCCCTTCTCCTCTAGGGATTTCAGACATGCACACACACATGCCTGGCTATCTCTCAAGCTGTTGTGTCTAGGACTCAAACTGCACAGTCATGTGGAATCTAGCACCTTAAACACCACACCACCTGCTGGCCCTCCTCTTGTATTATGTATTTGGGGTCATCTCGATCTTTAGTGAGAAAAATTTTAGAGCAATGCTACTTTCAAGTCTGTAAGCCTTTGTTTAATAGATATCACCATAGAAGCCCACTTCCATTTTACTATGACTTCGGTGAGCAAAGTGAGCTGCCTTTTTTCATATTATAAATTTCTGTTTTTTAAAATATCCTTGTTATATATGTATGTACCAATTTCTGTGCTATTTTTGCTTTATTACTTCATTTAATACCTACAAATTAGGTACAGTGTTTATATCATTCTTACATAAGTCATGTCATATGTGTGTGTGTGTGTGTGTGTGTGTGTATTATTATTTTGCTAGAGGGCGTGTGCACTCACCACAGAGAGACTGAGGAAGAAGAGGAACCCCCGTCATGGGGAAAGGTTATGCTGAAATCCCTTTTTGTTTTTTTTTTAAGAGATTTTTGCTGTAGGGCACATGTGCTCACCAGAGACAGAGAGAAACAGAAAGCAAGAAATCACACCTTGAGGTTATGGCTACACCACAATCTCTTCTCCTCCTTTCTCCTCTCAGGATTTTGGTCATGCATGCACATGTGCCTGGTGTGAGTTTAAGCCGCTGAGTCCAGGATTCAAACAACAGTAGAAAACGTCCAAGTCCAGTGACATAACCATTATACCACCTGCTCATCCCCAAATACCTTCTTTTTGTTTAAGAATGAGATTTTTGCTATAGGGTGCAGGCACTCACCAGAGAGACAGACGGAAAGTGAGAATTCTCCTCCCAGGAGAGATGACCACACTGCAATCCCTTCTCTTCCATTCTCCTCTTGGTATTTTGGGCACACATGCCTAGCATGGTTTAAGCCACTGGGTCTGGGACTCAAACCGTGGTCAACTACGTGGAGTCTAGCGATGTAACCATTCCACCATCTGCTGAGCCCATGAAATCCCTTCTTCTTTATTTCTCCCTCCTTTCTGGATTGGCATGTGGTACGGGCTTTCTCAGCTGTCAGGTCACACTGGCCCTATATTTTTTCTAGCTCACAAAACTCAAATTCTTCTAGAGCACAGTTCCACAAACTTGTCTAGTTATAAAATTCTTCAGATATGTTTATTATAAATATAGTTTCGTAGGTCCTCCCCAGAAATTCTAATTCAGTAGATTTTGTCTTGTGCTTAGAAATCTGTGTTTTTAATAAACACTCAGGTGCAGTTATAGAGTAGAGGCTGTCTTTAATTTATTCATAGTGTTGTTTATTTGTTTGTTTGTTTGTTTTTTACCTCTTTCCATTGTATTTAGTGCCAGCCATCTTCATTCAACAAATATTTATTGAGTACCTACCAAATTAAGCCAGACACTGATAGGTACTAGATCTATAAAATGAATAGTTACTGGATTGGACATTGTCCCTGCCATCAAGGAGATTATAGGTCCTTGGGGAATACAAACATGTGAATGGGCAGTTACAATCGAATGGGGTAAATTTCTCTCTTCCTTTCTCTTTGCTTCTTTCTTTCTTCTTTCCTTCCTTTCTTTCTTTCTTTCTTTCTTTCTTCCTATATTTTTTGGAGAGGTTTTTGCTATAGGGTGTGTGCGCTTTCCAGAAAGACAGAGAGAGACAGAGAGATAGAAAGCAAGAAATCCCCCCCCGGGG
>NW_006160198.1:788092-828563 GCF_000334495.1 Tupaia belangeri chinensis
CTTTGCTTCTTTCTTTCTTCTTTCCTTCCTTTCTTTCTTTCTTTCTTTCTTTCTTCCTATATTTTTTGGAGAGGTTTTTGCTATAGGGTGTGTGCGCTTTCCAGAAAGACAGAGAGAGACAGAGAGATAGAAAGCAAGAAATCACCCCCCGGGGGTATAGCCACTCTGCAATCCCTTCTCCTCCATTCTCCTCTTGAGATCTTGGGCATGCACGCACATGCATCTGGTGTGAGTTTAAGACACTGGATCTGGGATTTGAACCATGGTCGACTACATGGAAGTCCAGAGACACAGTCATTATGCCAACTGCTGGTCCCAGAATGGGATAAATTTTCTAAGACAGGTACAGAAAATGTGAAAGCTGATAGGAAGAGTACTTTATTTATTGGGAGTTTGAAAATGCTTTCAAGGGTATACATCAAACTTGAGATTGTTTGGATTGAAGATCTGAAGACGATGATTATGAAGTCATTAGTTTATGGATTGCATGGCTACTAAGGACTTGGAAGTGGATGAGATTAACATAGCGGGGAAAATGAAAGTGAACAGTTGATGGAGAGAGCACCTAGTGTGAAATTGTGTGAAACACCAACACTTGAGACATGGGAAAAGAAAGACAAGCCTTTAAAGGAGAATGAGAGGGCACAGAAGGAAGGGGGAAAACCTTGAAAGTACAGTGTCATGGAAGTCACAGGGGATCTCAAGGGGGAAGTCCTCAGCAGTGTCAAATCTTACAGAGAGTGAAGCAAGACCTGCTCAAAATGAATGGATTTAGCAAGAGGGAGACAGGTAGGAACAGAATGGAGATTAGTCACAACAATGTAATCATCCCTGATATCATCTCTGACTTCAGTCCTTGCGGTAAGATAATAAAAATAGTAATCCATTTGTCCGTCCATCCGTTATTCCCAGTGCTTGCTCCACATAGGATCTCCTTTGTCTGTGACAGCTCCACATACAGAAAACACACATGGAGAATGAAAAATTAGCTCTATTTTATTTAGAATATGTATTCATTTTATTTATTTATTTATTTTGGTTTTAACATTGAAGGTGTCACAAATATCTTTCCTGATGGATTACCCAAAGTTAATGTGAAAGTTATTATGTATCTTATACAAATCATATCCAAACATCTATACTTGTGCTGAGATTAAATATAACATGTTGGAGCAAAATGCCATGAGTATATGAAAGCTGAGAGTTATAAGAGAAATGGTTTGGCAAACTGAGTGTCATTACAAGTACTCCTCCAGTTCCCTATCTTCTGGATCACTTTTTCAAAAGGCATAAAAACAAGAAGTCCATGGGATGTCTTTTGTAGTAATCACCATTATCTCACAAGTCATCCAGACCCTGTTTCAAAAAACAAAACTACAAACTCCTTATAGTATGTTAAAGACTAACTCTTCTCTAGAAGATGCTAGTGTTAATCCCAGTTCAAAACAAAGGTCATTAGAAGTCCGTTATTGCTGGCAACCTCTTTGCATGATGCACCAACCTACAGCATTCAGGAGACCAATGGACTCACTCAGTTTCAAGCATAAACATCAGTTTTCAGATATTTTAAGGCATAAGAGAAAGAAAGCATGGTTTGTGTATGTATTGTTGTTTCACTAAGATACATAACTACTTTGAGAAAAAGGATTTGAAGGAGCAGTATACAATTATGATTTTTATTTTATAATTTCTTAATTACATTAAGTTGTACATTTCTGTGGGGCACAACATGGATTTTGGAAGTATGCATGCAGTGTGCAACAGTCAAATTGAGGTTATTTGTCATTTTCAACAAAGTCCACCACATCTGATTGGCAGTGGTCATTTTTTCATTCAGTTGTGATATGAACAGTTAGTTTAAATTTGAAGACTCATGAGTCTTGATTTTATTTCTATCAATTTTTTTATTTTTAGTAGATGATAAAAAATGTCACTTAGGTCATAACTTTGAAGTGAAGAAAGAACAGTTGGAGAAAGGAAAATATGATTGAATAAACATTGTTACTTTTGTGACTATCCTGAAAATATGTTTGGGGCTCATAAAGACCAATTTAGGAGTCAATGATAGGAATGTGATGTCATTCCTAAACTCTTATCTGCTCTAAAGACTAGATTTAAAATAGTTTGTCAATATGAAAATACTTAAGCAAGCCTTGGAAAGTTTCAGTTTCATTTGCATTAAATCCAAAGGAATATTAAGAAACAATTATTTTTAATGCCAGAGAGTATGTACACACAAGAAGACAGACAAAGAGGAAATAAAAGAGAGAGAGGAGAGAGAGAGAAACCACCCCAAAATGTGGACTGGTCATACTGCAACCTTTTCCCTCGAATTCTCTATCCTGTCAGTATCCTTGGCAAATAAGTTAGTGCATGGTATGTTTATTAAGCCACCAAGGCTGGGAATCTAACCTTGGCTGGCCATGTAAGATCCAGTTTCTAAGTTAGCAGATGTTGTGGTGATTAAAGTGCTGGACTCCCACATGGCTGACCATGGTTTGAGTCCTGGACCTGGCGACTTGCTTTCTCACTTTCCTTCTCTCTCAAGTGAGGGCATGTGCAAATTTAAAATAATAATAATGATGATGATGATAATAAAATGAAGTAAATAAATCTTTAAAATAAGTAAAGATCTGGTTTTCACTGTGTAGCACTTAACCACTATTCTATGGGGCAAGCCCAATAAATACTTTTTAAAATGTAAATACTACTAACTAAAGAAGATTGTTGTATTTTTTTAAAGAACTTAAAATCTTGGAAGAAAACAAGGAATTGGAAAATGCTTTGAAAAATATACAGCTGCCTAAAGAAGAAATTAAGAAACTTGAAGTGGATGAAATAAGTAAGATCTTTTTAAAACTTTTCATTTATAGATATGATACTGAGTATTTTTCTTGCTTTAAAAATTATGAAGTAAATCTTACAGTTCAAACTGTATATGTTACAGGATATTATTTAAAACAGTCTTACTGCAGCAATATATTTAGTTTTACTAGATTTTTAAAATACTTTTGTGAATACAATAAATCTCATATTTTCTCATAGCACTTTTCAACACTGACATATTTTGAAAAGAATTTAACTAATTTTAATTTTAAAATGAATGCTTCTAGAACAAACAGTAATTCAAAATTTCTAGTCATGCATAAATCAGACATAAAAATATGTAATAAAATTAATTTAAAATATATTCTCAATCCTTAAAAATTTACTAGTTATGAGATGTCTTTATTCCATATATTAATATTTTTTAAAAATGATGCCACAGTATGGGGGAATAAAGATTTTTCTTTTCTTTTTGTTTTCAAAGCTTTATGGTACAAGATGATTCTCCCTCCTCAATTTGACAGATCGAAGAAGTATCCCTTGCTAATTCAAGTGTATGTAATATTTTCTTTGGTGTAAAACTATTTACTGAAAATATGTTGGATGAAATACGCATTTATGAAATAGAATGAACCATTCTCCTTGGTAACAGTTCCTATTGATGCTGTTTTTATATATTCTTCAACTAATCAGAGTAAATAAAATATGGCTATTTAAAATAGATTGAGGAAGTTTTGAGATCTTAAATGGACTTGCTTGCATTTGCTGTGTTGAATTTCCTTTGTGTGGCAAATTGCCGAATGTGTCAGAATACCTTTGAGATAGAGAAATTGCAGCCAAAAAAATATTGTAAATCATCTTAATGTCTTATGTAATTGAGTTAGAAATGAAATAAAGGCATGGAATACATTTAGTGGAATCACACCCAAAATCAGTGCTGACCTACACACAATTTGCTTAAAACACCATGCATTTTTTTTAGTATATCTTATGTCTGCTTTTAGCAAGTGGCAGGTGGCAGAAATGACGAAAAACCCACACATATTCCTTGAAATGCCAACCCTAGATGTATCCGTTTTAGGGAATAGGAGAGGCTGTGTCCCAAAACAACTTCCTTGTAGCAAACCTCTGGGAAAAGCCTCGTCTCCTCTTGATTTTAAGCCAGTTCTAATGCCATTGTTATTTTATCACATAATTGTACTGGCAATTACTAGAGGCAAAGTTTGGCCAGAAGGGAAAGTTTGAGTTTTATAAAGCAATCAGTTTCTTTTTCTTTTTTCCTTTTAGGTATGGTGGTCCCTGCAGTCAGAGTGTAAGATCTGTATTTTCTGTTAATTGGGTATCTTATCTTGCAAGTAAGGAAGGGATAGTCATTGCCTTGGTGGATGGCCGAGGAACAGCTTTCCAAGGCGACAAGGTCCTGTATGCAGTGTATCGAAAGCTGGGTGTCTATGAAGTTGAGGACCAGATTTCCGCCGTCAGGTGAGCACCCTGCCATTCAAACAGATGTCAACACACAGCGAATGTCACATGATCACGGCTGTGGGTCTTTATTTTTAATGATTTAAGTGGTTTTGTCTTTTTCTAGCTTGGTCCCAAACTATCACTAATCCTAAAGGGATATTTTTGCCAAATATAGGTAAAAATTTATTTGTGGCAGAAAATCAATAAAGGTGTAGAAAAAAGATTTATACTGCTAAATGGCACATACCCTCCTTTGATGTGTCTGTCATTTGTTACCATGACTCACAATTGTTAGACAAAATTGCATAACTAAGTGATAATCTTTAGGAAACCGATATCTGAATTTGCTCAAGCAAAGTGGATTGATTCTACCTCCTAAGTTTAGAAATGGCTCCAGGTCTCCTCAGCACTGCGTACTTTTAGGTCTTGGGCAGTCATTTATGGTTAAACAAGTTGTCAGTTCAGTTTAGCTATGCTAACATGAAAATGTTTGCCTATTTTCACTTAACAAAACGCATTCATTTTACATCACAGAAATTATATTAAGAATAAATTTAGAGGGAAAAAATCATTATATGATTTCTTCTTCCCTGTATTTTCAACCACAACTGACGGCTCTATCATATTGTTTCTGAAACAAAGAGAATATTCTCACCAAAACAGTTGCTTCTTCAAAGGATTTTGCAGAATATGTTTCACTATTTCGCGATAGTCGTAGGGGTTCTGTTATTATGGTGTGAATAGATGAAATTAGAGAAATGAGAAAGCTAATAAGCTAATCACATCCTCAGTCCTGGATATACGCATGCTTAACAGCTAAGGTCAAACACTGTTTCATGGCAAAGAGCAATTTGGAAAATTTGTTAGTACATTTATTTTATCACATTAATGCCATTAATAGTTATTGCAATATACACAACACAGACGGTTCTTAACAAGCTACGAGGCAGACCCAGACAAAACTTTTCTGTATTTTTGTTTCCTATAAGAGCAGAAGAGTTTAGAATCACAAGTAATTTTTTGCATATTTATCTACCACCACAAATGCAGCATTTTTAACATAAGAAGAACAAATATTGGGACCAGCAGAAGGCATAATGCTTACACTGCAGGACTCCCACATAGTTGATCACAGTTCAAGTCTTGGACCTGGTGGCTTAAAACTCACACTGGGCACGTATGTGTGCATGCCCAAAATTCCAAGAGGAGAAGGGAGGACAACGGATTATGTTGTGGCCATTCCCCTGGGGAGTGATTTCTCGCTTTCTGTCTCTCCAGCAAGCATATGTTCCTTATAGCAAAAATCTAAAAAAAAAAGAAGAAATATCTTTTTAATGTTACTTAGGATGGAATGAAAGTTTAAACCTAAGCTTCGATAGTCAACATATAACACACAAAACCACAAATCATACTTTCTTCAGATTTTCAGAATAATACATACCAATTTGTCTTTGTCATTTAGAATTGAAGATGGGCCAGAAGTAGTCATCGGGGCCTTTACTTTCTATAAAGCTTTCTTTTTTGGACAGCTCTCTAGAGAGAGACAGAGGACAGAGAGATGGAGACAGAGGAGGAGGAAAAAGCATCTTCTGAGGGGGATGGTCATACTGTAATCCCTGCTCCTCTATCTCTCTCTCTTTTTGAAAGTTTGGGCACACACACATGTGCCTGGTGTGTTTTTCAAGACACTGGATCTAAGAGTTGAACCACAAGTTTGGTCATGTGGAATCTGGCTGCCTCAACCACCAGACATAAAGCTGGCCCTCTATGAACTGTTTTTAGAATGGAATCTGAAGAAAGTCTTTCTGCTAGGTGTTCACCAATTTACTCAACCATTCAACAACGTATCAGATATTAATACATGCCATTGGGGTCTACTCTGTATTAAATTGTGTGATTTACAGTCTCTGCTTTCAGAGAATTTGCAATTTGGTACAAGTGTATAAACCATAGCCACGCTGAGGGGACAGCGCTGCTGTGAGCTGAAACTTCTAGTAAACACCTCAGTGATGTGAGGTGGCTATAGGGCCAAGAGAAGCACATTTGCTTTTAGAATGAACACTGTGGTGGCACCCATGACTGGCCTTAGTTTTGCTTGAAATCATTATTATGCAAAAGTGAAAGAGAAGCCTTGGAACCCAATACTTTGAGAAAACAAAGGCTAAAAAGGATCAACCTATAATGATAATCCTGGGATTATCCAAACACGTGTCTCCCAAAGAAGTGTTTTAGAAACCAGACACCAAATAGCTGAGCAGGAATTGAGATTTTAATCCCTCCATTGTAGCCCTTACATGTTCCCCTACAGAGGAAAATGTGACCCCTTGAATCTTTTTTATTTTTTTAAATATGTACCCTCTCTAAACCTTATTGTTTCCCTTTATTCATGCTACAGTGTGTGCATGCATGTGAAAGTGAAAGAGAGAAAAAGAAAGAAAGGAACAGCCCTCCACAGGGGCTGGTTCTGCTGTGACCCCCTTCCCAGTCCACCCGCCCATAGGAACCTGAACATGTTTAAGGCTGACCTGGCTGGGTATTCAAGCAGTTACCCTGTGGGATCTGGCTTGTCTTAAAGAGCACATTACCACTGCAACATGGAGTCAGCCCTCCCTTGAATCTTTTATAAAATGCAATCTGGCTAAATTTTCTGCATCCCCAAAGAAAATCATATGTATTTATTTGGAAACAACAGTAAATACTAGTCAAGGCCAACAAATAGATTTCAACAAAACAAAGTGGGGGCCAAGGAAAGCTATATAACCTCGTGATTCTTGCCTATACAAAAGAGGATCCTTCAAAGGAAACACTGGTGGGGTCACAAAGATAAGTGAAGCAAGGACCTGCTTTCTTCAGGTTTCTCTGCAAACGGTATCCATGTGAGACCATTCGTGGTTGGAGAGTCAAATTCTGCTCATTTGGAATCTATTTGGCATTTTTGACATTCCCACAACTTTGAAATTTTATATAACTAAAGGCTTAGGAGTGGGGAAGAATGATATGGAAAAAATGCTCTATCACAGTTATAGATGATATTAAGAATAATATTTCTAAAATAGGATACTAATTGGTTCTAGAATAATTGATTCTAGATTGACTTTGACCCAAGGCCACTTTTTATGAGAGAAAAATTAAAACATCGAATCTAACCTCCAAAATTAGTAAAAGATCCTTTTCATTTGTTACTAACAGTTTGTTTATTTAACCATGTTATCAACAGTATTTCAATAACCTCCTGGAAACTCTTCAGAATTTGCATGTAGCTTTATAGAGCCTAGTTGGTCTGGAAGGGCTCAGATTAACTAGCTAACCTTTAACCTAGTCCTGCCACATGAAGTGTTAATGTTTCATTTTCATGTTAACTACTGCACTATCATTTCCTGTAAATGTCATCCTTTCAGCATCCACGTAGGAAGGGAGCTGTTAAGAATTTCCTGTTCCCTTGTATCACCTGCTATTTGCTTTTTACCCCAGATGCAAGGCAATATGATTGCTAGCTTCTGGGAAATCATAAAATCATGATTGATTTTATGGCTCAGAACTATCTTCAAGCATAGCAGCAAGATTTTTTTTTTTTTTTAACAAGAACGTGAACCTTTTCTTTCATTTGGTTTTTGGAGTTTGTGGAAGAATTGCTGGAGTGCCACAATTTGCTGCATGTTTTCTCTGCTTTACCATGAGCAGCATCCTTACAGGTAGCAAATTTCCACTTGCTACTGCATTTCTTCCCTGTAGACTCCTCAGTGTCCTTCAGAATCAGTGTCGGGTAAGCTGTGACTAACGGGGCCTCTTCCCATCTGTTTGTACCGGGCATTTGCCCAACTCCTCTATGCATCAGAAACATGCATGTTGAATCAATGCAATGAGTAAAATGGTTGCTGTGAAATCCCTTTAAGGAATTACATTATTCAACTAATGAAAATTACCCAGTTTTACTTCCAGAGAAGAACCGATGAGAAAGGGCATTAATATTAGTGAAGAAAGGGAACAATGGCAACAAACCATATTTCTCTGGAGCTGTCAGTCTTCCTTTGCTCTCCTGCCCTCCTTCCCACCACAGTTGCATACAGTGGCTTCTGTAATGGCTCATCCAGTTTGCTTCTTTCTACCACTGCTTTAGTTCTCTGAGAGTCTCCTGTACTTTTATCAAACCGTTTCCCAAATAAATCACAATTGCTCTAGAACACCAATTTTAAGGGGGACATGGTATGCACTATCCTGAAATACATGTTTGGGATCAACTTTGAGGCTTTCTCATGACTTTTTTTTTTTAAAAAAGTATTTCATTTAACTACTTATTTATTTATTTTAATTTGACTAGCGAGGGGCAGAGTGAGAGAGAGAGAGAGAGAGACAGAGAGAGACAGAGAGAAACTGAGAAACAAAGGCACCAGGTCTGAGACTTGAACCATGTTCAACCATGTGGGAGTTCAATGCCCTTAACCACCATGCCACCTGCCGGCCCCTCTCAGGGCTTTATAAAGATTATTTTATAGCCCCTTCTTCCTAAAAAAAGCATTTATTTTCAAAATAGTTTTCAAATGGAGGCTCTTCTGTGATAAAACTAAAATGACTCGTTTTCATATCTCTAAAGACCCATGTACAAGGGGACTTCAAAAAGTTCTTGGAAAAATAGAATTAAATGGAGCTGATTTGGGTATAAAGTTTTTAAATCTATGCATACTTATTTTTTTCTTTTTTTGGCGAGGTTTTTGCTATACGGCGCGTGCACTCGCCAGACAGACACAGAGAGACGGAAAGACAGAAAGCGAGAAATCACCCGCCCAGGGGGGATGGCCACACCGCAATCCCTTCTCCTCCATTCTCCTCTCAGGATCTTGAGCACAAACGCACACGCGCCCAGTGTGAGTTTAAGCCACCGGGTCTGGGACTCGAACCATGGTCGACCACGTGGGAGTCCAGAGACATAGCCATTATGCCAACTGCTGGTCCCTATGCATACTTTTTTCAAAATATGCATTTTTCATAAATTTTTGAAAACCCCTCATAATTGTTCATAGCAGGATGGATTAAGAGGTGAAGTATGAAACACAAGAGAGAGGCATTTTTTCTTAAATGTGATTATAAATAAAATGTTGGTTCTCATTAACAACTAAACAAATAAAATAGAAAGAAATTCATAAAATTTAAGATAGCAAAAATCTTTTCAAAAGCTGGGGAGTTGGAACACTGGTCCTGCCCAGTGCTGCCACTAATTCTTTGTCTCTTGACTTCTCTGCATCTCAGGTAATTCACCCACACAGTTAAGATTCCAACTCTTACAGCTCTGAGAATTCTCCTCAATAATTGTACAATAGAATCTAGGAAGATCCTTTTAGTCTTCACAGAAAGCATGATGATATTATTTTAATTATTTGTAAATGCACCCTTATTATGCATGTGTTTAAACAAAGAAAATGTAGCATTTCTATTAAATCTTTGGATTAAATATGCTTGTGTAATGAAGTAAATGTCATGTGTACATACTTAAAATTCAAAAAATTTGTTTCTTTTACTTCAGAAAATTCATAGAAATGGGTTTCATTGATGACAAAAGAATAGCCATATGGGGCTGGGTGAGTTGCTTTATGTTTTATGTTTTATTCTGTTACTCGGTTCGGCAATCATCATTTTCCAGTGTTCGCTTATAAAGCTTCTCATGAAATGTTAATGTTGCAACATAATTTAATCTGTCAATGGAAACAGTCAATTGGGATAATCTGGGCTTCAAAGTGGTGATTTTAAGTGTTTGTTCCTTTTTAAAAAATCATTTCGTTTCCTTCCTATATAGCACATTAATTCATAACTGACATATGTTTACTTAATTCTTTTGTACTGGATGATAGTATACTGAACCAAACCATATTCATCAAAAGTTTAGTTCCCTTTGTTATTTTAAAGTTAAATATATGTCTCGTATTTTATATTTTATTTTTATGAAAAACTGAACTAAAATTTGAAATTACAGGAACTTTTAGAATAAAAAGTCCTTAGTTTCAAGCTTAGGAGAGTCACATCTTGGCTGGTTTTTTTTTCTCCCCTCTGGCAATCAAGTTGTTGTACTAGACCTAACATTAATTTGTACCAACTGGAGAGAAGTATCTAGTTTCCTACTTATAGGTCATGGAGATAATTTCCCACGTTTGAGGAAGTGTGCAGGTTCTTAAAACACACGTTGAAAGGAAGTGGCAATACTTATCTGTCATGGGCAATGAAGTCACTGGAAAGTTTAGAGAAATATTGGAAAGAGTTTAAATTTGCCCATTATAAATTATGATAATTACCCTTCAAAGAAGTTCCTGTTTCACTTTTTGGTCTGAATTTGTACATTTGCAAGTCAATTTGCAGCCGGTTTAGCTTGGTTGTTTTTCTTGGCTGTTTTCTCTGAGCACGGCCTGTACAAGATGAAGGGAATTAAACCCAATATTGAAGGGAATCTGCAAGATTCAGCTCAACTCTCAGCTCGGTGACCAGATGAAGGGCTGCTAGGAATTTGGAAAAAGTTGTTACTTCAAGCCATTTGGTCCTTCTTAAAACTATCAAATGTTAAATATCTAAACAGAATGGAATTCAAATGGGTGGAAATAAGTGGAATATTTTTATAGTGAAATTTAGATAAAACCTTTCCTACTATTCATTTTTGTGAAATTTCCTGAAGTAAATCCTTGAAAGATTCAAATTTCAAGCTGAACACTTACATTAACGTCTCTCTTAGAATTGTCCTTGAACTACAGGTTTTGAAATAACTGCACATAAGAACTTTTTATTCTACCTACAGAACATTCTAGGTATTAGTTTGATAGAGAATCATTATTCTCATCACCCCAAAAATACATCCCTATCAGCCTGAGGTTCTTCAGTGAGAGATTTCCACCACCTCCACTGAAAAAAATAGTATATTGGACCTCCTTTACTTTCCAACATAGCGGTGACGATGAGGTAAACTCAGAACATGTTTGAAAGAAGAATGTCACAAGTGGAATGCCAAAGAATACAACATTTACACAGACCCAAAATTACCAAAAGGAAACAGAAGGAGACAAAGTTAATTCTACATTGTTTGTATCCCTCCTTCAGATTTAAGACTAGTCCATATGTATTAATCCACCTGACTGATCACTGATTCATTCTTTGATCCATGTAGTACATTTTTAACTAGGTCTTTCTTTCTTGAAGTATTATTTAATTTTATTTATTACTATTACTATATTTTAATTTGCTATGGGATATGTACACTCCAGAGAGAGAGAAAGTGAGAAAGCAAGCCACCAGGTCCTACACTTGAACCCCAATCAGCCATGAGGCAGTCCAATACCTTAACCTCCATGCCACCTGCTGGTCCCCAACTAGGTCTTTCTTATATTAGGTTCTTCAGGGATAGAAGGTCGGGTAAGATATAGTTTAGCTCTCTTGTGGAGAAAGCAGACAACAAAAAGAAGCAATGGTTCAGCACTATTAAAGCATTACCAGATATGTAATTTGCTGTGGAGTTTGGAGGGAGAAGGATGGTTTATTATGGCTGTGGGAGCTAAAGAAAGATTCAAAAAAAATGAGTTAACATTTGAAATTGGTGACTTAACAATGGAGCACTCCAGACAGAGTAAAAACAGCGGGGCCCTGAGATAAGAAAGAGCATGCTGTGTGTGAGCATTCTGAGTTGGTGAGCAATGCCTGAAACTTCCAAAGTTTTAGACTATCATGAGGCAAGAGTGGGAAATGAATCAGGATACACAGGTAGCCAGAGAAAAGGGGGCCTTTTAGGCCACATAAAGGAAAATGGGCTTTGAGCGTGGCTCTGTGGCACCTTTCTTTCACTTTCCTGTGTCCCCACTAGCATTCCATTATGGTATTCCATGTACTCTTTGAATGTTGGTGTTTCTGTGGGTCTGCCTTTCACTTCCTTGGGTAATCTTTGTGGTTTCCAAGATGATGATGACTGCCATATCCTGCTGCTAACACCCACCTCTCTGAAGCAACAAATTTCAAGTGCCTGTGGTCATTATCTTACACAAGCCTTAAGCTGAATTTTTTACCATGTACTTCAAAATAAGTCTTAATCTTCATTTTAAGCTTCACCATACACCTAATCATCCTATTCTCAACTTCTCCCACCCCTGACTCTAATATTCTGTTGGTTAATAAGTTTGTCAATTCTACTTTCAAACACGTGTGTCTTCACTATCTCCACTGATCTGACCTTATTTTGATATTCTTTATATGCAATTTAAACTAGACATTTCCACACTTTAGCTTGCATACATATCACCTAGAGAGCTTGTTCAGACAAACTTTCCAGGGCCTTATTATCATCAGAGATTCTGCCTCAATGCTCTGGCAGAGGACTTGCCTTTTTTTTTTTTTTTTTTTTTTTTTTTTTTGGGGAGTTTTTTTTATTATGTAACATTGATTTTTGCTATAGGACACATGTACTTGCCAGAGAGACAGAGAGAGCGAGAGAGAGAGAAAATGAGAAATCATCCCCCAGAGGGGATGACCACATCACAATCCCTTCTCCATTCTCCTCTCAGGAGAGAAGAGAGATACATACACATGCACCTGGCATGAGTTTAAGTTGCCGGGTCCAGGATTTGAACCATGGTCAACTACATGGGAGTCCAGTGGTGTAACCATTACACCATCTGCTGGTTCCCAGGTTTGCCTTTCTAACAAGATCCCAGATAATGCTGATGCTTTTGGTTCATGGACCATAGGTTGGGTAGCAACAGTAAAAATTAACCCAATTATTTCTTAACCTTCCTTCTTGAGCTGACCTCACAAGCTCCAATGTTGCTAGTGAAGTTATCATTTCAAAACACAGTATTACCATGTTTCTTTTTTGCTGACATATTTTATAGAGCTCCACATTGCTTACTCCATAAAGTTAAAATGTATTTCCTTGTATGCCAAGCCCTTTGCCATCTGGGTCCAACTTAACTTTTCTGCTCTCCTCACATTCCTTTTCTCTCCACAGCTTACAAGAGAAGTGCTTCAGCAGTGCCATGATTTTTGTACTCGCTGTTCCCTGCACCGCCAATGCCCATTCTCTTCTCCTATTCTCCACCTCTTCCTCATTCCAAAATGGAAAACTCTTGCTTGTCCTGTAAGATATAAATACTGCTTTTGTTGTGTTCTAATAGCTCTTTATATTTCTCTTACTGCAATTATGTTTTATTTTATCTACTGATTTCTCTCACAAGGCTGTAAACTCATCCAAGGAATGGACTGTGTCTTTTTTATTATTATTGTTTTTTAAGAGAGATTTTTGCTCTAGGGTGCCTATGCTTACCAGAGACACAGAGATAGTAAGTGAGAAACCACCTCCCGGGGGGGATGGCCATGCTACAATCCCTTCTCTTTCATTCTCCTGTTGGGATTTTGGGCATACATGCACATATGTTGGGTCTGGGACTCGAACCACAGTCAGCCAAGTGGTTGTCCAGTATCTTAACCAATACACCACCTGTTGGCTCAAGACTGTCTTGTTTTAACTTTGTTTCTCTAATGTTTAGCATAATAATTGGCCATGTCAAGCACGATGTTGTCTAAACTAAATTTAATTCTGTAAATCAATATTACCTAAGTGTATCCCACTAACACTAGGATATTTTCCAGTGAAACCATCTATGATCAATAATTTGTTAAATCACAAATTCTACACAGTAGTTTACATAGGCTCTATAAAGGACTAGTAAATAAATCTGTTAAATTTTATTTAACATAGTATTACCAATAAGCATTTTATCCCTTTTTCACCAAAATAAACCCCACACCTTGACAGTATTTCTCATGGGTACCTCTTTGAGAAGCGCTCATGAAATCAAAAAAGAGTGGCATTGGTGTCTCAGAAAAAATAATCTTGGCTAGAAGTGGAGGATGTCCTGAGGTAGGAAAGAGGATGGGCCCAGGGGCTAGGAGATGAGTCACACTGAGACCAAAGCAAAGGCCTGAATTTAGGCAGTGAAGTAGCAATTGGGAAGAAGTCATAGCTCTGTGTACCTTTCTCTGTACAATAAGCAGAACAAAATGGAGGTGGAAAAGAAGACATTGAGAATAGGCAATTTAACTGTCATTGCGTTCCACATCAGGGAAGAAGGTATATTTTTCCCTAAAGTATTAGATACTTCAATGGTCTGAGAAATACACCATATCTTGCCTGGCAATATTTTTATAGTCAATAAACCAATAGGTGGACATTTTACTTTTTTCTTTATTTTCCAGACCAAGAAGTAGAAAAAAAGTATGATTATCTTTCCCTTTTATTTTTTTGGCTCAAACAAATAAAAGTCCAGTAGCCCTGGTTTCAGCTGCTTATTAAATATCCACACTGAGGAGCCAGAGGTGGCATGGTGGTTAAAGGCGTTGTATTCTCACATGGCCAACCACGGTTTGAGTCCTGGACCTAGCGGTTTGTTTTCTCCCTTTCCCTTTCTTTCTCTCTCCGGTCAAGTTAAATAATAATAATTGGAATGAAATAAATAATTCTTTAAAAAAATAAATGTCCACATTGAGCCTACCTGCTGCCTAAGGACTATCTGTTTTCACACTGATTCTCATCTAGGGTGATAACGCCTCCCAAGGGTCACTTGCCAATGTCTGGATACATTTTTGGCTGTCACATTGAGGAAGTGCTGTTGTCATTTGGTGGGTAGAGTCCAGAGATGCTGCTAAATATCCCACAGTGCACAGGACAGCCCCCCAAAACAATGAATTATTCACCCTGAAACATCAATACTGCCCAGGTTGCAAAACCCTGGTATGAAATACAGAATTGAAGCAATTATTCTAACAATTGGAGAGAAGTGAAGGTTTTGCCTAAATTATTAGAATAACAGCCTCATTTATGGGCTTTTCTTTGTTAATATAGGCCTAGCCAGGTGGTGTTGAATAAGCATTAGTTCATGATTTAATCTTAGTTCCTTTCTCTTCCAGTGACTAATTATAAGCAATTTGAATTGCTATGTGTGATCAACAATGTAAGTAGGACAAATGCACCTCTAATGAGACTCCATGAGACTTTGAACTTAAAATTTTCCAAAAGAGGTGGCTCTATTATAGAGATACAGGGATGACATGAGTTACTGAGTCAGGTGTCCTGGATTTGAGTCCCTCTGCTGTTTACTGACTCGATAGCCACTGTAAATTCATTAGGAGCCTCAGTTTCCTCATTATGAAATGCAGCAATAATTTCCAAACCAGGTCACTGTGAGGATTAGATGAGTTAGTAGCAAAGTCATTTGTTTAGCAAATGTTTATTTGATTGCTGCTCTGTGTCAGGCCCTATTCTCAGTGCTAGGGATTTATTCATTGACAAGACAGACAACAATGCCTCTACCTTTGAGAGATGGGAATAGGTGAGGAGAAAGAAAATGAGCAAGATAAATAAAAAGTATGTAGAATATCAAATTATTATAAGTGCCACAGAGAAAGATAAAACAAAAGGGGGATGGTACAGAGTTGGTATAAATTTAAATTAGAAGGATAGGGAAGACTTCTTTAAAGTGATGTTTGAGTTAAGACTTAAAAGAGGGGAAGAAGTGAGGCATGCTAATTTCTGAGGAAAGGGCATTCTAGGCAGAAGTTCACAGCATTTGCAAACATCCTGGGTCTAGATCATGCTTGGAGAGTTCAAAGAGCATCAAGAGAACCAATGAGCAAGGGGGAGGGTGGAGAAGGGGAGGTGTAGGCAGGAGAAGGGAGACAGATTGTGAAGAACAACAAAGACCATTGAAACAATCCTGGCTATCCAAGCATTTGTTAGTTAGTATTATTGCCTGGGAGTAAAATGTTCCAGTATACATTATGGCTCAAATAAGAGTGTTCCATAAAGATTTGTTCCATAAATCCTCCTGCAAAATTCTGTGGCCTTCTAAGCATGCTTTTAAAGATATCCTTCATTTAAACAAAATGGCAAGGCATCTAAGTTGAAAGGACAAAATTCTAGAATTCTCATGGCCAATCTGCTCTGTGGGTTCTTTTCGTGTGGCAGCCACCCACTCTGCCTGGGAGCCCCACTCACAGGGAAGCAGAAAAAAGACAACTCAGGTTACCCCGCCCCCTTTATTTCTACAATAGGAATAGTTTTTCCAAGCTGCCTGAGAATTTAAAATACACCTTCTTTTGTTGTACTGTGCATACCGTAGCTTTTGTTTTTACAAATTCCAAAAGAAAAATCGTACTCATTCTGGAGACAGGACATTTTTTGTTAAATAAAATAACCTAATCACTGAGTAGATACAAATTAATGATTCTTAATATTTTGAACAGAAATGTTAAAAATGTCTTTTTATTGTACACAAAGTCTTTTTATGTCAAATCTCATTTCATGCAATGAGTACATTTTCCCAATAAAACCATAAGCAATAATGATTTTTCTAAAGGTCTCAGGCTCACTCTGCTCTATTTGAACTTTTAATTAAGAAAGAAAGGAAAATCCTTCCATTTTAATAGTAGTTGCTGCTAACCTAACAATCAAAACAAATTATTTTTATAAGTAGAAGTTTGAACTAGATCATCTTCACTCCCAGAAATAATTTTAAGCACAAATATTCCTTCAGTTTTTAAAGTATATTTTTCCCTATTAAAACATGGTTTAATTCTCTTCCAAGCACAATAAAAAGAGGTCGTGGTATAATTGGAGCCATCTCTGTTTTCAGTGTTTTGTTGCCAACGGTCCTCAATAAAATTTCCCAGAGCTGGTAACATAAAACTGTACACTGAAAAAACAAAATTCTTCATCTGATTGTTGAATTCATTAAGGTTGTCTAGCTTATTCTCTGATTTTGTGTTTAGAACAGACCATGGCCCCTGACTTGCTGCCATCGCCTTCTCCCCACTCCCTCGCTCACTCTATCTTCTCTTACTCTCACTTGTATTTCCTTTCTAAACATGGACTGTTCTGTGGTAGAGATGGTATGATGTGTCTTGACTTGAGGAAAGTGATTCCCAGAAATCTGTTGTAATAAGGTCCTACAAACAAGGCCTGGCTTTAATCGAAGAGTCAGACTGTCCCCTCAGAATAAACACCAAGAAGCACTTCCTAATCCTGTGCATTTTTTTTTTTTTTTGTCATGTCTAATTGACTGCATAGTCCACGTTCCCAGGAGAAGCAAGTCTTGCTTAATCTGTCTAGAAAAGGGTTTAAATTGCCACATGACATGGCCAGAGATCTCTTTCGGTGATCACAGGTACAATCCTCCTGGAAGGAATTTTCTAAGATCTAAACCTCCTGACTCTGCAATGTGTATCTCTTTTGTGCTTCTTTGCTTTTCCATTAAACTGTGGGAAGAAATATAAGGAGTTTAAAGATACTAGTGACTTCCTCTTTTAAGCTGCTATGACAGAAATCCTCAAAAAAGAATATGTAATACATCATACACAAACTCTGGCCATGTCTTAAATTATCCAAAATGTTTTTATGTCCTTCTTTTGGAGTTTTCTTATGAAGATAAATAAATAAGTACATAGATACAAGCTCTGTCTCATAGGATTTTTGTAAACTGTGAAAAAATGTCTTACATTTATATTTTGGGAATAATTTCCTTTTTCTGTACATGTCCTTCAAGTGAAATCCTGTGTTTGTTTTGTTTGTTTGTTTTTCCAGCAAAGTTCTAGATGGAAAAACATAGAGGCGGGGGAAAAAGGGACTTTTTTTTTTCTTGTAGAAAGATTGTAATTATGTTTCTCTCTTAAACAAGGTATCAGTATATTCAGCACAACAATTACTTCTAATTTATTAAGAATGAAATTACTGTTAGGTCTGGGGGAACTTGCTGCTGAGGGTGCAAGGTAAACATTTAACCTACCCTTATCCAAATCCCCCAGCTCCTTTCAGTCCTGATTGTGAGTAGAGTTGCTTTAAAATTATGGAAGAGAGGTTACAAAAGTAAATCTGAGACTGACTCATACCAATGTCTCTGCAGTCCTATGGAGGGTATGTTTCATCGCTGGCCCTCGCATCTGGAACTGGTCTTTTCAAATGTGGAATAGCAGTGGCTCCGGTCTCCAGCTGGGAATATTACGGTATGGAAACATTTCATAAATGTTGCCGTGAAAACATTTAGCACATAATTATATTTGTGGTTGTTAAGAAAAGAAATTATGCAGTAAAATTCACCCCAGCATCACTAGGAAAATGTAACATATAATTGGGACTGTTTATATGATTTATTATAATCATCTTGTAACAATCACAGAAATATTAGGAGTGAAGAGAGACTCTCCCATAATCCAAGGTAGCTTATTTTCTCCCAGAAACCCTGAGTCTTTGTTGGGCCAAAACCTTAAAATCAGGGCTAACTTTGTGTTTTCACAGGCACAAAGAGGCAGCATAACTGGCTTATAATCACATTTTATGCAAAGTCCAGTTAGGAGCCAAGCAATTCACCTTTACGTCACAGTTTGCAACTGCCAGCTCCATTGCTTCAGAAGTCAGAGAAACAAAAAATACGTTTGGGGAGTTTTCCTCCCATGTGTGCCGATTTTTATGAATACCATCAATGTAGGATGGTTCTTTGGAAGTAGCTATAATAATTGTACAACAATTAGCTTTCGTCTATCCTCTTCCTGTGTTGGAGTAGAAATAAGGCAATTGTGACTTGTAGGAAATTTTTCTTCAGAAAATGAAGTCTGTGAATCTAAGTCCTCTCTATTGCAGGAAATCCACACTAAGATACCCATGTGTGTGCATGTGTGCATGCATGTGTGTGCATGTATGTATTGGGAAGGAGGGAATTTGCAACACATATTTTCATTACAGATGACGTGACTCCAGTAAAAGTACTATGAGTAGAGGCTTTTATGATTTCTTTTAAAATACAATGAGATTTTTCTATGGGATTATATCTACCTCAATATGCCCCCCAGGAAGGTAGAAATTAAAAAAAAAAGATTAAGACCAGCCCTAGAAAGAAAATGTGTAGATGCTCCTGTTTTGGTCCTTTCTTTCTCTGCTGCTTCTCTAGCCTGACTGAGGCTGATTGTAGAGATGACACACATTCTTTGAGGCCAAAAATTGCAGTAAAGTAAGGCAAGAATTTACCTCAACAGCTCCACACAGGAGAATGGAGGAGCAGTTATTAAACTAGGAGGTCTTGTTAGTTAATGAAATGATATGTATCTCATGTAAATATCTTATTCTAATCGGTTTTATAGCATCTATCTACACAGAACGATTCATGGGTTTCCCAACAAAAGATGATAATCTTGAGCATTATAAAGTAAGTATTCTCTATTTTATTTAGGTCATTAACTTATTTCAAATGTCTTAACAATTTTTTAAAGGAGTAATTTAGAATTTAGAGTTTTAATTTTGGTTTCCCAAGTAAATATGATGATTTCTTGCTAACTGAAAAACACATACTGTAGTGGATTTTTTTTCTTTGGATTCTATTCTTTCTTTCCCCTTCTTCCCTTCCCTAACTTCCCTTTTCCATATCCTCCTCCCCATCCCCCAACCACTCACAGCTTGAGCGGGCATCATTTATGCCTAAGGTCTCACTCATATGTAACATATGACACATAAACTTTCCGTTTTTCAAACTAAGAATCAGATGGAAGTAATGCAAATGATGATGAAAATGTGTTGCTCTGACTCTTAAATATTTATCAACCAAAGCAATACATAATTTCAGTATTGGTGCTAAGTCCATTGCACAATGATTTAGCTAGTTTTCTATTAGAACTTGCAGCAACTAAAATGTTAATTTTTCCTCTTTTCCAGAATTCAACTGTGATGGCAAGAGCAGAATATTTCAGAAATGTAGACTATCTTCTCATCCACGGAACAGCAGATGGTGAGGTTTAAGCAAGACTCTTACACATAAAAATACTGAGCCAGCATCACTTTGTTTAAGAAACATTAAGCATCCTCCTATGCCTGTGCTCAGGGTCAGTACCTAGGAGTCAGGGACATTTCCATATCTGAGTGTGATTACTCACTGCTGACAATGTCAACTGCATGACTAGATAATTGTTGGTGTTCATTTCCAGGCAGTACATTGTCACTCTCTGCTTTCTGGTATTTAGCAGCACTTTAACTCTCTCTCTCTTTGTTGCAGATAATGTGCACTTTCAAAACTCAGCACAGATTGCAAAAGCTCTGGTTAATGCACAAGTGGATTTCCAGGCAATGGTACCTAATTTTGTTTCACTCACGTTCATGGCCTTAGACCCTTAACCTAAATGGAAGTTCTTTTATTTTGTTTTGTTTTGTTTTGTTGTAGTAAAAGCGGACAAAGAGGCTGCAAGGTAGATTGGACAGAACATTACAAATGAATATTAGATCTTTCATTAATTTCCTGAAAGATCCCAGATCAGCCAGATAACCTCTGGGCTTTGCAATGGAATCATATAAAATAAAGGAGTTCATAAGATTAAGTTGTCTTCAAGCTCAAATGCCAACAGTCTGAAATCCTATGTATATAAAGGTAGTTATATGCTTAGAGTTCCTTCAAAACCTGAGCATTCTAAAGCAGCTGGAAGATTCTGCTTATTCAGTAAGAAGCAATTGCAAAATGCTGTCAGGAACTTTAAAGACTCCCAGGAGTCACGCAGCTCCATTTAGGGTTAAAATATCTTTTCATCTATGTATTCTATATACCTGGCATATGCCTGGCCTATCACAGAAGCTCACATTTTTACTGAGTGAATGGGCTAAATGTGAAATTCAGATTGTATGAAGAATGGAAAATGGAAACAGAGAATAAGGCAAAAGCCAAAGAAAGGGACCAATCCATGGTAGCTACCTTTTCCCCTCTTCAGTGAACACAAATTCTCCCTCAGCTACTTTTATTGATCATGAATCCAGAAAAGGAGACACCCCCCCCTCATCTTTTGGAAAAATTTTTTAACATCATTTACAAAGGATGAGGTGACATTTTTCTGATCTTTTTTATTGTGACCCCCAAGTAAATTGGACTTACTGAATATATAGCATCACAGCATGGCCAAGCTACTATCATTTAGTGAAGACAATCGTACTGGCACCCTGTCAATAACATGGTAATACCACTTCTCATTTGATGAAAATGATATTTTTAACTTCTATAAAGGGTATTTATGGTTATATGTGGATACATCATATTGCAGATTTTATGCAACAGAGATAACTTAGATTCACAGGCTTAAAACCTCATGAAATTTTTGAGCTACAAGGAGTTCTAGGGAAATTCAAATCCAACCCCTTTGTTGTCTCAAATGAAGAAGCTAAGCTTCACAGAAGCCAAGTAGTAGACCTAACATAATCAGTTCTTTTTTTAAAGAATTATTTTATTTTGACTTGATTAGCTATTATTTTCTAGTTTGACCAGAAAGAGAGGGAAAGTGAGAAAGGAAGCCACCAGGTCTGGGACTCAAACCATGGTTGGAAGTCCAGCGCCTTAAGCCACTATGCCACCTGAACTAGCCCCCTTAATATAAACAATTCTACAAACTTCACCTCCTGATTCTCCAAGGGATTCTGATTCCCTGGTAGACCCCTGTGAAAACTCAGCCACCAAGCTCTAAAAAATTAGTTTAAAGATATACAGTGGTAGTAGAGGTTAACAAAGGTTCTTTAATTCTTCCTACTCCAAATGTCTACATGTAAGCCATTTTATTTATTCAAGTGTCCTTAGGTAGAATTTCCCCATAATATTAGAAAAATTATCAGGTCTTGAGAGCACAAAAAAAGTTAAAGCCAGGTGCATTTTGTGACTGCAGGCATGAAATAAACTATTTTCCTTTTGTGTTTCAGTGGTACTCTGACCAGAACCACGGCATATCCGGCAAGTCCACGAACCACTTGTATACCCACATGACTCACTTCCTAAAGCAATGTTTTTCTTTGCCAAACTAAATACTGGTGCTGATATAAGCCTGTATTACAATCTGAACACTTCATATAAATGCCTCAGATCATTTGCGTGTTTTACTTTTATGTTGTAAGATACTGGTATAAACAAATAAATGAATATTATTCTAACAGCTTGTAAAAAATAAATAGGAGGACCCAGAAAAAATCCAGCTAGACATTGTTTATATTTTCTAGTACTCTGTGAAAGAAGAAAAGGGGAGCCATGCGTTTTTCTTTGCATACAAAGTGTTTTATCATTTGTCTGAGGAAAAAAAATAAAGTTGCAAGTTCAAGAGTTAGCATGGTGTTTATGTTGACTGATTTCCTATTGGTGTCACAGAAGTGCTCGTCCAGAGGAAGCACACAAGTGATGTTAGGGTGGTCATGGAGGAGACATCTGGAACAGTTTTGGATTTTGTCATGAGAACTCCAAATCCTGGGATGAACAGCTGAACCAAGTTTGAGATGTTTGCACTCTGTGCTGTCCTTCTAAGAAAGGTTTATTAAATTTCTCCCAAAGATATTGTCAACATTGCCAAAAAACATTTGATAAGGATAAAGTCAGACTTCTGAATTCAGGCTCCTTTTAGGAAATGCCTCAGATTTGGAAATGCTTCTATTTTGTATCCATTTTTAGAATTAGTAACAGTAATTGCCTTCAGATTGCTAAACCATAACCGAACCAAACCAAACAAACAAATAAAATAGATATGAATAGCTGGAGAGGAACATTTTTTATCTATGAGGTTTTTTTTGGGGGGATTTTACTTTTACATTATAAACTATATTTTGAAAGAAAAAAAAAAAGGCATAATGCCTGCAAGCCTAAAAGCAATGCTCTGCCAGGAACTGTCACCATCAATGAGAAACTATGGGCAACTTGCCATCTCTGTGACTGCCACAGATTTTTTAAAAATCCACACCAGGTCACCAGAAGATATTTCTGAAATGAATATTGGAATTCCCATCCACCCATGATCTAGGAGACTGTTCATTAATGTGTTTCCCAGCACTAAAGTACCTGGTTAATTTCTCTCCATTCCTAGTTTGGTTCTTTCTTTCCTGTTACAGGTAGACCACTCTTAACGCCTTCTCTCATTTCTTATAGCCAGAGAACTGATCCAGGCTTGAAAGGTTACAACACAAAACACCTCAAATATCATAGACCCTGAAGCACTTTCTCCACTACTGCTTTCTGAAACCATGCTTCCCACTCAGGCCTCACCGTCCCACCTCTCACACCAGGAAGTGTGCTCTGTGTGGTCAGGGAGTCTGGACATATCGTCCTGGACATACAACTGGCTATAGCTCCTCTTTACTTCCACACAATAGCTAATCACCTAAGGGTCAGAGGATTCTGCTTTTTTTTCTGTTCCACACAGAGCAGCCTCTGAAGCAAACCTAAGAGATTTCCTCATGGTTTTCTCATACTCCCTGCAACTAAGAAGCGAGTAACCAACATTCCTTTCCTAATAGCCTATGTAAGGAGACAAAAAGATTACTATGAGTTTTAAGAAAAAACAAAATCGTATTACTCCAGCATATTTTCTTTCTTTGCAGAATTAGCAAGACTGGGTTCTAATATCAATATGCTTTTAGTGGTCCCAGCCTCCAGCTTTTGCTTGCATTGCTACAGAGCCAATTTCTTCTCTCTCTCTCTTTTTTTTTTTTTTGCAGAGGTTTTTGCTATAGGGTGCATGTGCTCACCAGAAAGGCAGAGAGAGACAGAGAGACAGAAAGTGAGAAATCATCCCCGGGGCGGGGGGGGTGGGCAGGGTGGCCACGTGCACAATCCCTTCTCCTCCATTCTCCTCTCAGGATCTTGGGCCTGCATGCACATGCGCTCAGCATGAGTTTAAGCCACTGGGTACAGGACTCGAACCACAGTCAACCACATGGGAGTTCAGTGACACAGCCATTATGCCATCTGCTGGTCCCAACTACAGAGCCAACATCCAAGAGACAATCTAGAAGTTGTCCTCCTCTGAGAAACCACCAGTGATTCTCTGCTATTTACAAAATACTGTTCAAAATTAAGCGTATGACACATGGAGCCCATGACCATCTCCCCCCATGCAGATTTTCTAAACCCTTCTCCTGACACCACCCTCCATAGTCCCTTAGTTCTCCAAATACACTATGTTCTTCCACATCTCTGTACTGTGAAATCCTAGTGGCACTGCTCAATAAGGTAGATAGTCACTAACCACACGTGGCTATTTAAATTTAAATAAGTTAAAATTTAACAAAATTAATATTCAGCTTTTCAGTCATACAGCCACATTTCACTGCTCCACAGCCAGGCATGGCTAGTAGCTTCCAGGCTGGACGATGTATTGAGAGATGTAAAATGTTTCCATCAGCTCAGAAAGTGCCATAGGACAAAGTTACACTTGAGGAAGCATCACTGTCCAGGTCTTGGAACGTAGCTCACAGAAGCTCACCCAAAGGTGAATGAAGAAAAGCCTTGTGTTCATGGAAGGTTCAGGTTTTCTACTTCATTGTTGGTGAAGCTTTCCCTGACCCTCCTCAAACAGAATCATCCAGGTCTTTCTCAAAACATTCAGCATGCATTTACTTACTTGTTCATTCATTCAACAAACACTTATTGAATCTGACTGTATACAAAAGACTGTGCAAAACTTTGAGTTTTAGTGGAGAGTGAGACAGCAACTTCTGTGGCCATTTTCTTGTTTTTAATTTTTGACACTCCTTTTTTTGTAAGAATTATTTTATTTAACTTTATTTATTTATGTAATTTTAATTTGACCAGAGAGGGACAGATTCAGACAGAGAGGGAGAGAAAGTGAGAAAGCAAGCCTCCAGGTCCAGGACTTGAACCATGGTTGACTATGTGGGAGTCCAGCGCCCTTAATCCCCTCGCCACCTGCCAGCCTCTTAATGCTGACCCTCTATACAGCTTTTCTAGACTCTTTTTTCACGCTTGGGAGATAAAAGTGGTGTAATGTACAAAGGGCAGAGATTTTAAGTAGACAATCCCAAACTAAAAGGGATAATTAAAAAAAAGTTTATCTTTTCAATTTCTAAGAAACTAGATTTTAATTATCTGTTATCTATTATCACATTTTATTCTTTGATATGAGGTTGGGACAGGCGAGTATCCCAACACTCTAATGCAGCAAGGTATAACCATCCTCTACATATCATAAGCTCGAGATTTTCATTCATTCATTCATTCAATGTAATTGTACTATAAGTGCTATATGTGACCCTTCCCCAAAAAAAAGTCTAGTATGGATAAGAGGAAAACCACTAAAAGATTAATTTCTAAAAATAATCTCGAACTTTAATCTCTTAATACTGTCCTTAAAGCTACTTAAAAAGGGTTTCAAAATTCTGAGTGATCATCTAATATCTCTTAGGACAATGAGAAAGAAATACCAGGTAAGTGAGTATTTTTAACACCACTCGAGAACTTTTATTTGGGTTTTAAAATTTAAAAAAGACTACCCCAGTTTATAAAGTGTGTTATTTATTTCCCCATGAAACAGTTATTGAATGTCCATGCTGTGCATGGCAGTATTCTGGGTACTTCAGGGGTTACACAGATGAATATATATGACAATTTCTTCATTTCTAGACTGTTTCAGTAAAGGCAACTTAACGAATCTGATTTTCCCAACATTTGAGCATTTTTCAGAAACTGACAGATCTTTATGCAAATGTTGTTGCCAAGCTGTTTGTAATGGTGAAATTATACTTTGACAGTAACTCTTTAAAATATATTAAACCCAGATAAGGTTTTTTTGGAAATGTTGCCAATTAAGTGACTTTAATGAGCTTCTTGATGGTAATGTAATTAAAATTCAGATGTTCTAATTGTAAAAAAAAAAAAATTGTTCTGGGAAAGTTAACAGTAAAATAAGCAAATGTAAAATGAATTGGGTCTAATTTAAATGGTGATTATGTGGTCTTCTGAGAAGATTCTACCAAAACAATGCTTTCAATTATGCTGTTTGTGAAAAAGAAAGACAGCACCTAACAGAGATTTTTCATTTGTCCAATAAAGCAGATATTTTGAGTTGATCCAATAAAACAGACTGAAAAATTTTAAGTGTGGTAAATCATTCTCAGCCTGTAAATGAGAACAGTTAAAACACTTCTTTGGTATTATGGACAGGTACCTTGGCAACTTGAAGTGGAATAATTTCTGAATCAGGGAGAAATAAGTGCCTGGACTTTATCAAGCTATTCATGGGGATAACGATCTGGCTTCTAGCAAAAGCTTCTAATGACCACCTGCTCCGATTATTGGCAGGCAATGCTCCCATGCTGGTCATCTCTTTCTGACACACAGGTACTGTCTTTGGCAAGCAAGAGCAGTATTATTTCATCCCATTGGCTTCAAGTTAATACTCCATTATTTACTTTGAAAGCTGTTTTGACAGTATATGTTTTACCAAAGAGTTCACCCTTGCTCTGTGATTGCATATCCTGTAGAATAGGAGAGAGGTCCAGTCAAGCCAACATCATGCCACAATGGCTTGACAACTTGTCTTCCATCTTTCATAATTGCTGTTTGTGGACAAGCAAATATAAGTGCATCTTTGTTTGCCATTAATTGTTGAGGGAAGGAACTTTTCTCATTGCCACAGAAGGTGAATTTTTAAAAATAAAGTCATTTTGTTTTGTTATGCCAGAGGGAGAGAGTAAGAACATCCCACAGTGGGATATGATCATACCACGCCATAATCCTTTTTCCCCCATTTTCCCATCCTATCAGGATCCTGGGCACACACAGGTGCTGAGGTGTTTTTTAAGCTGCTGGGCTGAGATTTTAATCACAGCTGACCATTTGGGATCTGGCTCCCTATGCATAGTGCTTAACTGCTAAGCCATAGGACTGGCCCTGGAATAAATGTCTTCATGAAATATTTAATAAAATATAAAAATGATGTATATGTCTAAACATAACTATTATTTATTCATAGTTAATTTTGTTTGTTATCAAAATATCCTTTCAGGTATTCATGGATTTAACTAGGAAATTTTAGATACATCATAAAATTTGCTTACATCTGATTGACACAAAACTAAATTTCTTTGTTTAAGAAAAGGTGATTAAAAATGATGATGTTCTAATATATGAAGGACTCCAAATAATTTTTGCCTAAATGGAATTAAAGTATGTGTTTATATTGGTGTAATAAAATGAAATCCATACAAGTTTATTCATAATATTGTGTTGTCAGGAAAGTTATGACATATTTTTGCATAGAAAAAAAACACAGAAAAATGCATCATGACTTTCTTGAAGATCCTTACAGAAAGCAATGCTGTTCTCTCATTTCCTTCAAAAGATTAAAGCAGTATTTTGAAATACTGTAAATTCCTTTCTTTCAAATGAAATACAGCATAGCTCATATACCAATCTTTTAAATACATACTATTCTTTAAAACTCACTTTAGAGGGCCAGCAGGTGGGGTGGTGATTAAGATGCCACATGACTGACCACAGTTTGATTCCCTCAACTGGCAGCTTGAAATCACACCAGGCATATGTGCGTACATGCCCAAAATCTCTCACTTTCTCTCTTTCTGTCTCTTTGATAAGTGCAAAACTCACCTTAGAGACAGCCTCTGTTGTAAGGGCATAGTTGCCTAAGTCAGACTACCTGGTCTGTATTCCACCTAAGAAACCTACTAACTATGTAACTTCAGTCAATTTTTGTAAGTTCCCTCTACTTCAGTTTCCTTAAATAAGATGGAGATAATAATAGTTCCTGCCCCATAGGGTTGATTGGAGGTATAAAACAGTTATTTGTAGAACTAACAATGTGTGACATATAGCAAGTAGTTTGTAGGAGTTTACTAGATACATAAAATAGACCAGTTTTTGGTTGTCATTGTCAATAGAGCCATTCTCAAGAAATTAATGTCTGAGCTAGAAGCTAGTAGTTTCATTGCCATATCAGTGGGTTTAGTTTAAGTGTCAGAATCTTCTATCACATTTTAATGAATCTCTATTCCTTTATTTTTTTTTAGTTCTTTTTTTTTTTTTTTTTTGGAAAGGTTTTTGCTATAGGGCGCGTGTGCTCGCCAGACAGACAGAAAGAGACATAGAGACAGAAAGCGAGAAATCCCCCCCCAGGGGGGATGGTCACGCCGCAATCCCTTCTCCTCCATTCTCCTCTCGGGATCTTGGGCACACATGCACACGCGCCTGGCGTGAGTTTTAAGCCACCGGGTCCAGGACGCGAACCGCAGTCGACTAAGTGGGAGTCCAGCGACATAGCCATTACGCTAACTGCTGGTTCCCATGAATCTCTATTTCTAAAGTAGTGTACCCTCTTAGGAATCACAAATACTGAAGTCATGAGTGCCCATGGAAACTCATTGACTTTGGTCTAGTCTTGAATGAGTCATTCATCTTTGTCTCTCAATACCTGTCTAAGGAGCCAAAGATTTGATAGTAGTCATTGAAACACCTTTGGAGAAGCCAGGGCAATGTGTAATTGAAGGACATGAACCATCTACACATCCAGTTTCACGTGCAACTTAACAAAGCATGACAGGGGCTTGTTCTTGGCCCCATCTCCACTATTCTCGCGTTACCCACCTAACTAGTTACAGTGCTCTCCTCTGTGGGTTTTGTTCAGGGCAGGCTTATTTCTGTTTCAGAGCCTGAAACATCTTGTCTTCTCTTTTCACTGGGCTATGTCCTTCTTATTTAGGTCCCAGCTTAGGGGTTACTGTTGGAGAGAATTTTCCTAATTACTAGGTTTAATGTTGCTTCCATTATGGCCAGAGACTTCCAACCACATTATCTAATGGTCTGTTTTTAGTAAGATTTAGGTGCATCAGAAATTATTTTACTTATGTATGTGCTTATCTCCTACTTGTTTGTCCCATGCAAATACAAGTTTCCTAAGAGCAAAGACCTCACCTGTTTTATCTCTGTTTCCAGTACCTAGACAGTACCTGAAACGTGGTAAAAGTTCAATAAATACTTGCTGAATGAATCCCTCGTTTTTGTGGATAGGAAGATCCACAAAACTGGAATCCTTACGTCAGGGGAAATATATCCAGCTTTTTCTGGAACTTAGTATGTAATAGGAAGTTGTTGTCCCTTCATAGCATAGGGAAAAAAAAAAATCCCTGAGCAGCAGGTGACTCAGTCAGGAGAATAAGGTTATGGAGGACAGGAAATTCAGCCAGAGTTCTAAAAGAGGTTCATCTTTGAAACAAAAATAATTTGGATTAGGAAATGGAAACACAGCCTACTGCACTGTCCTAACTTAGATACTGCTGCCTCTCTATGAATCACCACCAGGACACTGCAGACTAAGGAAATTTGGCACAAAACGTTCAAACTGGAAAAAGTCAAATACGTATCTGAAATGTTTCTGAGTACTCTAGTAGTTTCTATAAGAAAATAAATAAAATAAAAACAAAAACAAAAAACCCTACTAATTTTTGAAAGATGATACATTTTACTTAATAATACATTTTAAGTACTAATGGTTTCTTTTTTTTTTATAGACCACAGATTAGTTTATTTTTAACACCCATCATGCCATGAATTCATAGGGAATAGGTTCCAGTAGCTCAGGCTCCTTTCTATTGGTTCTCACGAAGTGTGCTTCTCTGGGTGGAGCAGGCTGGTGCTATAGTTGAACCCAGGTGCCTTTCTCTTTGGCTTCTTTCTTTTTCTGGTCATTTTCTCTCACATGTTTTAGGAAGCTATCTCTGCTCTTAGAATGTTTAATATGCTCAATACGCACATTGATTCTCTTGGCAAGAATCTTACCCTTAACTTGTTTGTTCACAACAATGCCAACAGCATGCTGGGTAACATTATAGACTCTTCCAGTTTTGCCATGATAACATTTGTGGGGCATTCCTTTTTGAACAGTACCCATTCCGTTAATGTCTGCAATATCATCTTTCTTGTAGATTCGCATATATGTTGCCAAAGGAACAACTCCATGTTTTCTAAAAGACCTAGAGAACATATATCGGGTGCCTCTCCTTTTTCCCTTTGTGTTCGTCTTTTTGGTTAATTACTGGAAGATGGCGGTTCTGGCCAAAAAAAAGCAAATTATATGGTTTCTATCCCTTGGTCAAGTCATATGAAAGAAGTCTAAAAAGTTCACAGGAAATATATATTATGAAAAACACTAGGCATGGTTAAAAAAAGTTTTTACACTGAAATAAACTTGTACTTTAATTTTATTTTTCTGTCACTGTTTGAAGTCACCTCATATGTTTGAGCCTTGAAAGTTTGGTTGGTTGGCTTTTTTTTTTTTCTTTTTAGATTTTGTCACAGGGCGCCTGTGCTTGCAAGAGAGAGGCAATAGGAAAGAGTAAGAAAACACTCCCCAGTGGGGAATGGCCATGCTGCAATCCCTTCTCCACTCTCCTCTCAGGACTTTGGCCATGCATGCACAGGTGCCTGGCATGGTTTTCAAGCTGCCAGGTCTGGATCATGTGGAAGTCCAGTGCCTTAACCACAATGCCATCTACTGGCCCCAGCTCTTTTAATTGCACATTATGTTGTAGTCATGAAAAAGAAGTCAATAAAACACAACTATCAGAATTTGTGCTTTTTATATCATACTTTCTAAAAATAATTCTTTTTATTTAGCTTTATTTATTGTCATCATTATTTTATTTTATGTTTTACTTTGGGAAACAGAGAGAAAGTGAGGGAAAGGGAGAAGCAAGCCACGAGGTCTGGGTCTTGAACTGCGGTCATGTGGGAATCCAGTGCCCTCAGTCACCACCACCTGCCAGTCCCTATATCATACATTTCTAATTGACTATTAAACATGGGCAAGTTTAATGGGTGGGTGGAAATACTTGGCTGGATGACAATCATAGATCCCCAAGAAACACTGAGGCGTAAGTGTTTTACCTGATTTATGCAGTAAAAGTGAGACCAGGAACCCACTTGGTAGCTTGCGTGACACTGGTTTTATAATATTCTTGAAGGAACTTTAATCACCATTAACTATCTTCTTTTATGGAACTGATTTTACATGAATTACAATTTGTATTGGATAAAATAACTGTTGCCTTGGAATAGAGTTCTCAATCTCAAGCAACCTCTGATGTCAGGCAGGCAATCACAATGAGTGGAGCAACTCAAAGAATGGGTCAACAAGGTTTATGATGAACTAAGGGTGGACACTGGTGAGCTGGTGAGTACATCTAATAGGGTGACAGTCACTGACTCAATCACTGCCATATGGAAATGTAGGCCCGTTATTGTCAGACCTTCTGATTTTTGTCAAGAGAAATAAAAACACTGAACAACTAAATGTAAACTCTCCCTTAATTTTGGATCCTTGACATCTAACTTATGGGTAAAGAAAATACATCTGTGTGCCATATTTGACCTGTGAGTATCAATTTCTATCTTACCTAATTAGTTAGTGCTTTTCTTTTAGATGTGAATGAGCCAGGTGCCCCATATATATTATTCTATTTAATTTTGCGCTCTATAAATTAGAAATCAAAATACAGTATTGATGTGAAGAAAAAGGAAGGAATTTCAGAACCTAGAAGATCCTGTTGGTCCAAATCAACTAGACCATGTTCTTCCCACCATCGTCATGCCTCCACGTAATGCTGACAGCGCCTCTTGTCAAATATTCCAGAGTTCATAGAATACCCTTCAGAGGTCTCTGTAACAGATTGCTGCTATGAATCAAATATTCAATTTAGAGTGTACATAAACACAATTGTAGCAGTAGGCCCTTATCAAACGGTGTTAGAATTTAAGTACAGTTGGGGGTCAGTGGGTGGCGTGGTGTTTGGGGCCCTGGATTCCCATGTGATCAACCATGGTTCAAGTACTGTATCTAGTGGCTTGCTTTCTCAATTTCTCTCTCTTTCTCTCTCTCTCTCTCTCTCTCTCTCTCTCTTTGGTAAGCATGCTTGCCCTGTAGGAGATTTAAATAAAAATAATATCAATAAATAAAATAAAATAATTTTTTTATAAAAAGAATTTAAGTATAGTTAAAGAAGTAGCCATTAAGTGGCTGCTAAACAAACATTAGTAGGTTGGTTTTAAAAATGGAGTTTTATAACTATCTTAATGACTTCCATGGGGTCTACATCTTGTTCTGCTGCCAGCAAACTTGTATATATGTATGTACAACAAGCATATCTAAATCCAACTCCTGACTAGACTCAGAATTCTGTTAGCTTTCCAAGCTTCCCATCGCCTCTCTTCCATGAAGCAGTGCTTCTCCTTAATGTTACCCCTGCACTGTGTTTTCCCACACTTGCTCTCTTGCAAACTCCCACACTTCGGCCACGCAACTACAGATGGGGGCAGAGCTAGGGCAAAGCTTTGATGCTACCTCACAAGAATGGTCCTCAAATTGACAGCAGGTGTGTCATGCCAACAGCACGCAGGTGCCAAAGCAGAGCTTCTGAAAATAAAAAGCAATGAAAGTATAAAGCTTAGATTTTATTTCTCCAGATTGGGTTTTTAGAAAAACCAAAAGGAAAATTTAGGTTTCCACGTAAAGTAAGTCTTTTATATCTCTTCCACATTTTTAGTTAGTGTCCATCAACTTATGCTTTTAAAAAGTCACATATGTATCTCCAGGTTGCCAAAGCACTTTCAACATATCCGGAGTACTTTTATTATTTACTTTCTCAAGTTACAGAATCGAGAGTCATAAAATATTGTTTACATAATCTTCTTTAGTGAAAAAGTCCTGCCCAGTGAAACCTGCCATAGGAAATCCTAGTATCGGTTCTTTCATGTAGAGTTAGAGTCTTTTACATGGTATTTCCTTGTAATAAAAATTAGATATTTATCTCTATCAAAGTGTCAAAATTTTATAATAAATCTTATAAATAGCAACTCAATAGTTACATCCTTCTTGTGTCATATTTTTAAGAAAATGTAAAGTTATGGAAGTGATATAATTAATTTCATCTGAATTTTAATTTATTTTGGAAAATAATGGCATATATATTGTATCCTTTTTAAATGTGTTTATTACATACATACACATGCACACACACACACAAGCACGTATGTACTATTATTTGTAAGGTCTAATGCTCAGAATAATATAAAGAACTATTTTGATTTAATAGCAAAAAGACAAATGGAATTTCTAAAGGGGCAAAGATTTGAATAAACATTTCTCCAAAAAAGATATACTAATGATCAAAAAGCATTTGAAGAGACGTCCAACATCCTTAGTCATTAGAGAAATATAAATCAAAACCACAATGAGGTACCACTTACTGCCTGCAAAGATGAACATAATAGTTATAATTTAAAAAACAGAAAATAAATATTGGCAAGGACATGGGGAAATTGGAATCCATGTACATTACAAGTGGGAATGTTAAATGTTTCAGCCACTGTGAAAGAGCTAAACAACTCAAAAAGTTAAACATAGAATTACCATATAATGCAACATTTGCATTCCTACATATGTGCTTCAAAAGCTGAAAACAAGTTCTTAGACAAATACACATGCTGGCATGTTCATAGTAGCGTTATTCACAATAGGCATATTCCAATGGCCATTAGTGGGTGAATGGATGAACATGGAGTATTATTTTATGTTTTTTTAAAAAAGTATTTATTTAATTTACTTATTCCTTCATATATTTTAATTTGACCAGAAAGAGACACACAGAGAGAAGGGGAAAGTGAGAAAGCAAGCCATCCCGTCTGGGCTTCGAACCATTGTTGGTCATATGGGAGTGTCCAGCAACTTAACCACCACCACACCACCTGCTGACCTCATGTAGAGTATTATGAGACTTATAAAAGAATGAGGTACTGGTACATATGAAAAGATGGGTGAACCTCCAACACTTGCTGATAAATGAAAGAAGCCAGACACAAGACTATTATATGTTTTTTTAAATGTAAAATGTCCAGAATAAGTAAATCCACAGACACAGAATGCAGATTGGTGGTTTCCAGAGGATGAAGGGAGAGAGAAAGGAAGAAAAATTACCTAGCACGCATAGGTTTATATTTTGGAAATAATAAGTTTCCTAAAAGAAGAGGTTGTACATTGTGAATGTACTAAATGTCACTCAATACATTTTTATAAAACTCCATTTTCAACAGTTCATTTGTAATTATTTTTAATATAAGTTACAATTACTGCATCTTTTTGGAATCAGTAGACTCAACCTCTTGACATAAGGGAGTGATATAGTCCAAGAAATTAGCCTCTTAGATGCTTTAAATACATACATATTTTGAACCATTGTCAATAAAAAGCATATTGTCATTCTCAAAGAAAAAAAAATTATAATTTCAGTTACACTTGTTTTAGCTAGTGGGTTCTCATATCACCAGACCTCTAAGCAAAGAAGGAAAACCTGGATTCATCACTATTCATCATTCCAAGCCCAGAGCTTGCACCCAATGAACATTCAAAATGCTTAAACCACCAATTATCAGAAATCTCCTCTGGCTGATACATTCTGATCTTCAACTGCACTCAGAGCGACTCTTCCAAAGTGACTATTTCAAATATCCAACCTCATCCTGCCTTCTTACTGATGCTCCAATTCTGTGTTCCTATCAGTCTAGAGAAGATGATAGGGATGTGCTGTCCTCCCAGGCAAGGCCTGCCCCAACACTGAGTTCGCAATCCTAAGCTCTTTTTATGCCCGCAGTGAAATCTGTAGCTGTAGGAAGGCGGAAAAAGACAAGCTTGTTGACTTTCCTTATTGGAAAGGGAAAGCCCTATCATCATTTTGGAAAGCAGTTGTCCAAAAAGTGAAGCAGAGAATTATCATATTCCTAGCAATTCCACTAGTAGATATTTACTATGAGAATGAAAAACAGTCCAGAAAAGAACCTGTACAAGAAGGTTTATAATAGCATTATTCACAGTAGCCAAAAAATGGAATCTACCCAGATGTTCAACTGAAGAATGGGTAAATGAAATGTGGTGCATATAAGAGGTTTTCAAAAAGTTCATGAAAGATGCATATTATGAAGAAAGCTATACATGGATTTAAATTTTTTGCCCCAAAATAAATTCATACTTTAATCCCATTTTCCACAAACTTTTTGAATTCCCTTCAAACATATAATGGGACATTATTCTGCTATGAAAAGGACTGTCAAATTAAAATAAATAAACAAATAAAATTTTAAAAAATTTTAAAGGGGTCAGCAGGTGGCATGGTGGTTAAGGGCACTGGACTCACATGGGCGACCGTGGTTTAAGTACCAGACCTGGTGGCTTGCCTTCTCACTTTCTCTCTCTCTGTACCTCTCTGGTCAAATTAAAATAAATAAAGAAAAGTTTATAAAAAAGACCTGAACTACTGATTTCTGCTATAATATGGATGACCCATGAAATTATTATGCTAAGTAAAAGATGCCATAAAGAAGGCTAAGTATGGAGTGACTCCACTGATACAAACTGTCCAGAATAGACAAATCTATAGAGAGAAGCAAAGTCATTGTCAGGGCTGGGTGAGTGGGTAGGGGGAATGACTACTAAGAAGTATGAGGTCTTTTGGGGGGATGTTGAAAAAGTACTGAAATCTGTGGTAATGGTTACACAAAATTCCCAAATATGCTAAGACTCATTCAGTCTTACAGTTTAAAAAACACTTAGTCTTGTTACCTTAGCTAGCTGGCAGCTGCTAATGGATTCAGAAAGAATCCAAAGTATTTCAGCGGTGCTTAGGAGATTTTGCTTGGACTCCCAAGGCTACTTTGCAAAGCCTTGCTTCAGAAACACAGTACGGCATTATATTCAGATCCAGACATGGCTTTAAGCAACATGGTTGCCTGTTCTAAACCCCTGTTACTTATAAAATAGGGGCAAACATACTTGCTATGTATCTTGAGAATTAGATAATAATATATTCAGAAATCTTTGCCTTTAGTAGATATTCAGTACATGGTAACAATTTCTATTCTTAGGGGCTTGCTCCTCATTCCTGAATTCAAATATTAAAGAATATAAATATTTTATAAAGAATTTTTTTTTATTCAGAATAGAGTATGTGTATATGAGAGAGAGAAAGAGAAAGATGAGCACCTCCCATAGGATCTGGTCACACTGGATCCTCCAGTTCAATCCATCAGATCCTGGGCATTCACACATGCACTTGATGTGTTTCAGGTTGACTGGGTCAAGGAATAGAACTGCAGTGACCATGTGGTATCTTTCCTCTCTTGAGCAGCGCATTACCAATGTGCCGTGGAGTAGGCCAAGAACATGAATACTTTCGGGATCAGCAGTTAGCGTAATGGCTATGTCACTGGACTTCCATGTAGTTGACCATGGTTCACGTCCCAGACCCGGTGGCTTAAAACTCATGCTGGGTGAGTGTGTGTGTGTGCCCAAGATCCCGAGAGGAGAATGGAGGAGAACGGATTGCAGTGTGGCCATCCACCCTGGGGGTTGATTTCTTGCTTTCTGTCTCTCTGTCTCTCTCTGTCTGGCAAGTGCACATGCCCTATAGCAAAAAACTCCCCCCCCCAAAAAAAAGAATATGAATACTTTCAATTTCATTCAAAATATCATTAATCTTTAGATTTGCTGCTTACAATTTAGTCACTATATGAATTCTAGGTAAAAAATGAAAAAAGTAATCTACTATTGATAATTACCTGGTTGGCATTTTATACTAACCATTAGAATCAATGACTACTATCTTTTTCACCTAGGTGTTTAGGCAAATGAAGCTTTGAATTAATAGTGTTGACTTAATTCTTTGCATCAACCTCAACAATCCCAATACATTTACTTAAAACAAGTGTTCATAAAAACATTAAATTGATGCTAAAAAAAATCAAACCAAATTTTAAAATACTCATGGAATCATCTCTTTTGCTGTTCATTCTGCCTAGCAGTAATGGGAAATAGAAGGCAAAAAACAAGGTATAAAAGCCGCAGTCTTAGATTGCTGGAGTTTAATTTATCAGTGTTTATGGAGGAGAATTCTGGTGATCACGGGCTAGATACATAAGAAGGAAAGAAAGGGAAACTATCTTTAGCCTTAGAAAGTGCTTATAGTTAATACTCCACCACGCTCTATGTGGGAAAAAAGAGATTTTATTAAAATGAAAATGAAGTCAGTCTTTACATCCTCTGACAATGTGACAATAAAAAGTACTTGCTTTTCAGTAAGAGTCAGAATTCTAACACAGCACAGAGGACTTCGGACCATAGAGATGTTTCTGACTGCAGAGATGAACATTTTGGCAACTTACCACAAATGAAAATGTAGGAATTTATTCTCTAGATTTGAAGAATAAAATAACCAAACCATGAATTATAATAAATTAAATGTTTAAAAAATAGGGTAATAACTTAAAGAGCCTTATAAATTATCCTTTACAGTTATATCATTTAAATAGCACAGAAAGCTGGGCATAACTTTACAATAAATCTGATAAAATGTAAATTGGCAACACTGAGCAAGTTTTAGGCAGGGGGCGAGGCTGATTACGAGGCACAATGAACAGAAAAAAAAGTGTTCATAATTTCATCTTGTATTTTCTGCATTTTTTTAAGTATACAGATTTCAGATCTTAAATTTTCTAATCGCTGAAGTAAACTTACTTTTACAGAAGACTTTGAAAAATTGCAATGCTTTAATTGGTTCACATTAAAGACTCTCAGAAGCTTGAAGAAAAAAGTCTTTCCAGATGAGCAAGAGGTTGGATAAATGTAATGACATATGGTTTGTTTTTTATAGCTACAATATGCAAAAAATAGTAGCATAACACATGTATTCAATGATATATATGTATTTATACATATAAATATATATCCCACTTATAAATTTTGAGATAAGAGTCTTTTGTACAAATGTGATTTTGTTTTCTTTCTCTTTTTTGTTCTCTTTATGAACAAAAATAACAACTGAAACTTAGAACAATTTTAAACATCTCATTATACCAGGAATCTTGCAAAAGATAAAATTGACGAAGGCAAAGCCATGATGCCACACGGTTCCCTGCACAGACTTGTGAGCATGCTGTCTACAGGGTCTCAGAGCCTCAGGGCAGGAAGACTGTCCATTGATCTTCTCGCTGAATCTTCCCCAACCAGGCTTGCTCAGAATCATTCCAGATGGATGGGTCATGCACTGATTCTTAAATCTCTCTCATAAGGGTATTTCTTACATCCTCTGGCAAACTCAGAACTTCTCCTGGAAGTTCTTCCTTTCTTGCTCCTGGATCCCTGAGCCTATCAAGTCATTCATGGACATGAGAAGGGCCTCCAGTTGTGATATCCTATGTATTTTTTAAGTCTTCAAAGGTTGTTTTTAAGTGATTCACTACACTACTTTTTTGTCTTCAAAGCTATTTTTTTTTCAATTACTGTAAGCTTTTCCCTCAAATGCTATAAATAATGTTTTCTGTTAACTGTATATAGGTATCTATATTGAGTTGTTGGAAAAGTCATGACTTTTTTTCTATGTTGACTTGTGAGCATGCTGTCTACAGGGTCTCAGAGCCTCAGGGCAGGAAGACTGTCCATTGATCTTCTCGCTGAATCTTCCCCAACCAGGCTTGCTCAGAATCATTCCAGATGGATGGGTCATGCACTGATTCTTAAATCTCTCTCATAAGGGTATTTCTTACATCCTCTGGCAAACTCAGAACTTCTCCTGGAAGTTCTTCCTTTCTTGCTCCTGGATCCCTGAGCCTATCAAGTCATTCATGGACATGAGAAGGGCCTCCAGTTGTGATATCCTATGTATTTTTTAAGTCTTCAAAGGTTGTTTTTAAGTGATTCACTACACTACTTTTTTGTCTTCAAAGCTATTTTTTTTTCAATTACTGTAAGCTTTTCCCTCAAATGCTATAAATAATGTTTTCTGTTAACTGTATATAGGTATCTATATTGAGTTGTTGGAAAAGTCATGACTTTTTTTCTATGTTTTTCTATGCAAAAATGCATCATGCCTTTTTCAACAACCCAATGTTTTAACCTTTTCAAGACTCACATATATTTTCAGAAGACCCTTGTTAAAAAGAGTGTTGTAACCTAGGAAGAACACAGCATATTGAGATTACGTCCGAGAATCAAAAATGCATGACAAACTCATCAGGTAAGCTTGACTGGTCAATACTGAAGTTTTATCTCACAGAGCTGAGGCAGGCCTCGGCTAATAGCCCTATCCTCACAGTCATTAAATTAGTTTTTACTTTAACTTTTAATATGGAAAATTTCAAATATATATAAAGTGAGGATAATATCATAATAAACTTGTTGACCTATTAGTCAGCTTCAACAATTATTAATATTTTGCCAAGCTTGTACTTTCTATACTTTCACCCATACACCCACATGCCTTTAAAAAAAAAAAAAACTATTCCATTTTAGGCAAAGTTTACAATTAAAATTATTAATTTTAGCTGTACTGTTTTGACAATTGGATAAAACTGGTAACACTTACCCTAATCACGGTATAAAATATTTCTGTCTCCCAGAAAAAGGTCCCTCCTGGGAAATCCTCTATCTTCTTTCAAGCAACAACTATGATTTTGAGTTTTTAAACCTAGTTTTGCTTTAACTTGAACATCTCCAAATGGATTCATGCAGATAGAATACAGTTTTTTGTGTCCAGTTTCTTTCATGTCATTTTAATATCTGTGAAATCCGTTCACTTTGCTACCTGTATCAGTTGCTGGTTCATTTTTGCTGTTGAGTAATGTACCATGAGATGAATTCCATGTCACAATTTGCTTCGTCTTCCTCTAGGTGACACACAGTTATTTTTAATTTTTAACTATTAAAAAAAGCTTTTTTGAACATTTTTGAGTCTTCAGTAGACATATGTTTTTATTTCTTTTAGATAAACTACCCCAAAGGGGAATTACTGAATATAAAGGTAGTTGTACATTTTGCTTTCAAGTTTAACTTTTTTTCCAAGTGTATGTACTGTCTCTTATTTTTAAATTTCATTTTAAAAGATGCTCTTCTACCATGGAAAGTTGTGTACTACACACCATTCTGCACCTTCTTGTTTTCAGCTAACAACTCAACTTGGAGTCCTTCTGTATTTGTAAGTAGAGAGCTTTCTCATTCTTTTTCTAAACAGTTCTCTATTGATGGCTCCTTGCATGGTTCTACCCTATTACTATTATGTACAATACTGCAATGAAGAAGTTTGTAATTGCATCATTAGCCATATATTTAAGGATATATACAAAATAAAATTTCAATATAGTGTTTTAACCCTACAGGGCCAGCAGCTATTGGTATCTGTAACTTGGATCAATACCACCAAATTACCTTCCAAAAGGTTGTACTATTTGTACTCCCATCCACCATCAATACATAAGAGTCTACCTGACCCAGAGGTTTCCTGCTATAGTACACCATGAACCTAGATCTTTACCATTTTCGAACA
>NW_006160198.1:828577-869453 GCF_000334495.1 Tupaia belangeri chinensis
ACCGCTACAGAAAATAAACATATATCAATCCCACACTCCATGATTTCAGGATGTGAGGTCCCACACAGGACTAGCTACAAAATATGCAAGACATGAAAAATAAAAATGTGGAGACTTGCTCAAAGCTTAGTAAGAATTTCAAGATGGGGGATGGCAGGTCACCACCTGGTAGTTAAAAAACTGGATTCCCACATGGCTGACCATGGTTCAAGTCTCGGACCTGGCAGCTTGCTTTCTCACTCTCCTTCTCTCTCTTTCTCTGTCTTTCTCTGGTCAACTTGAAGACTAACAGTAAACAAATAAATAATTAAAAAAAATATTTCAAGATGGAAAGAACAGAATATTAGGCAACATGGTTGCACAGCTGCATAGGTCATAAGCTCATAGACGTTGCCTTGCTCCTAAATATCATAAAGAAAGCTAGAGCTCTTTCAAAGAGTGCCTTATTTTATCTTAAACATGGATGCAAACTTCTATTATGCTTCATATAATCATTGTGTTTTATATTACTTGTCTCAAGTTACATCGACCTTTTAGGAAGACACATTCCCTTGTAAGACATTGTGAGGCAAACCTCCCAGCAACCTCAGGCACCCGTGTGCTGCTTGATGGGAGAACCCTAAACACCTCTCAGAACTTCTCTGGTTTTGCACAAGCTTTTCAGTACTAGCTGCATAAATGCAGGGCTACCATTATCCTTGCCTCATGTCTAAATAACTGAACAACTGCTGTGATAGGAATTGGAGGTCAAGTAGAGACTGGTGCTGCTGGGACAGTCATGGAAGAGCTGCAAGTCCAAGTTGCATTTGAGGTTTACCTTAATTTTGAGTAACACAGAGCTGATTAAGAGGCCTGATTAGCCATTTCTTGGAAAGAAAGCAGTGATTCGTGCAGCAGGGTTCTTATGTGTCTGTTTTCTCAGAACGCTTATTGTTATGGTTTTGGGCGGTGTGTTGGGGGGGGACCAAGAGTTGGTGTTGGTGGACTTGAGGTGAAGGTAGAGAAAATTTCATGAGAGAACTTGTGATAGTCACTTCTAAAAATAAGAGCAAGCAAGAAGGGCAGGGAGGGAAAAAAATAAAATATCAGGAGAGGATATGTACTGAGAAGCTGGTGCTTTGTTAAGGGATATACACCATCTGCAGAGTCCCCTTCTCAGGGCTGCTGCACCAACGTAGTGTCCGAGCAGCAGACAGGACACAGACACCCAAGACAATAGACAATGAGGGAAAATAGGAAAAATAGAACTGAATGTGCCACAACAGTTAATAAAATGTAACTATCATAGTCGTGAAGATTATAGCAGAAAGGAAGACCAATTTAATCATACATTAAGCCAATCCACGTTTTCAAACCATTACTGTATTTTTAAATGTTGCTCCAGAAGAGCCGGAGGCTCAAGGCCCTTCTCTGCTCTTTTGCCCCCTCTGCTGGTTGTGCCAAGAAGCAGACCCTCAGTTCAAGACATCAGCAGCACCCATGAGGAGGTAAAGAGAGATGGACATTTTATAGAGCGGTGCATTGCAATATTTAATATGTATATGAGTTGCTTTGGGCAATCTGGATAATATGAGAACTCCCATGTGGTAAGTCTTGTTTGGGGCATGAGATTCTGCATGTCTAGCAAGGTCTTGGGTGATATACTAGTCTCAAATCATCCTTTCACCAGCAAGGCTTTATATCTTCAATAACCACCAGCATGAAAACCCCTCAGTGAGCCCAACTTGACTTGAACCTGATCTCCATAGCCTTTAAGTAGCTACACCAAGCAGTTGGTCTGATGCACAAATTAAACAGTTATGCTCATTTGGAATATTTCTCCAGTTGCCTCAATGATTTACTTCCATCCAAGTCAGTTACATCACGTAGTTGATTATATTAGAATCTTGGAACCTAGTTAGGAAATGTTGTGATGATTTTGCCATATGGAATAGGATTTTTATTTTAGAAGGGACATTTAACCACCCCTCTCATTTTACAAATCAGGAGGCAAAGGCACAAAGAGAGTATGTGAACTTGACTAAGGTCACCCGGCTTGTTGGTAGCAGCATGACTAAAATCTAACCATTCTCACACTAATTCTTATGCTGCCAGTCCACATAATTTCCCACTTTTCTATTTCTCTAAAGGGGTCAGATAAATCCTATAAATCATTAAAGGCTTCCATGGCAAGGCACAAAAGTCAGGAAATATCACAGCTTCATATAATCTCAAAGTTTCCCTCATATCTCATTCTTCTGTAATTTAGTATCCCATTCTCTTATCAGTAAATTCACTTTAAATACCTATTAGAAGGAAAAGAGATACTAGACTCTGTCTTATTTGCATCACTTATCTTAGATCTTTTCTTTTCATTTGCCAGATGACATGTGTGCTTGACAGAGAGACAGAGGGAAAGTGAGAAAGCACCCTTCCTTCACAATGGGAAGAGTCATGCCACAGTCCTTTCTTCTCCACTTCTCTTTCTTTTCAGGATGTTGGGCACACACACACATGATACTAGAACTTTCTCAAGCCACCGAGTCTGGGACTCAAACTGTGTAGTCAGCTTTGTGGGATCCAGCTTCCTTAACTGCCATGTCACAGGCAAGTTCACTCTATCTTGGATATTTAATCTTCACTTTGTTCTACCTTTATCCCTGAATCTAATTTACTAAAAGAGGACACATTAGTTCTTAACTGATATTCTTACGCTCCCAACAACAACAAAAAATCATGAATTAATTCCATATAGGGAGGATGATAGGATTCTAAATAAGTATGTATAGGATGAATGATTTATTATTTGGGTAGAAGAATATATGGATTATTATACTCAAATAAATTCATGCCTGTGGCAAGCCAAAAGGCCTAAAAGGCCTTCAAATGAGGTCATGCTCAAAATGGGGTTCGCCATGGGCTATTTAATTTCAAGGTCATTTGTCTTCAACATCGAAATTTACTTTAGTGAACTTAAGTGATTGTCATGCCTGACTGAGAATGCAAGGGGATTTTCCAAACTGCTTTTTTTTTTCATTTCCAACAATAACAAAAAAACCATGAGAGTAAATAAGAAGTTTCCAGGTCTCTGAGATTCCACTTGATAATAAGCGTAGAATGCAGATGAGCGTAGTGAGTAAGCGAGTGAAGTCACTTGTAACAAAAACCTATTATTTACAGATGAGAAATTTATATTGTCAGCATAATATCTGTGAGGCTAAACAGCTGGAGAGTGTATAAAAGGGGAACACTCTGATGCAGAAGTACAGAGCTCAGGACACAGAGCACAGCCAAAGTTCCCAAAGAGGGCTTGCCTAGCTCCACCTGCTCTGCTCTGCACCACAGTATCTGAAGGTAAGATTGATACTGGGTAATTGCAACGCTACGAAACCTTTTTTGGGGATTGCTAAGTATTTTTAAGGGAGCAAAGTATTAGGAATTAAAGTATTGTTCTTTCATTTTAAACTTCCTTACTAATGATACACAGAGCAGAATTGAAATGAAAAGCGCTACCATGTGCGCTTACATCTATTTTAACAAAGAGAAGCTGCAATGTGAGGGGGAGAAGCGATTCAGTGAAGTCATATAAAATAGAAGGAAAAACGAAGATTGAAATCAATGCACTTGTTACAAGACTTAACTTATGAGAACTGCCTTTTAAAATAAGTGGTAACATTTTGAAAATACTTTTCCTTGGATTTGATAGATGTGTACACTACTTTGAACAGAAGGCGACTTCTAAATTGATCAGAAATGTGTCTATTAGAAAGACTATATCAGCAATCGCTCTTTACTCATTAAAACCTCTGGTTTTCCCAAAGAGTTGATTCAATAACATCTTTTATATATTCAAATGTCTATCCAAAAAATCAAAGTCTATGAAATCAGCTCTTTGTAAGTAAGAAACAGCATATTTGATATGCATAACAAGTATCATCAATTATTAAGGATTTCTTTGAAAGGGTCTGAATAAAACCACAAATTAATAATTATTTATTATGTATTAAGGATGACTAGTAATAAATTAAATCTAAAATAGCTACACTCTGTTATAAAATTAGTACATATCTTTAGAAAAAATAAGCAAATTTACAAAGATCCTCAATGGAGTAAATGATTAAGTAATGTGTTTTACACACACACTGAGAACCTCTTAGATGAAATGATCCAACAAGTTTGAAAAGTATTTTATGTGGCCTGAAATGCAAATGTAATGTTTCTTTTCCTAGGTATAAAATTAATCTGTCTAAAAGACTCCTTACTCAGATATACTATTGTGATGATAGCTTCCTTTTAAATTTAAATAGAAATGTGTGGTTATTAGAAAACTACACACTCTTTTCTTACACCTCAGAAAAAGAGAGAAAAAAATTGAGAACTTTTTTTTTGAATAAGGTTTTGGTACTAATATAACATATATTAACTTTTTCAATGATAGTATTCAATCAGCCTCTTTTTTTTTAGCAATTTCTTAGACTTTCGCTAGGTAAGTAAATATGATTTTAAAAGTCAATTCATAGACGATTTCAAAGACTTAACTTTTTCATGGTTGTTTCTTCTTCTAGCAGTTCCCACAGTGGTAGAATACCACCTGCTCTTCATCTGCCTCAATAGAACATAATAGAAGATAGTGAAAAATCTTTAAGGACTTCGAGAAGGAATTATTGGGTAGTTAGGAAAGACATGATTCATTTTGCGTAGAAAAATACATTATAACTTTCCCAACAACCTAATGTTTAGGGCTAAAGTGACAGTTTTCATTCTTATACAAGAAACATTTTTAGATATAATCCTTAAAAAAAAGTGCTTGCTTTAACTTTTTAAATATGCCTGAAAGCATGGATACTATAGTTATAGTTATAACTAGGAGAGACTACCTAAATACATGAAAGGTTCTCGAGGTTTGTCAACCAGTTAAACTGAAGCATATCAACATGCCAAATTAGTCATGAGGAATGAAGAAAGGTGAATATATAATTCCTTTTATATTGACTTATCTAATTGGCCATTTCATCTGCAAGACTTACTATTTCAAAAAAAAAAAAAGTTACACTGTAGGTATTATAGTCTCTATGTTTTAGTACCAGAGATAGTAAATATGGCCAGGATGCTAAAGAAAAGATGGATGGTTTAAAATGATAATATTTGTAAAATTCTTATTCCAAACCAAATGTCATTTGCTAAAAATACTCATTCAAATTATTTATGGATAAACATAATCAAACTTGGACTGAAATCCCTACTTTTCAAAAGAACCCCAGTTGGATTTGAAAGTAGCAAAGAGAAGCCATGACAAACACTGGACGTAAGGTTTCCATTCAGAAAATAGAGGGGCTTGCTTTATGGGGACATCCCGTCCCCCATTCATTTGGCCCCTGTCCCCATCCACCCTGTATTGTCACATCCTTGGCTTCTATGCCTTTGTGGACATCTGCTTGTGCTATGAGAACAGGCAATCAGGTTTATCCCGCACCCAGGTCTATGGTGTTACTTGCAGGGAATAACATGTCCTGGACTAAGGCCAATTATAAAACAACCTGGGACTTCCAAGACTTTGGAAGCAAGCACTAATTTTCTTTCTGATACTAATCTCTTAGTTTCTTGGTTGTGATTGTTCAAATTGCCAGAAGCATTAGTTCTTGCTGCAAATTGCTTGTCTTTAAAATGATTTTTCCCTTTAATTTAGAACAGGTCAAAGCACCCTAAAATACCTCAAATCTGTTGGCCGCTTTATAATTACAAAGTCTAGACCAAGTTACACTATTTAAAATATAAATGAATAATACATCTGAACCGACAGCTGGTATGCCAAGTTGTAGCCTGAGGCTGCTTTAAGATGGTTGAAATGCAGTATAATGTAAATGCTTGGAAGTGAAGGACTATTAATTGAAAGCCAGACTGATAGTGAAAGGGGGGGGTGGCATTATGGATAAGGTGCCATTCAGGCTAACCATATGTAGCATATCATCTACAAGGGATATTTTAAATGTTTATCATGGACACTTTTAATTTTAAGTCTGAAAATGAGTCTTCTAATTATTAACAGAAGTGTCCTACATTAATGAAAAAGCTTGATAGTAGAAAACATCTTTTATATCCTTTTATGCCTCTGAAAATTTGAAGAAAGATCATAATCCACTATGTAGAAGTCAATTGCAATTATAATCAGAATAAAACTGATAAGACTAGCTTTTTCTTTCTGTTTGCATTTACCTAATCAAAACTGAACTAATTTAACTGGACATTTAAAAACTGATTCCCTGTCCCTCTCCCCCCGGTTCACCCCCTTTCCGTTCTGACAGGCAGCAAAGATGAAAAGCATTTACTTTGTGGCTGGATTGTTTGTTATGCTGGTACAAGGCAGCTGGCAACGTTCCCTTCAAGATGCAGAGGAGAAATCCAGGTACTGTAAAGACTTACACTTGAACCGATGTAGCACTCCAGTTAGAATAAAGCCTGTGCAAACGACGTTTAAGGAATAGGGCCTTAGTAGTTTGGAGTAAACACTCTGCACAATTGTCAAATATTTAAAGTATCATTGGGATAAAAGCAGACTTTTCTAGAGGGTACATTAGAGTGTTTGTATTTTCATAACCAAAGGGGTAGCAACTATTGAAAAGCATGTTACTTCGCAAATTATGGCTCTGAATTCTTCAGATAATCCTATCTTCCATTCGTTAGGCATTGCATAGATTGTTCTATTATTCACACTATCTCTGTTTGTTATTCCCTTTAAAAATAACATTGCTTCTTGCTAATTGTAAAAGTCATACATGTTCATCATGGAAAATATGAAACACATGGCAAAAATTCAAGTACTCAAATTTTACTGTCTGTCCAGAGAAAACTATTCAAAATTTTTGAATTGGTATATTACTTTCTCATAACTTAAGTATATTATATATAAATATCTCAGCTCATTATATGCTTTTGTATCTCTGAACATTGTATTATTAGCTTTTTCTTCCATTACTAAAATACTTATTAGATGCATATTTAGTGGCATGCTATTTTGTCTCCAGAGTATCAAATATTTATTAAGCTATTTCTCTTCTACTAAACACTTAAGAGGTTTTTAAGTTTCCCCAGAGTACTAAAATAATATTTTGTACATACACTTTTCCCTAAATCTTTTACTGCTTTCTGAGGATTGATTTCTAGCAGTAGAATTACTGTGTCAAACAGTTTGAGTGAGTTTTAAAACTTTCATAATATCTTGTCAACTTGCTTCCCAGAAAAGTCATACAGATACATGCACATACCCATTAGCAATGCTTCTCACGATACTCTCTCCACTATTTCATCTTCCATCATTTGACAGGTAAAAACAGGCTTTTTCTCATTTCTGAGTATTAACCACATTGACTATTTTCTCAAATATTTATCATGCCGAACTGTTGAATGTTTGTACACATACTAGATTACCCAGTGTACAGTGTCAAATTAGCAAGGGATTGTTTTCCTTGCTCTTCTTTGAACTTTAAATTCTTTCTCCCACCCTTAGCTAGGTACCTTATAACTAGGTACTTGAGCTGCTTTTATGTTAATATATGCAAAACAGAATTGAGAACATAAATCTGCTGCCCAGAAAAAATGATTCGGGATTCTTAACTTTTAGAATATTCAAGTCACTACTCTCTTCTGTCATTATTAACATAATCATGAGTAGATTAATTTGTGGAAAAGATTCATTTGATTCTCTTTCAGAAAAAAAGAAGTCAGTTGAGAAACCTAATACCAGGATTCAAAATAAGACTATACTTAACTGTACTAAAACTAGGGTATTTCCATGACAAGCCAAGGTCTCACTAAAATACCTTCTTCACTATCTAGCCTTATTGCTTCTAAGTGGCTTTGTAATTTGTAGCAAAGATGCTTCTTAAGCGAGTCTGCCCTTGAGGAGAGATTACATCGCACTACTCACTCTTCTTCACAGAGCATTCTCAGCTTCGCAGACAGACCCGCTGACTGATCCTGATCAGATGACGGAAGACAAGCGCCATTCCCAGGGCACATTTACCAGTGACTACAGCAAGTATCTGGACTCCAGGCGTGCCCAAGATTTTGTGCAGTGGTTGATGAACACCAAGAGGAACCGGTGAGAGAACCAATCTGATCCAAAAGTTTCTCATACATGTTCTAAATATGTCTAAAATGTATTCTGACTTTATCATACTCAATAAATAGTGTCCAGAAGCTCCTCCGATTTTGATGATTATAAAGGTTGATATCTTATCCTTTGCATTATGCCTCCAGGGCTATGTCTTACCCCACATCCCTCCAAACCCCTTACCTACTCACTAGCGTGGCATAGACTTTACATTGTTTTCCCAACTGTGATCTTAGCAATATTTACTCTCTTACTCATTTTCCTTTAAAACTGAAAATTGACTTGTGAACCTGAGAGTTTAGGAATCAAATTTCTAACCAAAAGATAGAGTAAGTTTAACATTCTCTTGTAGGGGTTCAAACCCATGACTACAGTCACATTAAAGTATTCCCTAGCCAAGTTAAGAAGTAATGGAAACAGATGCATTCTTTTTCTTGTAGAATAAAATCCAAGATATGCATTTAAAATCACAGCCTAGCTGCACAGCATAAAGAGGGAAGGCGGCAAATAAGAACACAAGCTTATCGTAAGGCATACATTTTAATGCTAGATTTCCTTTGATGAGTGTTGGGATTTTTGATGCATCTAGGCTACTGGAGAAAATTTTCCACAAAGGTTTCACAGAAGTGGTGGAATTTCACAATTTCTTTGGAAAGTGGCCCATAAGGGGAAGAGAGTTATGCATACAAAGTAGCTTAAGGGATCTAAAAATCAGAAAAAGGACATAGATTTGCCTGAATAGAATGAAGAAGGGACTGAGAACAAGAAAGAGAGAGCAGAAGCAAGGAGGAGTCAGAGAGTTGTTAACCAAAAGTTCTTAAAATTAAGAGTACACCTACTCAAAAGATAGCTGTCGTAGACAGAATAGATACTGGGAGAAATGCCTGTCAAGGACTCCAGGTCATCAGTGAGACATGAGAAATCACAAACTTCTAAGAATGAAAACAACTATCCTCATATTCTAGAATGGTAATGCTATAGGTCAGTAAGTTAATGTAAAGCAGTGACCACTTGCAGGGAGTGTCTGCTGTGTATATAAGCGGAATCCTTTCAGGGGATAGATGCTCGGGAGACTGACAGCAGCTGATGGTCATTCACAAGGTGCTTTGCATACACTTAGGGCAGACAGAGTCATCTCCTTTGCATTCTTTCTTGCAAGCAGATCACACATTTTCTTCAGCCCATTATCATATGGTCCTTTCAAAGACATTTTGAGATGGCCCGTTGCTTTCCCTTGAATCAATTAACTACTCTGACCCTATCATGCTAATAACAACCAGCTGCCTTGTTTGCAAGTTGCATAGCAAGGTGGACGGCCTATATAAAATGAGAGGAAACTAAGTGATGCTGCTTTGATAACCAATGGCACAGATAAGCAAGGGGAGGTGAAAATGGGGATCTGGGGAAGAAATGGAGCAATTTAGTCTCTCCTTAATTGCTATGAGCCCGCTCCCAGCAATTAAAATCCAGATCATGAATGTAGCTTCAAGGCTAATCACGTAGCCACCCTCATCTCTCAAACTTCAATCCCCTCCTACATAATATCCCTAACACAAACTGGCCACTGCGTATAGGTGAGAACCATATTGCCCAAGAGACACATCTTCTACTTAACTTGCGCACTTCTTTCAGGAATAACATTGCCAAACGTCATGATGAATTTGAGAGACATGCTGAAGGGACCTTTACCAGCGATGTAAGTTCTTATTTGGAAGGCCAAGCTGCCAAGGAATTCATTGCTTGGCTGGTGAAAGGCCGAGGAAGGCGAGAGTAAGTCTGTACATTCTTATTTGACATTTTTTTTCTCCCTTCATGCAGAAAATTTAAGGCTACAGTTATCTATATATGAAGCTGGATTATAAAAGTAATTCGTATATCTCACAAACTAAGAAAATAACTCCTAATGGTGAGAAATGGTATACAAAAGTCTAGTCCATTTTATCTTTGGTAGCAAGTTTTGTTTTGTTTTTAGGGTTTTTTTTTTGTTTGTTTGTTTGTTTTTGTTTTTTGTGGTTTTTTTTGCCATAGGATTGTGACCTTGCTGAAGAGAGACAGAGAGAGGGAAAGTGAGAAATCACCCTTCAGGGCAGATGACCACACTGCAATCCCTTCTCCTCCATTCTCTCTTGGGATTTGGGGCACACATACATATGCACACCAGCATGATTTTTAAGCCATTGGGTTCAAGTTGACCATGTGGGAGTCCAGTGCCTTAACCACCATGCCACCTGCTGTCCCAGTAGCAAGTTTTAATAATAAAGTTGGGCAAGTTCCATTTTTTATACTCCTTTGTAATTGTATTGTAATTGGGTATAAATCTGATGTCTAAACCAAGACACTTTTAAGAGCAAATAAGTTACATTGATAGCAATTCACATAGGAAGTTTAAACTAGGACTAGCCCAGGAAAGCTAGAAATGAGGAGGGGGGAAAAGAAATAGTACCAAAAACTTTAGATATTTAAGTAAAACTTCTAAAATTTTAAAGTTTGACTTTCAATTTTTTCATGTGTTCAACATGTACTTACATGCTAAATATTTAAACCAAAATGTAGTGAAGACTGAGGGACAAACATAAGATGCTGATGAAATAACAAAGAGCATATATGTAGAAATATCTATATATTTGACCACAAATCCAGTTTTTTATGGGGTTGTTATATTATGATCAAAGTTAAAAGGAGATTATGATCTTCAGTTACTGACCTAAACCTTAGCACTACCAAACTGATTCCTGAGCCATCTCATTTTCTCTTGACCATTTTGATTGACGTTTGAGATATAGAGAGGTGGGAAATTTATGTTCAGCACTGATTTTAAATCAGATTTGAAACAAGCTTACTAAACTTAAGAGATCTCCACATGACTGGAAAGTAGTATTATGGTTTCTATTTCAAATATTAATAGTGAAGCTTGCAAAACCAGTGGTAAACTCGTTGCTAATACTTGAGGATATTTTATTGTGTTTTAAAAGAATACCAAAAATTCTACATTGGTAAAGAGAAAATTTAATATAGACTAAGCTTTCATCTCTTAATTTTGCCAGGTTGCCCCAATAATCACTGGTTTTTCTAGATACATTTTGTGAATCACAGACAGGTGAATTGCCTCAACTATAGCTTCTGTAGTGCTTCTTTGAAGCAACCTGACATATTGAAAAGGGCATGAAGTTATAAAGGACGCCTCGAAAAATTCATGAAAAATGTATATCATGGAAAACTGCACATGCATTTCAAAAAAATTTTACACCCAAACCATCTCATTAATCAATTCCGTTTTCCATGAACTTTTTTGAGCTTTCATTTCAGATCCTAGCTCTGCAGCTTTCCACGTTTCCAACTGTGACTAGTTCACATGGATTTTTCTGAGGCCTCTCATAGCAGGTCCTCTAAAAACAGAAGCCTTTATTGCTTTCTTAATGAGCCGTGCTTTTGTTACCAATGGTAGGCAAACCATAAGTGATTATTTAAACTGTCTCACCAAACACTAATTTTAGCCTTCATTTTCTTAGTTTCCCTGATGAAGTCGCCATTGTTGAAGAACTCCGCCGCAGACATGCTGATGGCTCTTTCTCTGATGAAATGAACACAGTTCTTGATAATCTAGCTACTAGGGACTTTATTAACTGGTTGATTCAGACCAAAATCACTGACAGGTAACTGATTTTTACTTAATTCTGAAAACCATCAAAACTTTCATACATATGGATTGTCACACTGGTACAAATTGTCCCCTAGATAGGAGGAGAAATTCTTTACTGCCTTATATGATAAAAATTATGCATTTTTAAATAATTTAGGAGTACATCATTACATTTGTTGTTTACCATTATAGTTTTTATCCACTTACTCATTTATTGCAAAAACCTTGCTGAGTATCTCTGAGATACAAGACACTGTAAATATATTTATATATATGTGAAACATGAAGACACTAAGCCATTCACATGTTAACGTCACATTAAAATTGAGATAGATATATATATATACACATATATATGCTGAAATTTTAGTGCAACAGTGAAATGCCAGCATATACAGTATTATATACTCAATCTGATAAATGTAGTAGTAAAAACTGAACACCAAAAAATAACTACCTATCAGGCTAGCTGCATGGCCTAGTGGTTAGGGGAGCTATATCTCAAATGACTGACCATGCAGTTTGAATCCTGGTCCCAGACACTTGAAACCATGCCAGGAAAATGTGAATGTGTTTGCCCAAAACTCCGACAAGATGGAGAAGTGGAGAGGAAGAAACTGTAGCGTGACCACACTCTATTGGGGTGTGCTTTCTTCCTCTCTCTCTCTCTCTTTCTTCTGTCTTTCTCTGTTGAGCACATACACCTCTGGCAATTTTTAAAAAAATAAAAATAGCCACCTATATTGATACATTTCGATTGCTTTTCACAATAATTCATAAATATATTTTTGGCAGGTAGCCTTTTGGATAAATCATATTAAACAAAAATATTTTAAGAGTACAAAGAACAGGATTACAAATGAAGGGATGATAACAATATTTATAAAAAATAAATCATTAAAATATTCCCTAGATAAGTGATTTTTAAAATATTTTCTAGGGGGACCAGCAAGTGGTGTGGTGGTTAAGTGCTCTGGACTCCCACATGGGTGACTGTGGTTTGAGTTTCAGACATGGTGGCTTGCTTTCTCACTTTCTTTCTCTCCCTTTCTGGTCAAATTAACATAAATGAATAAATAAAGAAAGTTAAATAAAATATAATTCTTTTACAAATATTTTTCCTTTTTACAAGTTTTTGCTATAGGGCATGTGCGCTTGCCAGACAGACAGAGAGAGACAGAGAGAGACAGAAAGCGAGAAATCACCCCCCAGGGGGGATGGCCACACTGCAATCCCTTCTCCTCCATTCTCCTCTTGGGATCTTGGGCACGCACGCACACGCGCCTGGCGTGAGTTTAAGCCACTGGGTCTGGGACGTGAACTGCAGTTGACTACATGGGAGTCCAGCGACATAGCCATTACGCTAACTACTGGTCCCTAAAAAATATTTTTTAGATAAGTTAATTATATCATCTGGTTATCATAGTTATGTTAAATCATTGTCTTGTTTTTGTTTGTTTGTTTGTTTTGTTTTGTTTTTTATCTCTAGGAAATGAGTAGGTCACAATTCAAGATCATCTTTACAACATCAGCTACCAGCCATGTGAGATGTTTGAAATTTTAAGTTCTGTAAATTTAAGAGATATATTTTGAAGTCATATTGCTTTGCATGCCAATAAATATTTTCTTTTAGCTCTGTGTATCCAAAAGATAGTAAATGGAATAAACGATTGTCAAAGTATTGTCATGAACATCAGCTTCAAAATATCAATGTGCTGGCTTCTTTTATTTTCTTCTTATTTTGAATTAAATACCCCAATCTATTTACATTTAGTCATGAAATTATTTTTCTATAATATTATTTGTAACTGTAAATTATCCTAATCACAATGTACCTGCTTTATAATAACAGAAGAGGAGAATTAATAGCCACAGTGGCAAAAATGGAAAGAGAATGTTGTTCTTGAAACCTTTTCATAGAAACGCTCAGCTTTCAATGTATCAAAGATTCAATAAAATTGTCAAGCTTCTTCATTGTCTGTTTTCTATCTATATGCCCTCTTTATTCATGTCGCTACTTCTTCCAAACCACCTTTGTTCCTTAGTCAATAGCCTACAAGTCATCTCTTTTACGCAGATAAGACTCCATGTTTTAAATGACTGCATACTGAAGTCAAAGGCTTAATATTTCAAGCCAATATTGAAAAATCAGGGTTTTTCACATAAAAATGTTGGCTTCTGGCTTCTTTTGAAAAAGAAGGTTTTCGAGTAATAAGAATTAAGAAAGCAAAGCTCTTTTGGAGCTAAGCAACATTTGCGTCTTTTAAAGTGTTCAGTTTTCTTGAACTCAGTACAGTGCCCTTAGACACATATTCACACACCTACACATGCTCACACACCCCAACCACAAGGTACACCCCTCAGCTCTAGTTCTGGCCCACTTTGCCAATGTACCTCACCAGCCCAGCACTGTAGGCATTTTAATTTGCCTCCCTCTCATGCCCTATCATATGGTTTCCTTGTTGGACAAAGACCAGTATCTTGGGCCAATTTTGGTGCTAATTGCCAAGCCTGAGATTTTCCTTTGCTGTATACACCATTGCCAGCTCTCTCTTTTTCTTTCTCCGTAGGGCTCCTGTAAGGTACTAATCCACCATTAAGGTTCCAAAGTTTGTAAATTACTCATACACCTCAATCAGCAGCAGTTAATTAGAAGTAATGTTTCTAATAATTGCTCTCACCTATTCACATAAGGACGAACTTTTTCCTGAACTGAATAGAAAATTTAAGACTAGAGTTCTCTAAGTAAGGCTAGTGCTAGCTGTAAAATCCTGAGCAGGTCATTTAAGCTCTCTTTTATTAACTTCTTCATGTGAAAAGGTTGAAACTGTCTAATCACCACCAGATCTTATGGAAGTCTTTGTTTATAGCTGTATTTTGCCAAAAAATGAGATTTCAGTAATAATAGGATCTTGAAGTACTCCTCTTAAAATGATTATCATGGAGCTGTTCAGGTCAGAAGTCACCTTGTATGTATCACAGTTATGTCTGTCAGCTTCTCCAGAACTCAACCCATCATATCTTTCTCCAAACTGTACTAATGAGAAGGCTCACAGGCTACCTAAGTATTTTCTGAAAGAAGGATTTTTGTTTGTTTCTTTGATTGTTTGTTTGTTCTTGGTAGATGATAGCTATGTTTATTGTTAAGATATTCAAATGGTAAGATCATAGTATTCTATTTTTCACAGTTCTGATCCAAAAACTTCAAAGCAACGCTCTAATGTCTGCCATGTTTTGAATGCACATTGCTACTTTTCCCTCTCCCATACTGGCATACATGACCCAATATACTTCATCCAGAACCACAGTTTGATTTGAAAATGGAATATATCTGTACATGCATGCACATGTTTTCATACCAGAGTCAAAGACTTGATACCATCTCCATGCACACTACAATTAAGCAACAGCCTTCAGAACCATAGGCTCTACTTACACAAAGGAGAGAAGGAAATCATCTAAGAAAATAGGCACTAGCTGGGGTGAATGAAAGAGAAGAGCATGAAACAATGAATGTGAGTCAAGCCTAAAAGAGTGCCAAAGATCAAAACCAGAGAAGATGAATCTGTCTTTAAGTTCAAGAGACAAATTAGAGAATGACAAGAGAAAATGAAGTGAGAAGCCATGTAAGAGTAGGAATTAAGTTAAATATATTAGTTAGGTATAGGTTTGATATGTGTGATATAAACCCAATCCCAGGAAATAAACTAAATAAGGGATTATATTTTTCACAAAACACTGAGGCCAGAGCAAGAAGTCCAAGAGTAAAACACACCAGCAAGAGCCCATGATCTTTTTCTCCCCGCTCAGCTACCATTAGCAAATTGCTTTCTTCCCATGGTTACCTTATAGTTGAAAGATGGCCGCTCCATCTCCCAGCTCCTATCTACTTTCCAGAGAAGATAGAAGAGCCAAAGGAGAAAGATGAATAGGAGTAGAATGCAGAAGAGAAGGAAAAGGAAAATAAGAAGAAACATAGAAAAGGATAACTGGCCATCAGGAAGGGAATACACCAATTTAGAGAAAGTAGTTTTCTAGAAGTCTAAAATCTCCCAGCAGATTTTAGATTATGTCTTTTTGGCCAGAAATGTGTCCCATGACCTATTCTGGTTACAAGAAAGGCTGGGAGATGTTGTCTTTCAGCTAAATCTGTTGCAGCCCATATAAAAACAGAAATCCATTAGGAAGGAAAAAGAAAATAATTAATATTATGTATGCAACTAAATTCATTGCGCTATTTAACTCTCAGAGTATGAAGCTTTGTTGGCCTAATTTAAGTCAAAGCATACTTACAGAAGCCTGGACTCCCTCTGAATATAAGGCAATAAAAAGAAAACATCTGACAAAGAAATTACTAGAAAATATTAAGCATAAACTGGCCTAAGTATTATTATGGACGAAGATCTAATATAATCTCTTTTTTTTATTGTGTTTTATGTATTTTGTTTGTTTGTTTGTTTAGGTTTTTGCAATCAGGGGCTTACACTTGCCAGAGAGAGACAGAAAGAAACAGAGAGAGGGGGAATGAGAAATGCCCTCCAGGGAGGATGGCCACACAGAAGTCATTTTTCCTCTATTCTCCTCTCAAGATTTTGAGCATGCATGCATGCATGCCCTGCATAATTTTCAAGCCACTGAGCCTGGGACTCGAACCATGGTCAATCGTGTGGGAATTCAGCACCTTAACCACCAGGCCAACTGCATGTACCCTAGTTTTTTAATTTTTTTTAAAGTGTGTCTTTTGTATATATATATATATTATATATATATATATATACTTGAATTTTGTATTGTTTATTATTTAACTACAAAATTAATATTAAACAATAAGGATAAAAAGTATAAGGGTCAAATTGAATGAAGATATAGTGTTTTTTTAATATAAAACACAATATAAACACTCATATTTTAATAAAACAATATTGCAGAAACAAAACTAATATAAATATGAACTAATGCAATTCAATTTTATTCATTCATTAAGAAAAGATTATCAAAATAACCAACAATGCAAAATTCAACTCTCAACTATATACAAAAGGCACACTTAAATAAAAAGACTATATTAAATTCTAATTTATGATAAACATAGTATTTTATGGCTATATATATATATATTAACCAGAGAGAAAGTACACTTGCCAGAGAGAGACAGAATGAGAGGGAGAAAACACCTCTCATGGGGAAGGAACACTTGCAATCCCTTCTCCTCTTCTCCATTGCTGGGATTTCAGGCATTCACTCACATGCACCCATTGTGTTTTTCAAGCTGTTGGAGACGGAACTCAAATTATGCAGTCAGCCACATGGGATCTAGTTCCCTTTACCACTAGGCCATGGGACTACCCTGGATACATTTTTAATATAATAAAGCATGTACTCCAGCCTAAAGTTTCCAGTTTACTTAATAAGAAATATCAGAGGATTTACAATAGAATCAGAAACAGAGAAAATAAACTAATTATTTTGGCTATTGATTGATACTGTTTCAGAGGTATTAATAAATACAATTAAGCAAGAGAAAGTACCCAGTTACAAAGAATATAGTAAAACTAATTCTACTGAAGAGCAACGTGTTTGTATATTTTATGGAAAACTTATCAAAAACGATAAGATAATTTTTGAGAAGTTTTTGCTATAAGGCATGTACACTTGCCAGAAAGACAGAGAGAGAGAGAGAGAGACAGAAAGCAAGAAATCACCCCCCAGGGGGGATGGCCATGCCACAATCCCTTCTCCTCCATTCTCCTCTCGGGATCTTGGGCACGCACACACACGCGCCCTGAGTGAGTTTAAGCCACCGGGTCCGGGACTCAAACCACAGTCAACTACATGGGAGTCCAGCGACATAGCCATTTCGCTAACTGTTGGTCCCAAAACAATAAGATAATTCAGTAAATAAAAGATATGTACAGAACACCAATACCTTTCAGACAGAAAAGAAACCTAAAATAAATACAGTCAATTCTCATTAAGTAATCACAGTTATGTTCTAAAAGGTCACCATGAAAAGTGAGTTAGTGAATATTGAAATATTACTCCTAGGAGTATGTACATTTAAGTTCCTACGAGTCTCTGGTAACATTTTCTTTTTTAACTGAAACGTCATTTGCCTCATATAGTTTTGTTTGCCAGTGTCCTCATGAAACAAGGCATTCTTACTAGCATTGAAATCCTGCCCTTCCACACAATCCTTTTCTTGTATGATACTCAATGGGCATTTAAGAAATTTTGCAACCTCTTTATCTCCAGAGCCCCCCTCCCTTGTTTATCTGCTAGTTTAACATATTTCATGCTGTATCTACTTTTTAAATAATATTTTTATTATAACTTCTTATTTATATATAATATTGTACATCTTTGTGGAGTACAATGGTTTTATTCTGTATCACCTTTTTTGAAATATGCAACACAGCCACAACAGCTGAGGGTTGAAATTCTCTTGACTTTGGATAATGTGACCAGATGATTCTTTTCAGCAATGCTATCCATCACACTTTTTTTTATAATTCATAATCATTTCATGAATCCACAAAATTAGTCAATCCTGGCACTTAAAAACACTAGACAGCACTTCAGCACCACATTTGGAAGCCATTTTGAACAGGGAAATGACTAAAATGAGTACACAGATATGAACAATATGACACTGACAGAGCTCAGAAAGGACACTTGTTCACAGTGTGAGCACTGAAACAGTAAGGCACAGTGTCAGCTTTTCTCGTCGTAGCTGGGAACATGTGCATGGGGTGACGAGTTTTTCACCACACTGTGTGTGTTCATAAATTGCCACTTACATACTGTGAGCATTGGTTTAAGGTTACAAATATATTTTATTTAGTAGGTGAATTCACAAATCTGGAATCTGTGAATAATAAGGCACATGTAGATCAAGTAGAAACCAGAGTAAAATGATGGATATTAACTAGCTATATTTGTTTTGCACTGATACAGATGAACTAAATATTCAAGGTAAAGACTACACTCAGTTGAAAAAGTGGATTAGAATAAATTAAATCTGCTCTTACAAGAGACATATTTTACATATAAAGATATAGAAGTTAAAGTAAAAAATTCATGGGCCATCCTCATCGCCTAATGGTTAAGGGAGCCAGATCCCAGATGGCCCGCCATGTTTGAAGTCCTAGCCCTGGTGGCTTGAAAACATGCCAAGAAAATGTGCAAGTGTGTCTAAAGTCTGATGGAATGGAGAAATGAAGGTTAAAGGATTGTGGCATGGTCAGGTCCTCTTGAGGAAGGAACACTTTCTTTCTCTCTCTTCATTTCTCTGGTCAGGTCCTCTTGAGGAAGGAACACTTTCTCTTTCTCTCTCTTCATTTCTCTCAGACAACACATGTACTCTATGACAATTAAAAAGAAATCAAAAAGGACTCCAAGATACATAACATGGAAAGACTAAAACAAAAAAGCTTGAGTTAGATACATTAATATCAGAAAGTAAACCTTGAGAAAACTAGCTCTACTAGAGATAAAGAGGGGCAATTGATCCACCAGGAATATATAATCATTCTAAATCTGTATACAACAAATACCACAGCTTCAAAAATAGATGAGGTTAGGCCATGATGTGACAGGAATGTACTCAAGAGGAACCAGGTCACACAGTTGGAATCCCTATCACACTTGGCCTGAAAACACAGCAAACATGTGTGAGTGCCCACATGATCAAGATCCATCAGACTGGAGTACTAGAGGGGAAAGATCGGAGCAGGACTGGATCCTGTCCAGGGTGCTCATCTTTCTCTCCCTCACTCTCTGCCTTCACTCTCACATATGTGCTCTATCATGAATAAAAACGGAGGAAATAAATGAGATTTAAAATGATTAGAATTATAATAAGTTAGTAAGTCTACAGTCATAGTTTGACTTATTTTTTTGTGAGAGGTTTTTGCTATCGGGTGCCTGCGCTCACCAGAAAGACAGAGAGAGACAGAGAGACAGAAAGTGAGAAATCACCCCACAGAGGGGATGACCATGCCACAATCCCTTCTCCTCCATTCTCCTCTTGGGATCTTGGGCACACGTGCACACATGCCCAGTGTGAGTTTAAGTCACTGGGTCCAGGACTCAAACCATGGTCGACATAGTCATTACGCTAACTGCTGGTCCCATTCTACAATCATAGTGAAAGACTTAAACAACTTGTTCAATACCTGACAACAGAGAGATGAAGCCTCAGAGGGGAAGACTCTGTGGTACAACAACAACGGGCTACTCGGGTGATGCTTGATCTACAACGAAGATTGTGGGTTTGGTTCCCTGTCTGCCTGCACCTGTGGCCTGCACGTCACCGTTCTGGGTGGCTGGGAAGGCTGGATTGGGAGGACTGCATTGGGAGACCATAGAGAGGGCACTTTCTTTCTTTCTTTCTTTTTTTTTTTTTTCTGTCTCTCGCTCTCATAATATAAATAAACACACTTTAATAAAGAACAAAAGAAAAATCAGTAAGTATGATAAATGAAATTAACAAAATAAACTTAATTTGTAAAACATCCCACTTAATAATAATAGAAAGAATGTTTCTTTCCATGTACATGAATATTTACTAAGACTGACTTTATGCTGAGTTGAAAAACCTTAACAAAGTTTAGTTATTGAAATCATTCAAAATTCTCTGACCACAGTGGAATTAAGTTAAAAATAACTAACAAGATATCTTAAAATTCATGATTACTTGAAACTGGGCCCAAAAAAGGGGGGATTATAAAGGTAATAAGGTAATAAAATAAAAAAAAAAATAAACTTGGACTCCATAAGTGGAAAATTGAGATGCAACTGAAGCAAAGTTTAAGGGGAAAATGTAGCTTCAAATGCAATGTTAGGAAAGCAGACTGAAAATCAATGATTTAAATTTTTACCTCAAAAAGCTGGGAAAAAAGGAGAGCAAATCTCAAAAAGAAAAAGAAAGAAAATAACAAAGAGGACAAAGTGGGGCCAGCAGGTGGTGTAATGGTTATGTCACTGGACTCTCACGTGGTCGGCCATGATTTGAGTCCTGGACCCAGTGGCTTAAACTCATGCCAAGTGCATGTGCGTACATGTCCAGAGAGGAGAATGGAGTAGGAGGAATTGCAGGGTGGCCATTCTCCCAACGAATGATTTGTTGCTCTCTCTCTCTCCTCTCTCTCTCTCTCTCTCTTCGATGAGTGCACACTCCCTATGGCAAAAAGCCTCTCTTAAAAAAAAATCAAACAGGGAACCAGCAGTTAGCGTAATGGCTATGTCGCTGGACTCCCACGTAGTCGACGACGGTTCATGTCCCGGACCCGGTGGCTTAAAACTCACGCCGGGTGCGTGTGCATGCATGCCCAAGATCCCGAGAGGAGAATGGAGGAGAAGGGATTGCGGCGTGACCATCCCCCCTGGGGGGTGATTTCTCGCTTTCTGTCTCTATGTCTCTCTCTGTCTGTCTGGCGAGCGCACGCGCCCTACAGTGAAAAATCTCTCAAAAAAAAAAAAAAAAAACCAAAGAAAAGAAAGTAATAGAATAGGAGAAAATTGATAATATAAAATTAAAAGTTGATTCTTTGAAGCTGGCTCTGTCAAGGGCTGGTGGTTAAGGAGCCAGGTCCCACACAGTAAACTGTGTCCGTTGAGTATTGGATTAGCAGCTTGGAAAGCATGCCAAGAACGTATGGGTGCATGTCCAAAATCCCAAAAGGAGGGAGAAAAGCTAGCCCTTTGAATAGATTAATTTCAGAACCAGCAGTCAGCATAATGGCTATATCGCTGGACTCCCATGTAGCCCACTGTGGTTTGAGTCCCGGACCCGGTGGCTTAAACTCACACTGGGCACGTGTGCATGTATGCCCAAGATTCTGAGGGGAGAAGGGATTGTAGCATGGCCATTCTCCCTCAGGGGTGATTTCTTGCTTTCTGTCTCTGTCTGTCTCTCTGGCAAGCACATGCGCCCTATAGCAAAAACCTCTTAAAAAAATTATTAAATCCTACCAAAACTAGCCAAGAAAATATTATCAATACCTATAACTAAAGTAGACATCTCTAAAAATCTCAAAGACAATAAAGGATCATAAGAATGTAAAATAGGGACCAGCAGATGGTGTAATGGTTACATCGTTGGACTTCCACGTAGTCAACCGCAGTTTGAGTCCCAGACCCAGTGGCTCGAAATTCATGCTAGATGCATGTGCTTGCATACCCAAAAGCCCAAGAGGAGAATGGAGAAAGGATTGTGGCATGGACATCCCCTTGGGGGCTGATTTCTCGCTTTCTGTATCTCTCTCTGATGAGTACATGCACCCTATAGCAAAAGTCTCAACCTCCTCCTCCAAAAAAAAAAGAGAATATATTATGTAAAATTATATGCTTGACTAATTTTACAATCAGATGAAATATATAAATTTTTAAATAAAAATGCTACTAAAATCAATGCAAAAAAATAGAAAAAATGTTCTTAAGGGTTTTTCTTAGAATTATTTAGTTAATTGTAGTTACCTACCATTATTCTTCACTTTGACCACAAATAGAAAGCAAGAAATGAGAGAGAGAGAGAGAGAGAGAGAGAGAGAGAGGAAACAAGCTGCCAGGTCCAGGACATGAACCACCGACAGTCAAGTGGGAATCCAGCATCTTAAACAGCATGCCATCTGCTGGCTATAAAATAGAAAAATCTTAATATAAATTGGATCTGCTATTTTAAAAATATCTTTCCAAAAAAGATCTCAGATTGATTTATAGGTAATTTTTTCTAAATCTATTAGTAAGAAAAAAATATCAAGAAACTTTTGAAGACAAGGGTAATAATACCAAAAATATCATACAGTAATATCAAAATACCATAAACTCTTCAAGACAAGGGAGCTCATTTTATAAAACCAGGATAAACATAACACAAAAATCTGACAAGGATTTTATAAGGAAAAAAACAACAGATCAAACTGTCTCCTGAATATAGATGAAGAATTACACACAAACATTAATGAATCAAATTGAGCTATATTTGGGACCAACAGTTAGCGTGATGGCTATGTCGCTGGACTCCCATGTAGTTGACCGTGGATCGCATCTCGGATTCGGTGACTTAAAACTCACGCCGGGTGCGTGTGCGTGCGTGCCAAAGATCCCGAGGGGAGAACGGAGGAGAAGGGATTTTGGCGTGGCCATCCCCCCGGGGGATGATTTATCGCTGTCTGTCTCTCTGTCTCTGTCTGTCTGTCTGGCGAACGCACGCGCCCTGTAGCGAAAACCTCTCAAAAAAAAAACTGAGCTATATTTGAAAGGAATAATATGGTACAGACAGACAGTATGTTTCAGGAATCCTGGAATGGTTTATTATTTGTAAAATGAATGCTATAATTCACAATATTAACAGAAATCAAAATGGAGACATTTCATATACTCTTTTAAGAATTTTTTTGCCTTTGGGCATGTGCGCTCACTGGCAAGAGAAAGACAGACACAGTGAAAGGGAAAGTGATAAATCACTCCCCCAGTGGGTACAGCCATGCTGCAATCTCTATTCTCCTCCTGGGATTTGGGGCATGCACACAAATATGTCTGGAGTGATTCTCAAGCCACTGGGACCAGTATTCAAACTGTGGTTGGCCATGTGGGAGTCCAGAACTTTAACCACCGCACCATCAGACGGTCCCTCGTACATGCTTTTTTTTTTTTTTTTTTTTTTTTTTTTTTTTTTTTTTTTTTTTTAAGATTTCTTTATTTATCATCATTATATTTCAATTTGAGCAGAGACAGACAGAGTGAGAGAGAAAGTTTGAAAGCAAGCCGCCAAGTCCAGGACTCCAGCAGTGGTCGGCCATGTGGGAGTCCAGCACCTTTAACCACCACACCACCTGCCGGCTCTGCCTCATATACTCTTAATGTAGCAAACATATTTATTGAAATTCAAAGTCTGCTTATGATTTTTAAAATTCTCAGAAGGAAATAATAGAAGTAAAAACAAAAATTAGGTAGAAAACAAAACCAAAAAAATAGGTATAATATATCAAAAGTGTGATTCTTTGAAATAAAATAACATAATAGAACATCACTAGACAAACCATGCAAAGACAAAAGAAAATAACAATATGTAAAATAAAGTGACTTGGAAAACAGCCATTGAAGCAGAGGATAGCCAACAATATTAAGCTTGGTGGTGGTATAAAATTGAACAAAAACTTAAGAAAATTATTTAGTAATTTTTAATAAAATTAAATATGCTCCTATTCTTTATATATTAATAAGAGAAACGGAAATATATAAACAACTTAAATCATCATATATAGGATGAATTAATCAGTTTATATTAACAAAATGGGAATCTACAGATCCATTAAGTGATTTGGACAAGAATGTTAGTTTTTGTAATAATTATACTCTCTTTTTTTTTTAACATTTATTCATTTGTTACTAGTTATTTGTTGTAATTTTCAAGCTACTGGTCCAGGACTTGAACCACAGTCAGTCATGTGGGAATTCACCATCCCACCTGCTAGTTCAAAAAGATTGTCGCTGGGAACCAGCAGTTAGCGTAATGGCTATGTCGCTGGACTCCCACGTAGTCTACCGTGGTTCGTGTCCCGGACCCGGTGGCTTAAAACTCACGCCGGGCGCGCGTGCGTGCATGCCCAAGATCCCAAGAGGAGAATGGAGGAGAAGGGATTGCGGCATGACCATCCCTTCTGGGGGGTGATTTCTCGCTTTCTGTCTCTATGTCTCTCTCTGTCTGTCTGGCGAGCGCACGCGCCCTACAGTGAAAATCTCTCCAAAAAAAAGATTGTCGCTAATGACCTGTTTTTATTTTATTTTTATTTTTATTTTTTTTTAGAGAGAGATTTTTTTAGAGGTTTTTGCTATAAGATTTTATATAAAGTGCGTGCACTCTCCTTAGAGATGGAGAGAGACAGAGAGAAAGAAAGTGAAAAATCATCCCCCAGGAGAAGGCCACATTGTGATGCTTTCTCCATTCTTCTCTTGGGATCTTGGGCATGCATGCACATGCACCTGGTATGAGTTTTAAACTGCCAGGTCTGGGAGTTTAAACCATGGTCAGCTACATGGGAGTCACGTGATGTGATCATTACACCATCTGTTGATTCCATTAATGGCTTTCAAAATGTAAAAAAATAATGATAATAAATAAATAAATAAGGAAGCAAACCAAATGTCCCTCAGCAGAAGAATGGACTGAAATATTGGTATATTCATACAATAGAATATTACAAAGCAATAAAGATACATGCAACAACAAGGATCTCACAAAATTGTGCTGTAGAAAAGAAGCCAGCTACGGAGCAGGACATACTATACACATATAAAGCCTGAGAACAGCACAAACTAAGTCATGGTGGTGGAATAACTTAGAGCTGCCTCTGGAAGAAGGGAGGAAAGAATTTGAACAGAAATGACACTAAGAGAGCTTTTTTGAATGTTCTGAATTGGGTTCTGGGTTACATGAGTATATACATTTATCAAAAGATATCAATATAACAATAAAAATTTGTGGATTTTGCTGTATATAAACTATGCCTAAATAAATAAATTTAAGTATGCAAAATCTACACTAATGAAACAAAACTATGTTGGAATAACATTTCTGCTTCAAAAGCTTGGCAATATCTTCTATGGGTATACAGACTCTTCCAGACACAACAAATGAGAGTGAAAAGTGTTATAATCCAGTATATAGAGAAATTTGACAGCATTTTACCAAAAGTATTAGGCAGTCTCAATTCTAGAAACTTACCCAAAGATACACATCTAAAAATTCAAAACTACATTTGCACAAAGTTATTCTTTTTTTTTTTGAAAGGTTTTTGCTATAGGGTGCGTGCGCTCGCCAGACAGACAGAAAGAGACAGAGAGACAGCGAGAAACCACCCCCCAGGGGGGATAGCCACTCTGCAATCCCTTCTCCTCCATTCTCCTCTCGGGATCTTGGGCACACACGTATACACACAAAATATGATCTTGGTTTTAAATACCATTTTCCCTGAAAAGTGAAGTATTGCAGGACCAGCAGTTAGCTGAACTTCCATGTAGCTGACACCAGTTCAAGTCCCAGACCTGGTGGCTTAAACTCACGCCAGACGCATGTGCCTGCATGCCTAAGATCATGAGAAGAAAATGGAAGAGAAGGGACTGCAGCATAGCCAACTGCCCTGGGGGGTGATTTCTCACTTTCTATCTCTCTGTTATCTCTCTGTCTGTCTCTGTCTTTCTGGCGAACAAACACACTCCGTAGCAAAAACTTCTCCAAAAAAAAAGAAAAGTCAAGTATTGGGAAATGCCTAATTTCCCTGGGGCATGTAAAGCACAAGGGGAGCTTGAAACATGTTGTGCTGCCAGGTAACAAAGAGCTCAAAGGCTGGCAGGGGAGGGGCTCCAAACTTGACAAGGCTACCCACAACTGATGAACTTAGAATGGGAGCAACGTTTAAGTGTTCATTGCATTATTCTTTTCACTTCTCTGTAGGCTTAATTTTTGTCTGTAGGGAACAACAGATGGAGTAATGGTTACATTGCTGGACTTCCACCTGGATAAGAGTGGTTCAAGTCCCGGACCCGGTGGCTTAAAATTCACATCAGGCACATGTGCATGTAGGCCCAAAATCCCAAGAAAAGAATGGAGAAGAAGGGATTGTAGCATGGTCATCCCTCCCGGGGGGGGTGATTTTTCGCTTTCTGTTTCTCTGTCTCTCTGGTGAATGCATGCTCCATATAGCAAAAATTCTCTAAAAAAAAAGTTGTCTATAAAAAGATTGTTCAAGGGACCAGCAGTTGGCGTAATGGCTATATCGCTGGACTCCCATGTAGTCGACCGTGGTTCACATCCTGGACCCGGTGGCTTAAACTCACACCGGGGCATGTGTACGTGCGTGCCCAAGATCCTAAGAGGAGAATGGAGGAGAAGGGATTGTGGCGTGGCCATCCCCCCGGGGGGGTGATTTCTTGCTTTCTATCTCTCTGTCTCTCTCTGTCTTTCTGGTGAGCACACATGCCCTATAACAAAAACCTCTCCAAAAAAAAAAAGATTGTTCAAAATATTCATTCAAGGTCAGAAGGTAGGTGGAGGTTAAGGAAACTGAATTCCACATGGGCAACTGTGCTGTTTGAGTCTCAGAAACATTGGCTTGAAAGTCACTCTGGGTGCATGTATATGTGTGTCCAAAATCCTGAGAGGATAACAGAGGAGAAGGGATTGCAGTGTGGCCATCCCCACCAGTGGAGGGAGGGGGGGATGACGTCTCATTTTCTTTCTTCTCTCTCTCTCTCTCACTCGCTCTCTCTCTCTCGTAAGTACACACACACTATAGCAAACTAAACTAAAACAAATAAATTAAATATTCATTTGTTGTTATCAATGACAGCTGGGATATGAATTCATTACTCTTAAAAAATAATAGATATAGAGAAAGAAGCAGGCATTTGTTATGAATCAATTGTTATTCAGAGTACATAAGTAGTGAGGAAAAACTTATAGAATTTCAACTAAATAATAAAAAGAAAAGTATAGCATTAGATAAATCATAATTTTGCAGTCTCTATAAAAGAGTCAGAGAATACTAAAACCCAAGGTGAAAAATTGAGAAACTAGTGAACTTACTAATAAAGATGTGATGTGATAGAATGCACCACCTCAAAATAGTCCTAATACATAATGGTTTGGCCAATTTTATAGCAATGAGTCTGAGGTCAACGGGCAGATCTGAAATATAATCTGGAATGAGAAGTAACAGAACTAAATGGATTAAGAAAATGACTGGTGAACAGTCTATGTTGGTTGGGAAATGTTTAACAGCCTGTTCCCCTTTGAGCGCAAAAGAAGACCCCTAATTTGTAACATTTGTTAATTTTCACAACATAACTACAACTTCCCCCACCATGGTAGAGCTCAAACCAAATATGGCTCTGCGGGGAGAGAGATGCATGACTGCTTGTCTTCATATATGACCCTGCGCTAGCACACAACAGCATGACAAAAATGGATGAGCCAAGGATGATGCTTACATTTTTGCTTTCAATAATTGAGTAGAGTGAGATAATTACATAAGTGAGAGCTATTGTGATTAGGGCATTAAAATAATTTTTTAAAAGTAAATTCATCATTTTCTTTTTTTTATTTAACTTTATTTATTTCTTTAAATTAGACTAGAGAAAGACAGAGTGAGTGAGTAAGAAAAAGAGTGGGAAAGTGAGAAAGCATGCCACCAGGTCCGGGACTTGAACCACTGTAGGCCTTGTGGGAGGCCAGCATCTGTAATCACTATAGCACCTGCTGGCCCCAAAATAAATATTCTTAAGAATGGAAGACCTTGGGACCAGCAGTTGATGTAATGGCTATGTTGCTGGACTCCCATATAGTGCGCGAACTGAAAGTACCAGCAAAACCCCCCTTTAAAAAAAAAAAAAAAAAAAAAAGAAAAAGAAATACCTTATCCCAGGGCCAGCAGATGGCGTGGTGGTTAAGGTGCTGGACTCCCAGACGGAGTGGCTTGCTTTCTGATATCTCTCTCTCTCTCAATCTCTCTCTGGGGAGCACACATGCTCTATAGCAAAAACCTTTCAAAAAATAAACAAATAAAATACTGGAAGACCATAAATTTCAGAAAAGTAGATTACCATTGGATGGGAAAAGGAGAGAATGGGCCTGGTGTTTCCATTGTTACAGTACTTGAAAGTTTCTATTTCAAGGCTAGTAATGAGTATATAAATATTCGTGTCATTTTTGGGGGGACCAGCAGTTGGCGTAATAGCTATGTCACTGGACTCCCACATAGTCGACCGCAATTTGCATCCCAGACCCTGTGGCTTAAAACTCATGCTGGGCGCGTGTGCGTGCGTGCCCAAGATCCCGAGAGGAGAATGGAGGAGAAGGAATTGCGGCATGGCCATCCCCCCTGGGGGGTGATTTCTTGCTTTCTATCTCTCTGTCTCTCTCTGTCTGTCTGGTGAGCGCACACGCCCTATAGCAAAAACCTCTCCAAAAAAATAAATATTCATGTCATTTTTAAAAATTTTTATTCTTTAACACTGGTTTATTTTATTATTATCATTATTATTATTATTATTAAAATTGGCCAGAGAGAGAGAGAGGAAAAGTGAAAAAGCAGGCTGCCAGGTTCAGAACTCAAACCACAGTCAACCATGTGCTAGTCCTCCTGCTGTCTTAAACCACCATGTCACCTGCTGGTCCCATTCATGTCATTTTGAATGGTCTTAAATGTATCTTATAAATTACCAAAGAAATAAAAGTAAGGAAAGAGAGACTTGAGCAAAAGGGAAAGACAAAGCAAGAAAGACAGCACTCCTAATAGGATCCTAACGTGCAGTCAACGTCTGGCTTCAACCCTAGGTCATGGGCGAGCATATGGCCAGTATATTCAGGCAAGTGTGTTCATCTGTGTGATGACCTCCAAGTCACAACACAATTTTGTCTATAGCAATAAAATACCCTTGAAGATAAAATAATGATAATAATAATAACAATGATCCATTATTTTGTAGCCATAGTGGGTGGTTCTGGTTACAGTTCTATAAACTTAGCTCCTTTCCTCACCATAAACATCCTCATGGTATAATATGTGCTTACAGAGACTATATTTCATTTACCCAGTTTCAGTTATACCATATAATCTGAGAGGTGGGAGCACTTGGGAGCATGCTAGTTCACATTTTTTTTTTTGAGAGGTTTTTTGCGATAGGGTATGTGCACTTGCCAGCAAGATGGAGAGAGAAAGAGAGAGAGAGAGAGTGAGAAATCACCCTCCTCAAGGGGGGATGGCCACACCACAATCCCTTCTCCATTCTCCTCTCGGGATCCTGGGCATGCACGCACACATGCCCAGTGTGAGTTTAAGCCACTGGGTCTGGGACTCGAACCACATATAGTTTTGAGCTGTGCATCTCTTACATTTCAGCCCATGTCTTTGGTCTCATTTCAATTTCTCTTACCATTGCCTTTTAAGTTCTTCCTTTGGACATGTTATCACTCTAAGTTTCTTTTGCCTTGTATATAGATATCTATATCTCTCCTTATGAACTGTCTTTCTCCTTTCTGCTTCCTTTTTTCACCCGGAATAAACTATTGATTTGATACACACTTTAGAAATTGGAGGGGAAAAGCAGTTTGAAGAATATTTCAGTGATTCATTTGGGAAAAACAAATGATAAGGACTTAAATTAATAAACCAGCAGTGATCACAAAGGAGGAGGTAGGAGAAATACTGAGAAGATGGCTTGGATAGAAAAGACAATATAGAGGTTCCCTCTTGTAGTTCCAGCTCGGCATCTACATGGTATCATTCACTGAAGAGGAAATATTGAATGAGGAACAGGTTTCAGAGGTGGGAGGGAATACAGTAGGTTTAGATGGGGCATATGAAAGATATCTAGTTGGCATCTACACCCCACCCCATAAGAACCCAAGCACTTGTGAGATAAATTTTATTGTCTCAATAAGGAATGATGGAACAGACTGAATTACAGTGGACTGGAAAGAGACCAAAGAGTGAGAGGCACAGATGGCAAGTGTAGACCACTGCGGTTTTTCGAGATATTCCTAAGAAAGAGGGGGCAGCTGTAAGGTCTATACATAAAAAGGACACAAGAGAAGTGGTCCGGTTGAAAGAGGGGTGTGACTTACAGCTAATATCTGCTTAGTGTTTTGTGTGAAATTGAGAAAACTCTACAAACTGTTCAGACTAAAAAAGGAAGAAAGAAAGGACTGATAAGGAGAACCAAGAGTGGTTGTTGGTTAATTAAATATTTGTTAGTTTAAGATGAAATGACTTGAGAACCAATTTACATGTCTTCCCAGTCTTGACAGACCACATGGAAAGCATAGTTGGAAAAGGTTAGTATTAAAAATAAAATTTTGCTCTCTCTCTTCCAAACAGAGAATGTAGAGGGAAGGAAGAAGATTGGGGCAATAAAATACTGTCTATCTTTGCCTCATATGTCAAGTTTTGTAAGTAAGAAAATTCCAACTGATAAAGAACACAATGACAGAAATTTTCATAGGTCAGAATAAGAGTTGAAACCATCCTTTGCTGAAAACTAAATCAGAAGTTTTGCTCTTTAGAAATGATATTTCCCCAGGGAAATTACAGGTTCCTGCCAAGACAGAGAAAAATTTTCCTTTCCTCTCAATGTTTTTGAGTGATCCCTCTCACTTTTCCAACAATTGTAATTTTGTTTTTGATGTTTGAAATCATTTCCATCTGACATCTGGAACAAATACATGACATTTCTAGGAAACCAGACTTTTTTTTTGTTTTTCTTCAAGAAAGTAACATTTATAGTAACACATCTTCCTTGAAAATTCCTGATGCTTCATTCTTCACAATTTAGCACTATAGCTAAAGAAATTGAGTATACTACTGTGGAAGGTTAGTGTAGCAAAGTATAGAGAAGACAGGGTTTAAGGGCTGGCAGGTGGTGTGGTAGTTAGGGATGCGGGACTCACATGGTTGACCATGGTTTGAGTCCTGGACCTGGTGGCTCTCTCTCTCTCTCTTTCTTACTTTGGTCACATTGAAAATAACAATAATAATAAATAAAATAAAGGAAATAATTCTTTTAAAAGAAGAAGAAAGTGGGGTTTAAAATCAAGTGGTCTGGGGGCTTGAAAGTCAGTTTTGTCAGCAACTGCCTCCATGTGACTCTTCCACCGGCAGGAACGCACATGAAACGCACAGAATAACTATGCAAGACACAGAGATCTGAGTCAAGAAGAGTGACAGAGGTCATCCGAGATATGAGCCTCGTAAGTCTTTTTAATGCTTGTATTTATTAGAGAGAAAAGAAGGAATGTGTTGTTTTTTAGAAAAGACGGTAGTAGGGTTATTTCCTTGGGGCATGTTGACTTCGGTTATAAAAAGAAGTATTGCTAAATGACCCTTGGAATTTGAAAAACACAGACCATCAGATAACACACTCATCTAAGTAACCTCTTGTTTGCAAGCAAGAAAGTTATGTGCTCAACATTTGCCCCAAGCTCCCTATGCAAGCATTCTCCTGGACATTCCAAGTTTATAAACCCATGGTGTTCTGGAAGCGTGAAGCTTCTGTTGTTCTCTAACACCTATGCTGTCACTTTTCTAAGCCCCAGTAAAATGGGGATAGTGATCCCTACCTCATGATTTTGTTGTGATACTTAAATGAGATAGCACATTCCAAACTTATACTGCAAAACTACCATGTAGAACACTCAATAAATGAAATCCTCTATGACATATACATATTTTCTTCTTCTTCTAATCCTCTATGACATATACATATTTTCTTCTTTTGAGAGAGAGAGAGAATTATGATATTTCAGGCAGGACATGGGCAATGGACAGACAATCGTTAACAGTATACAACTTTCAAATGCCCTTCTTCAACGGACTACCAAAATCAGAAAGCCTCTGTAAAACCTAATGAAGTCTTCATCTGATACTCTGAACAGGGGAAGTTTAGAGTGAGGGTTGACATTTCACATTTAGCATGTTGTTTAACAACTTTTCACGAGCTGACCCTGACTTTTGGGAAATGAAAATGGCAAAATTATCAACCTGAAGATCCAACAATACAGGAAGGGAACTGCTGCTCTTTTGAAGGATGCCACCTCAATGTCATTGGAAAGTCTGGATTGCCTGACACACTGGCATAACCAATTTTCTGTGGTCAGGTCCCAGCAGGTCTCTGGTTTAAGGGAGTTAAGTCTATGCTGAAGGCAGAGAGGGGGAGGACATAAAAGCAAATGTTCAGTTTTCCACACCACAAGGCATCTGTGCCAAGGCAGCTGTGTGTGTCAGGGAATCCCTCCTCTCGGGAGCCGAGAGGAAGTCTCTCAAAACTAGAAAGGAAAGATGTTGTCCAAATCAAATCAATTCAGCTTCAGTGACATTCTATTAGTGACAAAAGCCTCTTCTCCCCAAAACAACAATGAAGTGTTCTGTGTGCTAACAACACAGCAAAAAAAAAAAAAGATAAAACAAAATTCTGCATTTTTATAAAACTTGATAAAAAAATAGTATTTCAAACTGTACAGTCACCAGAAGTACACAGTTATCAAAAATGCACACACTTCACTTGGCGTCTCCAGCACCTTCAGCTTTCTGTGCCTGGTCTATTTTGGCATCTCCATTTTCTGCAGGGTTATTCCCATCCTTGCCAGCATCAGCTTTTCTCTTTTTTCCTTTGAGTACCTTCTCTCCTTTCTTTGTAGGGGCCTTTTTAGGCTCGGACTCTGGCTTTGGAGGAGCAGGTTTTGCAGACAACCTTGCAGATCTTCTCTGTGGTTCGTCCTTCACTGGTTTTTTGCAGATCTTCTCTGTGGTTTGTCCTTCACTGGTTTAATCTCCTTTAAGCATCCCCTTCAGCCTTTCTCTTGGGCATGGTGGCCATGATGGCGGGACATAGGCGCTGGACACGGGGGATGGCTTTGGCCGTTGCATGCAGGCTTTGGTCAGTCCGGGGGTCGCTCTTGCCTCTTCTTCTTCACACTACTCAAGAGAGAGATATTTTTGCTATAGGGCACATGCACTCGCCGAGAGAGAGAAAGCGAGACAGAAAGCGAGAAATCACTTCCCTGGGGGGATGGCCATGCCACAATCCCTCCTCCTCTATTCTCTTCTTGGGATCTTAGCCATGCACGTACACACACTCAGTGTAAGTTTAAGCTACCAGGTCCAGGACTTGAACCTCAGTCGATTATGTGGGAGTCCAGCAATGTAACCATTGTACTATCTGATGGTCCCTCTTTTACATATTTTTAAATAATTGATTAGAAGTTAAGGTTCTGTAAATACCCACTAATTTTTGCTATGGCTCTGGAGAATGGAACACAACACTAAGAGACTTTTGCAAATCCAAAAATGGCCTGTTGAATAAAAGCCTGATGTTTAAGACAAGTCCAGATAATTTTAATAACATAGTTATGTCTGTTTCTTATGGCTGCTATAACAAATTGCCATAAACTTAGGAGTTCAGAACAAATTTAGTACTTTAAAGTTCTGCAGATCAGAGGACCAAAATGGATTCCGATGGACTGGCATCACGGTGTCAGGAGGGCTGTGCTCTTTATGGAATCCCAGGGTAGAATCCATGTCCTTTCCTTTCCCAGCATCTAGAAGCTGTGTTCTCTAGATCCGTATCCCTTCCTCCATTCTCAGAGCCTCTCATTCTAGTCTCTGTTCCCATCTATTCTCTCTGACCTAACCCTCCTGCCTCCACTTTATAGACTCCTGTAGTTACATTATCCACACCTGGATCATCCAGGCCTCTCTCTCTCCCTCTTTCTCAAGATACTTATTCACACATGCAAAGTCTCTTTTGTCAAGACAAGGTAACATATTCACAGTTCCAGGAATGAATGTGGACATCTTCGAGGAGAGAGGCATTATGTAGTCTACCACAAAACCCAAGACAAATTACACAGATATGATATGTAGAAAGTAGCAGTTTGACAGTAAAAGGCTTGAGATTTATTGTAGAACATAATCTACACCAGAAACAAAAAGGAAATGCTGTGATTTAAATACCAAGGATGATACTGGTATAAGATAAGAAACTAGCGTGCTGTTTATTTACAGCTGATCAGGACTCGAGCAGAAATGCCAGTACCAGCTTTATATCGCGAGCTATGGGATAGACTCTACGGAGAAAAAAAATAAATTGCAAATATAATTAAAGGGGGAAAATAAGTCTTCTACAAAATAAAAGAATTGCAACAGTGTAGCTGGGAAGGGGGAAAACACAGCATAAATCTCAATAATTAATTGAAAGAGAGTGGGGTGTGGGCCAGAGATAATTAGCAGAAAAGGTTGATCATGTACTCTTCACGTTCACAGAGCGCTGAAAAGAAGAGGAAATGAGCCAAACTGCAATGAGAAACTGGGCTTTTAAAAAAGGAAGTTCTTGACCATGAAGATCAGACTACCAAGGGAAGCTGTGTAATCTCCATCCTTAAAGAGCTTTAAAAATAGTATAAACAGCCATCTGCACAAGATGATTTATGCATTGACCTTCAGGAGGCGGGCCCAGATCATCTCATGAAGTCCCTTCCAAGTGTGGGATTCTATGATTTAATCAGTATGTGATTTTTCTCAGCTCTACATTTTGTGAGATAACCAGCAGATGGAAGCCACAAATTCCCCAACATCATACCAAAATCATGGTTCCTCACACTGGTAGGGCCCAGTCGAGTGTGCCAAATTGGCATCCACTGTAAAAATCATTGAAGGACCCACCTCAAACATTTATTTATCTCCTTGTGGGTGTCTGGACCACCCATGTCCACAAAATATAGATAATCCTTATATTGATTCATGTGCATTTAGCTTTGGTTTAGCATAAGAGAAAGTTGCACACATTAAAAATATTTGTCTGGTTTTGAAACCTAACATAACAGTTCTCAAAAATATTATTAGACATTTATGGACCCCACTTGCCTAACGAGGAATGAGACTGATTGGACACTTTGCCGTTAAGAGATTTACCGCTCACTTGGGCCTTCAGGTTTCTCACTTAAATAACAGACCTGGCTTTCTGTATATACTTATTTGTTCCTTGGCCCCTTAATTGAATGCTGACTGCATTCTGGGTTAGGAGTGAGACAGGTCCTGTCCTTCCCTCCCAGAGTCTAGGTTCTCCCCCAAATGAACAGCCTCTCTTGATGTCAGGTAGAAGCTATAAGAGAGTTAAAGACAGGGTGCTGTGGGGTAATAAAGAGGGAGCAACCACTCCAGTTTCAGAAGACCAAAGAGGATTTCTAGGGACAACGGTGCCTAAGCTGGGATATGCGGGATTCCTATAAACTGCTGGGAGAAGCAGAGTATGCAACAGTATTTCATGGAGAGGGAACAGCCTGGCCAAGGGGCTGATAGGATCCCATGGTGAGCGAAGTTGGAGTCACTGCTCAGGGCCAGAGTTCGGAGAGTGGGCTGGCAGGGTGCAGCGTGGGTGGGAGGAAGAAGAGAGTACACAAAATCAGAAATTAGGTTTCACAGGTTGCAAGAGGCTTGACAGGCCATGCCGAAGAATTTGTTCTTGATGTGAAGGTAATGAGCAGCATTAAGTGGCATAAATCAAGTATGTCCTTTCAAAGAACGTATTAGTACACTTTTGGATTAAAGGACAGAAAAAAGATCACATTTACTTCAGCAAAAGAAAGAGCGGCTTAGGAATTAGGAATCCGTGGAGTAAGCAAACACCTCAACAGTGCAAGGGAAGCAACCAAGACAGAGAGGTGACCCTGTGCGTCCTCCTTCACCTCCACCGCTTTCTGGCCTTCCTCCCTTCAACTTGCTCTTTCTGTTTCTCAGATCAACATTAATAGGCAGCCAAAGCACCTGCATTTTAAACTCTCAGTCTTGACAACCCAGAGATAGACTGGCCCATTCTCTTGTTCCCAAACCCAATACTCCAGTGAAGGGAATGTCTAGGCTCAGCTTTGGTGTAGGATCCTCTCAAGGAGCCAGAAGCTGGGGCCAGGGAACAGAGATTGTTTCTATCGGACAGCTGCAGCTGCGGACGCTTGGGCGAGGAAGGAGGGCCTGTTCCTGAGGTGGGAGTGAGGATGTACAAGTAGGCCACGCGTCCTTGGCGCAATCTAATGGAGGGTGGAAGATACAGGCTGAGAACCGTTGTGTGATTACACCTGGGGCCAGCCAGGAGTGCCGCAGTCTCCATGGAGTCCAGGAGCTACACAGCCATGCTAGCCCTGCCCAGGGCAAGCTCTGCACCCCCATCAGCTCCACAATCCAGCAAACAGGTTTCTCTGTGTTCTTTATTCAAAACTGTAACTGCTGGCAGGTTCTCCTCCCATATATGAATTTCCAATCAGCACGCTTTTACTCGGATTTTTCTTTTGTTTCATTGTGTTGCTAAAAAAAGTATGACAGGTTGGCATGCTTGTTTATGTGAACGTCTGGAACTGTGGTTTCTTCTATGTTATTGGAACTTAGGATCACCATAGAGGCTACCTTTGCAATATTCATTGAGGCGGTATAATTATATTAGCAATATTAATAGATCTTTCTATGAATTAGTGTTGAGGTGTAATGTATGAACTTTTCTGATGGATAATTTACCTCCTTCGAATTTACTTTTTGCAAATAAATGCTACTTTGAACAATATGAACGCAGTTATATGTTATGCCACTAGATGGCACCATACATCTTTTCTTCTAATTTCATCACGAACTGGCATTTTAGAAATGCTATTTGCTGTCTTATTTTTGTTTTTTGTTTATTGTTTTCCAAATAGTTAATGCTACTTTTCTACCATATATTAAATATTCATTCGTTTCACTATTTATTTGTGATACTGCCTTTAATCATATACTAAATTTTTATATATGCTAAACTCTGTTTTCTAGGAATTTTATTCCTCTGTCAATTCTTATTACCAAACCATGCTGTTTTAATTATTTTTGCTCTACCATGCATTTTAATAATTGCTTGTCACCATCATTTCCTTGTATTCCAAAAGTTTCATTTTAAAAAACTTTCTTACTCTTTAACTTCTACAAGTGAAATTTAAGTTCATTTAACACGTTAAATGAACAAAAAAGCACTGGCATTTTTATTGAAATTGTAAATGAATGTAATAATAGAAAGAGCAATAAGTTAGTTTGAGAGAAAATTACATATCTTCACAATACTTATTTACCTCAGTGAAATCAATACTATCAAACCAGCAATAGAGACAAGTATATATGCAGAGTTCGTGGCACGTTTGTGTGTACGAACATAACAAATTAATGTATAGAAAATGTATACTTAAATATTCATTATAAAAAAGAAAGTGTGAGGAAATGTTTTTTGTGTCTAATAATAGATTAACTAATTATATTATTATATAATCCAAATGAAATCTTTTGCTCCAGTAAATATGATTTCAGATGATTGTCAACTGACAGCTTGTGCACAATAAAAAGTTAATTAAATATATTAATAGTACATGTAAAGTTAAATATACCACATGACAACAATTTTGGTCAAATAATAGAGACAAAAGAAAGCAGACAATATACAAATTCATTTTCTCTGGGAGATAGAACTATAACTAATTCATATTGCCTTAGTACTTTAGAGATCTCACTACAGTGATATTTATTGCTTTTATAGTCAAAAAAAGGAAAAAAAAATTAAACCTTTAAAACAACAGGGCTTCATGGAGATTGCAAAGACATATCATTTTGTCATACAGATTGATTTATATGTTTATAGCAATTACTTATTAAATACTCTTGGTGATACCCAAAATAAAGAAGCTTCCCATAGCTCATAGAGAAAGAATCCCACTGATGCTTTTCCTTTACATGTTCCCTGCTGCTCCCTCAGAGAGATGATGTAACATGTTGCAAGTCACAGTCATCAGAATTGCTCCTCCTGGACTTTTCTTTATGTATCCAACCTCAGCTCTTCCCTGCAATCAACTCTTCATCTGCCAGTAAGCAAGAAAAATCAAAAGTTCTTCGGGCCAGCTCAGTGTGCAGCAGTAATGTGCTGCTCGAACATAGGCTTATGTGGAAGGATGCAGGACAGTTTCTGGTGGACATGTCTATGACAGGCATGTGTGCCCATGAATCTGCTGGCTGGGGAAGGCTGGCAGAGTTGGGGCAGGACATGAGATTGGCTGAGAGCAATTATCTCACTCTCTGTCTCATGAAAGAAAGAAATAACAACAAAGAAAGGTTCTTAAACTTCCTGGTTTTAGAACCCCTTTATTGACCCTCTTAAAAAATGAACTGTCCCTAACCATTTATGTAGATAATATCTATTAATGTGCTGCTCGTGAGAAGCTGGGACCTCATGTGAGTATGGTTCAAATTCCAGGTCAGGTCAGCTGGAAACACAACAGGCATGCATGCAAGTGCCCAGGATCTTCTGAGCTGGAAGGCTGAGGGAAGGAGACTGCTGTGTGACTGGACCCTTGGGAGGATGCTCCTCTCTCCTTCTCTCTCACTCACTTGATCTTGAATGAATGCACACACATTCTATCATGAGTAGAGAAAAAAATCTTTAAAAATTGTAATATATCCCAAATTAAAACAAATTTCTAAATAATTTTTAAATGTTTATAGACATTTTATTTACTTATTTATTTTTAAGGTTTTTGTTATAGGGCATGTGCTCTTGGCAGAGAGTGACAGAGAAGGAAAGTGAGAAATCACCACCTCCCTGGGGGGATGACCATGCTGCAATCCCTTCTCATCCATTTTCCTCTTGGGATTTTAGACACACACACGCACACACACGGCCAGAGTGATTTTTAAGCCACCAGAACTGGGACTCAAATCGTAGCCCACCATGTGGGAGTCCAGTGCCTTAACCATTATGCCATCTGCTGACCCCATGCTTATTTAATTTATTTAAGGTAAAAGGACAGTCCCATTACAAGTTAACCTAAATAATCATTTTTGTGGAAAAAAAATTTCCAAAACAAAACAAAATAGCAAGAAAAATGGTACTGATTGGCCTTTTCTGAAATCTGAGTCTGGCTTATTAGTAGATAGCTATTGTCTCATGTCTGCTTCCATGCCTGATCTTTGTGCTATCTACATACGTCATACAGCCGCTGGACACGTCAGTGAACACTCACGAGACGAGAAGAGCAAAAACAGCAAATGCTGTCTGAGCATTATTGTAAGAACCGCTGTGACCTGAAAAAGATCTGGGAGAAACTTCAGGGGGTCTCAGACCACACTTCGAGCTTAATTACCAATCTGGATTAAACTAACTGAATTACCACCACTCCAACTTCTTTGTTTCTCTCTTTCTTTCCTAATACTCACAAACTTAAATGAAAAAATAGTAAGGATGAGAATAAGAACGCTGATGTAAAACTGTGGTCCTTCTTTTTCCACTTGGTAACACAGAACAAGAAAGAGAACATTTTAGGCCAAATATTCATGTTATTTTGGAGGTGACTTGGGTTTGTTGAGGTCATCAACACCCTCACCTCCTCACTGCCATCAAGTCTACTTGGTTACTCCTTATTATCCTTCGAGGGTATTTTCCTTAAGATCCAATCCTTTTCATTCTATTCCTACTAAACTTTGCTGAGTTCTGGGACCAGCAATCGGTGTAATGGCTATGTCACTGGACTCCCATGTGGTCGACCACGGTTCGCATCCCGGACCCGGTGGCTTAAAACTCATGCCGGGCGTGTGTGTGTGTGTGTGCCCCAGATCCCGAGAGGAGAATGGAGGAAAAGAGATTGCAGTGTGGCCATCCCCCCTGAGAGGTAATTTCTCGCTTTCTGTCTCTCTGTCTCTCTCTGTCTTTCTAGTGAGTGCATGTGCCCTATAGCAAAAACCTCTCCAAAAATAGAAAAAAAGAAAAGAACTTTTCTGAGTTCAATATCCATATAGATGATCCTTTTTTAAAAAAGAATTATGGAAACCAGCAGTTAACGTAATGGCTATGTCACTGGACTCCCATGTGGTCGACCACGGTTCGCATCCCGGACCCGGTGGCTTAAAACTCATGCCGGGCGTGTGTGTGTGTGTGTGCCCCAGATCCCGAGAGGAGAATGGAGGAGAAGGGATTGTGGCATCACCATCCCCCCTGGGAGATGATTTCTCACTTTCTGTCTCTATGTCTCTCTCGATTATTTATTTAATTATATTTGTTATTATTCTAAATTTAACAAGAGAGAGAGGGAAATTGAGAAAGCAAGCCACCAGGCCCATGACTCTAGCCATCGGTCAAGGGAGTCCAGTCTCACGTTTCTGACAGTCATTCCAGAAAATAAGTGAACCACCATGCCCCCTGTCGTTCCCTAGATGATGCTTTCCACCAACTGCCACCTCAGTTCCTAGGCCTCCCTTCTTCAAGTAACTGTACTCTCCCTTTTACATTGGCCAGTCATTACTATGGATATTCACTTGGATTATACCAAGAACTGAAGACATCTTAATTTTAAACAGCTGACTATCTGGCCTATAGCTTTTTTTGTCTTGTTTTGTTTTCAGTGTACATCCTCCAATCTCACAAACGCCTTAAATCTACTGATCTTGCAAATTATTATTTGGAGGAGTCCAACCCAGTAGGGCCCCAGGATCTGTCTGAGCCCCCCAGCTTCCAGTCAGTTCAGTACGTTGGCAAGGCCGCTACTGTGTGCCACCCCCCCCCCCCCACCACGATCTTTTCCTTCTATATCTTGGGGCGCG
>NW_006160198.1:870315-898609 GCF_000334495.1 Tupaia belangeri chinensis
ACTGTTTAAGTAAAACACTCTGCCTACCCTGCCTATACCCACACACATGAACATATCTCCAGAAAAAATCCACTGAGGATGTCAATTTAGATTCATTATTATCAGCATTATGAAGTATTAACACTGCCCAATAATTACATTGCATTTCCTGTGTTATTTATATCTCCTATATGACTATCACTTACCTTCTCCTGTCTCCTCAAACTTAAGCAGCCCCTTCTCCATTCACATGCTCAGCTAATGACTTTATGGTGTATACTAAAGCAATCAGGAGAGACCCTCCACATCCACGAAGCCACCTGCACATGTGCACCTGTGTTCTGCCTCTCTCCTTGCACATGACTGAGCCGTCCATGTTCCTAAAGGCAATCTGAATGGTGCAGCACTAGGGCTCATCCACTCTGATCCCCGCAAGTTATTGTTCTGAAATGTCCTCTTTTCTAGTCAGGTAATTCCTCCCCCTTATTCTATTTTCTGATTTTAAAAACTCAGCTCATCCTCTTTCTCTCTAATGTATTTCCCATTCTTCTTCCACCCTTAACAAAAACAAAACAAAGCAAAAACATTTGAAAGCTCTCCACACTCGGCTGTCTCTAACTTAGCTCCTGTTCTCTGTTGAACCTATACTTTTGTTCCCATCCCCCAAATTTACTCTTGTCAATCTCAGCAGTGACCTCTATTTTACTAAATGCAATTATCAATTCTGTACTAACAGAACTCTGTACTAACACTTAGGAGGTGCTTTGATGTCTGTTCATTTGTTTTTTTCATAATATTCCTGGACAATACAGTTATTTTTATCTTAATTATATGTAAGAAGAAACTGAGGTTCATAGACATTTAAACAATTATCTAAGATCATATTGAAAGTTTTTACAGACTTGAAACTAGAACTCAGATCCAACCAAACACAGACACACACACATGCATGCACATGCACACACACACACACACACATACATGCGCACACACACACACACACACACACACACACAGTGCTTAGGCCTCAGAAATCAAGGCCCTGACAATGAAATCCTGGGCAACAGAATCGGAATCAGATCTTCAGAATGGGTGCCAGGTATCGGTGGGTATAGGGCTGAGTGGGAATAAGTAACCACGCGCTCTTGTTTCACTGAACTCTATTGGATAGTCCAACACTAGTTAAATTAAACACTCTGCCTACCCTGCCTATACCCACACACATGAACATATCTCCAGAAAAAAATCCACTGAGGATGTCAATTTAGATTCATTATTATCAGCATTATGAAGCAGATGAACTAAGCTGAGCGCAGGTGGAGGGAGCAGGTGAATTCACCTGACTGAGGAAGTAGGATGGAAGTGAAGAAAGCAGAATAATTTCTGACAATCACCCCAGAAAATGAATAAACCCACAGCTCTCCATAAAAGATTTGATGTTTACCTCCTGGGGTCCTTTGGCTTCCAGCCTAGGGAAAGGAAAATATTTAACATTTAATGAGGTGATCATTGGGTGAATGAGTGAGGAGTGGACAGGGCATACTTTTTAACTATACCTGACAAAATCATTATAGGAACTATTTTAAACACTTCATGGAAAGCATATCATCCTTTTTTAAAACAGAGTAAAAGAATCAACAAATTATTTCTTTCATGTTCCATTTGTGACTTCTTGTCAGAACAGGATTTTTAAAACTCCAAGTGTAATTGGTATATTGAACAAGCATGACCCATAACAAAATCGCCACCGTTTTTATCATCTCATCCACTCCTACTACACGTGCGTTCAGCGGAGATAAGCTTCCCTTATCTCTGGTTACATATTCAGTCATATCCCAGGACTTCTCTAGACACTCTCAGGTGTCTATGTCAGAACAAAACATTCTATATTCCCTCTAGTAGCAAACAGACTAGAATTCAGTAATTAGAATATCTTACATAATCAGAACTGGAACTGGTTGAGCACTAAGCCTCTTTCTGCCCCCTTTGCATGGGCTGCTTCACTGTGGGTGGTTTATTCTATATTTCTTTCCTTCCACCCCGAGCTTTCCCTCCTCCCTCCTGGTGCCTTCCCCAAAGCTTGTGAGCCAGTTTCTGAGGTAAAGCCAAAGGAAGAGAAGGCGAGGCACGAAAAAGGACCAGGAAATGCCCTTCCTGAACGACTTTGTGCTTTCTGGGCCTGAAAAAATGTTTACAAATGAGTCTTTCCTTCATGGACGCTTTCATAGACATCTTGGAGGGTTTCTGCTGAGGCCATCCCCAGCAGTCCTCTGGCCCTTGGCAAGAGTGGGTGGCTGGCCATTTGAGTTTGTCTGAGAAAATTCCCATTTAGTACTGAAAGTCTCACATCCTGGGATATCTGTCATTTCTAGGCAAACCAGAATGGCTGGTCTTCTTAGTCAGGGGTTACGTGTGAGTCTGTCTATAGTCCTTAATTATCTCATATCAATTCCCATGTGTCTTTTCCTTCACTTTCCTAGGGCCCTGTTGGACAAACCCTTCATAAACTCATACCAACTCACTCACCTAGGTGCCCCCACATACCTCACAGAAAATATTCTTTTGCCCATTAAAATCTGGAGGCGTAAATTCTTCATCCTGTCCAGGTTCAATATTTGTAGTGGTCATCACCACACCACAAAGAAAGAGGCTCCCTAGTCTCCCTTCCTTTTTTTCTGGAAAGAATCAGGATCGTCTGGAGGAATAATTCTTTCCATCACTTCTGAAAAAGCTCAGCAATGACCAAGAGACCTTCAGGAATATCCAGTTTGCTTCATGGGAAGATACATGTTCCTCATGGATACACTCAAGCCTGCCATAGCCTTCAAGATGTATCTGATGAGCCCATAGATTATTCCCACCCTGGAGCACCTACCTGGGTCTGCTCAATATGAGTGATAATAAAAACCTTATTAAGTCACCCCATAAAAAATTAATCATTTTAAGAAAACAAAACTTAATTTGAATAAAATGTTAACTAATATATTTTAATAAAATAGTATTTAATAAAAAAATAAGGATAGCCGTTTATCCTGCTGCCATTCCCCTCTCTAACTTCTTAAGGTGTAATTTGGGCATAAGTCTTTGGAGAACCCCAACTGCAGGGAACATGGTTCGGAATTCTCCAAATGGACCTCGGGAGGTTTCCCCTTCCGAAACTTGAGGTAAAATAGAAAAGAGCAACTGTTCTTTCCAAAGAAATTATTTCAAAATTTTCCTTTCCACCCTGAAAGCAGTTGAGAGGATTCAAGCCATGGAATGTAAATTTCGCATACTGTTATCTGGCTATGAGTTATCATATCAAGTCCATCTTGGCATCTCTACTTTAATTTTAACACTCAATTACACAGGAAGCAAAATAAAAACTAACCCAGTATGTGGCACCTGCAGAAATATATTCAAAGCATGTGTGGCAGGTTGTTATTTCAAAAAATGATCATAACAATGTTTATGTTTCCACATACTCTCCCAGGATCCCCACATACTCTTACAGAACCTTAACATCCTTCCATCAAGTAGTAGAATCTATTCTCTTCCCTCTGAATATGGGACACCTCAATGACTCACTTCTAATAAATACAGTGTAGTAAAAGTGATACAGCCTAACTTCCTAAATGAGATATTAAAAAAGGCAATATAGCTTCTGGCCACTGTGTTTTCTCTCTCTCTCTCTCACTCTCTCCCTCAGGATGAGCTACATAATGTGCAGCACCCAATTAAAAATAAAAATGAGCAGCCTCTTATTCAAAGTTAAGGCTTCCAAAAGAGTGACAAGCACAGGTGCCCTCTGAGTGTGGGCCCCTATGGAGATGCACAAATCATAAACCCATGAAGTGAATTCTGCTTAAGATGCTTACCCCTAAAAACCAATCGCCATGCTATATAGAAGCCCGGCAAAATGGAGAAGCCAAATGTTAGCTACCATGTTTGGCAGTTGTCTTAGTTAACATGAGATGCTATGACAAAAAATTATATTCTACGTGTCTGAAACAAAAAGCATTTATTTCTCATGGTTCTGGAGACTGAAAATCCAAGATCAAGGTGCAAGTAGGGTCAAGTTCTGATGACAGCACTCTTTCTGATTTATAGACATCCATCTTTTTGTTATGTCCCCATATGGTGGGAACAAGGTTGGCTAATTCTCTTGCTTCTTCTTTTTTCTTATAATAAAGCACATGTGTGCTGCTATGTTTGGGGCTGTTACATAGCAATGGTAACTAGAACAGCATGAATGACAGACATAAGAAAGACATGCAGTCCAGCCACACCTGCCTTTTCTCTGCTGTGGGAGCTCTAGCCCACTAGCCTGTCTTCCAGTAACATCTGAGCCCTCCTCAGTATTACTGAAAAATCTCCAAGTCTGTGGTCCACAACCACCGCAACACCCTAGCAACAGACCCAAGCCTTTCCCTTTGTACACTTCCACAGTCTGCAGCAGCCACTGCCTACAACACCTTGAGCAGCATCGAACCTTCCCTGTCCAAGAAAGACTCTGCAGCTCCCTTCACAGGGCTTCAGCTTTGGGACAGGGAGACATGGAGACTATCCAGTCCTGATATCACAAGGAGTCCTTCAGGTTCACTAACCAAGGAAACATGTCCCCCAACTCCAGATTTGGGGTACCGTTCCAACAGTCACATCTATTAAGTTGGCCCACTGGGATGGATTTAGAACTTATATACCAATTATTTCAGTGTTTCTATGAAATGAGAGTCTGAACCCCAAACCTCAAAGTTTAGAAACCCAGCCTTTTCGATCTGTACTCACATACAATCCATTTGACTTAAATAGCTGTTGGAAGTCAATGCGTCAGTCCTTTTTGGCTGTTTATTTGAATGCCTTTAGGAGCTGTATTTCTTGGAATTTAAACTGTTCATCCCAAAGCCATTTAATATGTCACTGCACACTGGAGAAAAAGTACAAAAATAAAAACTCAAACTAAAAGGTTAGGCATGCTTTTTAGGTTTTACAAATTATGAAACTATGACCACTGTAAGAAACTCATCCATTATACAGAGTGAGGTTACTAGCTATTTTTAAATATATAGGAATGTTCTCAAAGTAAATGTTTTTACATAGCAAATGTATTCCATGTAACACTTACTGAGTTATCTGCCCCAATCTTGCTACTTCCCAAATTCAATTATTTCTAAGTAAAGATGCCTTTTTTCCCTGACTTTTCCTTTCCGTCAGATATTAGTGTGTGCACTCTTTCAAAACTGTAGCATTAACTTACATAATTTATACTCTTTAAGAAACCTAAATATTCTCAAATCTTGGAAATGAAATATTTTTCACATTTCTCTTTGGTATCCAGTTGCCAAACAAACTTAGATTCCGATTCCTATCAAACTTGTTTTCAGTACTCAAACTCTACTGTGATTATTTGGAACACATCGAGTGTAATAAAAATTAAAATAAAATGGCATTGTGTCCCTAAAGAATAATATTGAATTAATTTTTAAAATGATAAAGGTTTTCTTTTCCCATTTTTTCTTTTCTTTTTCCTGACTCATGTCCAAATTAAACCAAGCATGATCATAAAGAAAGGTTATCAAAATACAGTTCAGGTTCCCTAAAGGGATTGTTCACATTGCTATAGTATTACAAAGTAAGAGTAGGAGGGAGTAGGTAATGGGGAAATGTGAATTCCTAGCTGGAAAATTAAAAAATAAATAAATAAACAGGATTTTAGAGATTAACAAAAATCTGCTCTACCTCTTAGTACAATTAGAAAGTAGGATGTTCAACAATTAGAGAAACTGACCTATCAAATTATATTATTAAATAAATGGAAACAACATCATTTGAAAGACACTTCGAAATTTTTCACAGTACTGGATCGAAGTAGACACTCAATGATGTGTTTGTGAAATCAAGTGATAGAACTTCCTCTTTTCTCAACAACCTTGCAAGATGAGTAGCACTATTTCAATTACTCAGGAGAAGTCCTGGAGTTATACAGCTACCATTGTGTCCAATGTTATTCCAATATTTCAAGTATTTTTTTTCTCTAAAAGTTTACTTATTTATGCCTTCCAAAAGCAAGAGAAAAGGACCTTTAATGGGGTCTTGAAGCTACTATGCAACCCCAGCTTCAGCCAACCCCAGATCACATGCCCAGCTTTCAGATCTCCAGGTACAAACCCAGAACTTTCCCATGTGGGTCAGCCTCACGAGCATTATCTTTTACTACTTCACTACTATCAGCCCTTTCATGTTCTTCCAATATTACACATCTGATACCGCATTTGTTCACTCATGAACTCTTAAATGTGACACTTGTGACTTATGCTTTCTCAAGGAGCAAGTAGTCCTGTGGAGAACAGAAACAGGTAACTAAAGTAGTGCAATATAGAGTAAAAAGTAAGATAGAGATAAATTACTCCGGGGTCAGACAAAGCTCTTCAGAGCAGCTGATACTGAGCTGAACCCTTAAAATGAAAATATCTTATGATATCATTTTGATCTATTGTGTCTAAATTAGCACCTATCAAACCACTCTTGAAGAAACACAAATACATGGCTTAATATCAATAAACATTCTGTGGATGATGGAGTATCCTAATTAGAAGCAGTTCATCTGTGATTTTACCCAGTAGTCCGTTCACTGTCAATTGTCTGAGCTGCCTCACTGATGAGCCTTCTGAGTTTGACCATTCCGAATTAGTTCGTCATGGTTTGGCTCACATGTACAATAAGACCCCACAAGTGGCCTGGTAACTGAATACTATGACTTGCGGAATGAAGAAATAAAACTCTGGAACAGAGAGGACAACCGTTACACATCGCATTGCACACAAATCTTACTCTTTCTATAGCCAGTATTCTGAGTGGCTTTTTGCAATTGTTGAAGGGGAAATTGAACATTCTTTGGATGATTTTAGTGGGTGTGTCTAAAAATTCATTTTAAAAACAAATTGATAATACACTGATTGTATAATATTTAAGTAAGAAACAAAAATCAATTTATCAAATGGCCTTTTGAAGTGGAACGAGGCAAATATCTCTGCTCCAGGATAAGAGCCAGAGGTGCATACTACGGAAAGATGCTCAACTCCTGCAGTTTTGAGGAGAAAAGGGAAAAGAGTCAATGGGTTGTCTGTTTAAAGGGTATAATCTGAGCAGAGAAATGTTGAAAGCTGCAATCAGAATTAGGTTAGTTAGAAGTAGAAAGTGAGAAGGAGTCTCTCCAGGTATCGTCCATTGTACACAGCAAGTAGCCAGGTTTTGACAACAATCTTGAGGGAAAAAATGCACCCCTTTGGAATTAAAAATTTGGCAGCGACCTATGTACCCCACATTCCTTTTTCAGTGAGTTTCATGTTTTTATAGACGGCTCATATAGGTGCTTGTAATTTCACTCAAACTTTCCCTCAGGATAAAACTTGTGATCGTGGGAATACTTCGTGGGAGTTCTAAGATTTGTTTATACTTGTCGTGTTTTTAAACATTTGGAGCAGGATGGCACAAGTTCAGAGAGGAAGGGATGCCCTGTACAATTCGTCAGAGCCCATCTTGGGTCCTTCGCTAACATCTGAAGGATCTTTGATATTAAATTGCATTGATTGCTCTTTACTTTAAATGATACTTTATATGTGCTGAATATCTCCTTGGATGTTGGGCAGCTTGATTTTGTTAACATTAAGGCTCCTTCAACGACGAGCCTGAGCCAAAAGCGAAAGCAATGATTCCCTGATTCTCTGCTCCGTGCTGGCCACTCCACTTACTGCCTGTCTCAGCAGAGAGTGATATTAAATTGCATTGATTGCTCTTTACTTTAAATGATACTTTATATGTGCTGAATATCTCCTTGGATGTTGGGCAGCTTGATTTTGTTAACATTAAGGCTCCTTCAACGACGAGCCTGAGCCAAAAGCGAAAGCAATGATTCCCTGATTCTCTGCTCCGTGCTGGCCACTCCACTCACTGCCTGTCTCAGCAGAGAGCAGGACTCTCAGTTCTGAAGTACCAAAATCTTGATGGTCATGCCTGAAAAAGTTTCCTCACAGTACTTGGCTTAGGACAGAGAAGGGGCACACTTCTGCGCTTCCACGTCTTGGCCAAAGTTTAGTTCTTTTCTACAACTCATGGGAGAGCTACTGTCCTTTCTCTCATTCTGCCAAACCTCACATTTGGTGTACTCTGTCCTTTGGTTACAGAGGAAGAGGAAAAGGAAAATAGTAGAAAGGACAGAAAAGAGCAATACTCTACTATTTGGCGACAGGTGCGATTATTTTTCTTCCTTGAAGAAAGTACAAAGTGTGTGAGGGTGCCCTGTTTCTCCTCTAAACTATTGTTTTTGACTTTTTTTTTTTGGCTCTTATTCTAAAACTTATCTTTTGTCAGAAAGTTGGTTACAGAGGAAGAGAAAAAGGAAAATAGTAGAAAGGACAGAAAAGAGCAATACTCTACTATTTGGCGACAGGTGCGATTATTTTTCTTCCTTGAAGAAAGTACAAAGTGTGTGAGGGTGCCCTGTTTCTCCCCTCTAAACTATTGTTTTTGACTTTTTTTTTGGCTCTTATTCTAAAACTTATCTTTTGTCAGAAAGGGGTAAAGAATTGGTGACAGCAAAGAATGTTGCACTAAAGTCTAGTTCCTCATCTTCTTCCTTCAAGTCCCAGAAACCATGTAAAAACATACTTTTTCCCATACCCACTTACCACCCAAGCACTGCCAGAGGTGCACTGGCTTCATGACATCTTCACTGTCCCACCCCACCTGTCCTCCCTGTGCTGTGATGGAAACATGAGCAAGAACAGCACCATTTCCACGATCTTGTGTGTGCTCAAATGTCTATGTCTTTTTAATTCTGGAGTTTCAAAGTAAAACCAAATTTCACTTGTGCAAAAACAAGTTTCCAACCAAATAATAAATTATTTTGAAGGAGACATTTTCAGCTATTTTTGACATTTGGCTTTACTCTGCTCACAAATACCAACTCAGTCTTCACAGACCCTGTCAGTCCAGTAAGAAATGAGACTGACAAAATAAGAATTAACGAAACAAAAAATGATTTGTTTTATTAGCATGCTAATTATAAGGGAATTTCACAACTACATACACACACATAGGTGTGTGTGTACGAATAATCTTATAATTCTATTTACTCCTTTAAGAAATGTTTCTCAGTCATCTACAATATACCAGTATGCCAGACTCATGGTAGGTACTGAAGATATAGAAATTAATATAATAATGGTTTTCATTATTTCTTTTTGTGTAGCAAATCACTTCAGAGCTGAATGCCTTAAAACTACAATTTTTTATAATCTCTCTGAAGTCAATGGGTTAACTAGACTCATCTGAGCACTCCTCGCTTACAGTTGCTAATATAGTTACAATCAGACAGTGGTTGGAATTGGAGTCATTGACTTCTGGATATCCAAGCTACCTCATTTGCTCACATCTTGGATGGTTAGAGTAGGTAGGACTGTCCAGACCCCCTCTCTCTCTGTCTCTCTCCATTCATGTGCCTATGCACATGGCTTTCACAGGGTTTGTTTTTTGGTTTTTGTTTTGTTTTGTTTTGGTTTGGTTTGGTTTTTATAGCTAGGCAGCCTTAAGAGCACAAAGAGTCCAAAGTAGAAGCTACAAAACTTCTTACAATCTAGCCCAGAAATCATGCAGCCTCACTTCCACTGAGTTCTATTAGCTACACAGAATAAGCTCAAATTCTTTGTGAGAGAAAATGACCATGGCCTGGAATGTAGGGTGGTGTGGGTGGTTGGGAGACCATTTTCAGAGATGAGCCAGGACAAATAAGCATGGTTTTTCTAACTTCAAGAAGCTATGGTAGTTAAGTAAACGTTAGACTAAGAGTTGTGGCCCCAACTACTTGTTTGTGCTTTACTATGTAACTGTCACCTTTAAAACCTAAACCATAAACAATTTAACTGAAATCATTATTAAAGAGGAGTCTCTTAAATGATATATATCAGGAGTCCCTAATCAATACTGGTCTGTGGCCTTTTAGGAACCAGGTCATACAGCAGGAGGTGAGTGGCTGAGTGAGCCAGTGGAGCTTCACCTGTATTTACAGCAGCTCCCCATCAGCCTGTTATCATGCGAGCTCCTCCTCCTGTCAGATCAGCAGCATCATTATATTCTCCTAGGAGCCCCTAAATGGGACCATCTAGCTGCAGGAACACAAGCTCAGGGCTCTTACTGATTCTGCATTATGGCAAACTGGATAATCAGTTCATGATATATTACACTGTAATTCTAATAGAAATAAAGTACACAGTAAATGTAATGCACTTGAGTCATCCTAAAACCACCAACGCCCCTCAAGTCCATGAAAAAATTGTCTTCACCAAACTGGTTTCTGGTGGCAAAAAGGTTGGGGACTGCTGGTTTATACAACCGTGTACTATTCAACAATCAAAAACTACTTTCAAAGAAACTTCGTAAATGGAAAGTGCAAAATAATTGGAAAGAAGTACCCCAAAACAGTATATATATTTGAAGATTGTTTCAAATTTTGCCTAAAATATATACTCTTCTGCACACACACATACGCAAATACCTGTAAACTTATAGAAATGAGCCAGGGGAAAAACTCTGTAACATTGTTGAGATGGTAGTAATATGAATGATTATTTTCCTCCCTTATACTTTCCCAGATTTTCTATAATGCCTTTATAAGTAAAAAGAAGTACTATTACTGATATGCATAACTAACATGCTGAGACAAAAGGAAAGTGAAGATTTCATCTTTCTATTTATTTCTGAAACTTAGGCTCTAAAACTACTTCAAGAAGATGGCAAATAAGCATGAAATCCTAATATGATACTTGATAAAATGAAAGTGAAGCAGCCAGGTAATAGTGCGGTGATCATAAACTGGAGCCCCATGGGAAAGGTCCTGGTTTGTGTTTGGGGAGCTCCCTGAGCTTGCCAGGAATGCATGTGCCTACAATCCACGATGGCTGACATTGAGGGTGGATCATAGAGTTAAGACCCCATTTGGGATGCCTCTTTATATCTCTAATCCTCTTTATTTATTTCTCTCACAGAAGAAAGAAATACACTATAGAGAATGAAACTGAGAGGTCAGTAGGTGGTATGGTGTTTAAGGCGCTGGACTCCCACAAGGCAACTGCAGTTTGAGTTCCAGACCCAGCAGCTTGAAACTCACACTGGGTATGTGTGTGTGTGTGTGCCCAAAATCCCAAGAGGAGAATGGAGAAGAAGGGACTGCAGCATGGCCACCCCTGCAGGGGATGATTTCTCACTTTATCTCTCTGTCTCACCCTATCTCTCTGGTAAGCACATGCACCCTATAGCAAAAAAAATAAAATAAAATAATTAAAATTTAAATTTTTAAAAAAATTTAAAAGCCAAACTTTAAAATAATCAAAAAAGGAAATGGAGACTCAAGATGAGGTCCATAGGACTCCAACACTTACAGATTTATAAAAGAGGAGCCAGGCAAAACGGTCTTTCTAAATTCCCATGTGGAAAGAATCATGCCTTGAGACAGAGAAGAATCCAAGGATCCCAGGGCATTGCCTCAGAACACTGACATTCTTAAAGGAAAAATCTTTTGGCCCATGACACATGTGTGATAATATTTGATCTAAGTTCCAGGAAAATTTGTCTAAAGTTTCCAAAAAAGTAATATAAAAATGAGAGATGGGGAAGGAGTATCAATGTAATTAAATATATATACCTCCATGGCGTATGAGAATAAGAGATCCAAGTCATCCATTTAGAAATCCAATAAATAGGTCAATGGTGGAGAAAAGTTCTTTTCCACTTTACAGATGACTTCATTGATGGGAACAGGAAGGTCTTTCAGCGAGAGGAGCCCATGGGTGGTAACCATAAGAACTTTGCGGTCACTGAAATGGCTAAATGAGCACTGAGTCCTAGGGCGCAATCCCCAGTCTGTCACAGGCAATGAAATAGAGTACAGAAACCAAGATTTCATTTCTTAATAACTCAAGTACTTTACTTCAGTTCTCAAGGACCATTAAAGGTTTTGAAGTGCACAGTTCATACCACCACCCTCAAATTCTTTTCCTTTCTTGGCCTGTCTGCTAAACATTCACCCACTATCAAGTTTCTCTTTTGTTCATAGAAGCAGAAACTTAATTTGTCTGGACACTTCGAATGAAATAAATTCCCCCGGTGTGGCCATGTGATTAAGTTCAGAATAATGAGTTGAAGTAAAAGTGCTGGTAAATCTTAAAGAAAGTGGGCTTGCTTTTTCATTTCTTTTCTCTTCATGCAACAACACAAATAATTTGACTAGAACTGAAACACCCATTTTGGACCATGAAGAGCATGCTAAGGGTGGTGGAATGGAAGAGAGAAGCATCCTGAACCCTTGGTGATCATGAAGCTTCCATAATGGTGATGAACTACCTATGTCTGGACTCTTCTATGTGATTGAGAAATGATTTTCTGTCTTACATCAGCTACTATTATTTGGAGGTTTTTTTGTAGCTTGCAACCAAATGTAATTTGATTCAATATCAAATCCCTCACATTCTCAGCCTCTAGATCTTCCTTTCATAAAGCTCCTTAGAAAAATTCCCACTTACAGCCCCCAAGAATCCAGTTCAAAGGGAATTTTCTTTCCACTCAAGAGAAAAAGTCTCATTTCCCTGATAACAGGCTTCATGTCATTCTACCTCTTGTTTACTCCTGGCCCTTAAGTTCCGGCTCACTGTCCTAATTCCCCAAATACTTCATTAGTCATATACTCCACATAACTAGTGGACCTCTTTGGAAGGAAGGAGAAGAAGCCAAGCAACTGGGGCCAAACCTTTCTTTAGAAAGAAGGGGATGGGGACAGAAAACTTGAGAAGACTCATACAATAATAACTTCCATCATATCACACAACTCTTTCACAAGTGAAATAATTAGGCAAGTATTTCAGTGTTGACAAGATATCTTTTTAGATGTGCAAATGCCTGACTGAAAGGACTTATGTTTTTCCTATGATTATATCCTATATTGAATACAACATTGAAGAGGGAAAATTGCAGTTTGGGAGGATGACAATATTTGAGAAAGCGCAGTCCTGTGGCAGGCTTTCGTTTCTTTTTGCTCTCATATTTATATGGCATTTGAATGCATCATTTTATTTTGCCTTGTAAACAACACTGAGAAGCAAATGCTATTACCTTTGTCATACACAGGAGAAAGCTGAGGCTGGGGGAGGTGAAATGCCTTGCTCAAGTTCACACCATATGGTAGACTATATTATTATTCTCAAATATTGACTTCCCCCTCCCACAGGAGGATTAGACTTTGCCATACCTTTGACATCAGGCTTGACATGTGACTTGTACTCAACATTTCATTGAGTACAGTCAGGTGCTAATTCCAAACATAAGATTCAAGAGTGGTTCTTCAGTTTTCTTTGCCTTGACATGAGACCTGTGTGCTCTGGTGAAGCTGGATAATTGATAAAATGTGTGGGATTGAGCCATAGCCAATGCACAATTGACATGTAATCTGAGAAAGAAATAACACTGTTTTTATATTATGGTCTTTTATATTTGAACATATAATTTAGACTAAGGTGACAGATACATAAAGTAAGTGCAACGTATGGGACTGAAAGTCAATACAGTATTTGTTGAGTACCACTGGTATCTCCAAAGGAACCGAAGAGCTGAAAAAGTTGTAGGAGCCTATCCAGTCCCAAGTTTAGCCTCCTTCTTCAGTGGTAGAAAGCTTCCAATCTACTTGAGGTAGGCTACTTATCATCTTGAAATAACATAGTCACTGATTTTATTCCATAGGACTTACTGTTTGGTCCTTCAAGCTGTCGATTCAATACACAACACTGTTCTTGACTACTTCCCCAAACCCTGAGGGCCCAACCTGCTGTGGGTCTTATCTGGACAAAGGCTATCTTGTCTACTAATGGGTTTTCAGTCTGTCACAAAACCCCCCACCTCTGGCTCCACAGATAACACAGAAGGCCAGTACAGCTTCCTTGTGGAAGAAGGCTTTCCTACCTCCCCTTTTTCATGTTTCAACACCTCACTCAGCTTTATAAGATGCAGGGAGGAAAAATTTGAAATTGGTATATGATTATAGTTTAAAACAGAGGCTCTAGGCAGGTCTGAAGAAACAGGCTACTTATAGCTCAGTAAAATTAAAGAAAGAACATCAACATATGAAGGGTCTTTGAAACAACACTGAGAAGCAAATGCTATTACCTTTGTCATACACAGGAGAAAGCTGAGGCTGGGGGAGGTGAAATGCCTTGCTCAAGTTCACACCATATGGTAGACTATATTATTATTCTCAAATATTGACTTCCCCCTCCCACAGGAGGATTAGACTTTGCCATACCTTTGACATCAGGCTTGACATGTGACTTGTACTCAACATTTCATTGAGTACAGTCAGGTGCTAATTCCAAACATAAGATTCAAGAGTGGTTCTTCAGTTTTCTTTGCCTTGACATGAGACCTGTGTGCTCTGGTGAAGCTGGATAATTGATAAAATGTGTGGGATTGAGCCATAGCCAATGCACAATTGACATGTAATCTGAGAAAGAAATAACACTGTTTTTATATTATGGTCTTTTATATTTGAACATATAATTTAGACTAAGGTGACAGATACATAAAGTAAGTGCAACGTATGGGACTGAAAGTCAATACAGTATTTGTTGAGTACCACTGGTATCTCCAAAGGAACCGAAGAGCTGAAAAAGTTGTAGGAGCCTATCCAGTCCCAAGTTTAGCCTCCTTCTTCAGTGGTAGAAAGCTTCCAATCTACTTGAGGTAGGCTACTTATCATCTTGAAATAACATAGTCACTGATTTTATTCCATAGGACTTACTGTTTGGTCCTTCAAGCTGTCGATTCAATACACAACACTGTTCTTGACTACTTCCCCAAACCCTGAGGGCCCAACCTGCTGTGGGTCTTATCTGGACAAAGGCTATCTTGTCTACTAATGGGTTTTCAGTCTGTCACAAAACCCCCCACCTCTGGCTCCACAGATAACACAGAAGGCCAGTACAGCTTCCTTGTGGAAGAAGGCTTTCCTACCTCCCCTTTTTCATGTTTCAACACCTCACTCAGCTTTATAAGATGCAGGGAGGAAAAATTTGAAATTGGTATATGATTATAGTTTAAAACAGAGGCTCTAGGCAGGTCTGAAGAAACAGGCTACTTATAGCTCAGTAAAATTAAAGAAAGAACATCAACATATGAAGGGTCTTTGAAAAGTTCATAAAAGCATGTATTATGAAAAAACTGTGCATATATTTAGATTATTTTACACTAAAATAAACTCATACATTGATGCATTTTTCAATGAACTCTTTGAAGTCACAGTCTTGGTCAGGTCCACATAGAACAGCAGCCATTAATAAGAAAGCCAAAATCTAAGTTACAACTGTACTAGTACATCCATAGTGGCTACTGAGGAGACTGAATTTCCCAAATGTCACTGTAAGGTTAAGGGTCATCTTAGGAATTAGATCAGCTTAGGAACTGGGGGACAGGAGCTAAAAATCAATGGATCATCCTTTCCAAGGTGGATGTGGCCTGAGAAAACACAGTTGACATTTCCTTTGAACAATGCCTTGATTATGTTTGTCACAGCAAATGATTTCTTGCCAAAAGTATATTTCCACCACCAACAAAGAACTACTTTCATGAGCTACTTACAATGTCTTTGAATTTCATAAATTTTCTCATATTTTATTATCAACAGAAGCACTGCAGTTTCCATAATAGAGTAGTGGGAAATGTTGAAATTCTACAAGGAAGCAAAACTGTACCAAATCCAGTGCTTTTAAAACTACTCATGACTTAGCTTTGTATTAGATCCATTATGAATTTAATAGCTCCATTTAAAGTGCATTAAAAAATCTATGTCCTACAAGCTTATAATATAATTCTAAAGAGTAAACTAGATGGGAAAAAAATATCTTTACTACAGGGAAAGTGATGTGAGGAAACATGGGGAAAAGCCAGGTTACTTTTTTTTATGGTTTTGAAGACCAGATATCTTCACAAGGAAGATACCTGTAAACTCATGAAGTGTCTGCTTACTTAAGCAGAAGATCTACGATTTAGCTCTTTGCTCCAATTTGAAAAGGGAAAAGCTTGAGAAAAAAATGAGAAGAAATAGAAATTAGAGCAGAGGTTTTTCAAAGACTCAAGGGAAGAATTTTGATTGCAGATGCCAGACAGGTTTGACTTATATTGAGGAAGTGATACAAAGCTCAACTGGGGCTATATTTTGCTTTATTTATAATACATAAATGTGTCTTATAAATGGATCCATTTCTATGTTTTTATATTCTGGTAAATTCCTGTGCAGTATGAGTGTGTACGTATGTGTATGCACACACATTTCCCAAAAGCTAAGAAGAAAGGGATCTCCCTTACTTGGGTGAAGAAAGTTCAATGGAACTGTTTCAAGGGCTTCAAATCACTATGGCAGCAGCTGTTCTACATCAACAGCCAGGGGAAAACTTGAGAGTAGAGGCTAGGAATGACTGTTATCACTAATACTGCATTCCCCAACACCTCCTGAGAGGGCCTTAGCTGGACAAAGGCTACCCTGCCCACCAGTGGGCTCACTCTGTCACCAGTGGGCTCACTCTGCTGCCAATGGCCTCACTCTGCTACCAAACCCCACTTCTGACTCCAAAGATAACCCCAACAGTTAGCACAGTTTCCCTAGAGGCTTTTCTACTTCCCTGCTTTCCTGTTTTGACACCTAAGCTCAGTAAGGTTGGAGATGGGGTGATGAATCAGATACGTGGCTGCAGTTCTGAGACAGAGGCTTTTGGCAGGACACAAGAAAGTGCCTACTCTCACTGCCTTCCTTATACAGCAGCTGAAGTCATCTTCTCCACATAACGTCTGTATATTAACACTCCGCAGATCTCCATTTAGTCCTATCATCACTTCCTTCCTGTCTTGCCTAAATGTTACTTTCTCAGTGGGCCTACTGACCACCCTACTTAAAACTATAGACCTTTCCTTTCTGCAATGGCATTCCTTATTCTGCCTTTACACTTACTTTCTCCATTAGCAGTGCTATTATCTTTTAGAGTTTAATATTTGATACATGCAGAGGAATATACATAATATATGTAAATTATAAAGCACAACAATAAACACCTAAAAAGTACACCACAAAATTAAGAATTAAAACATTTTAAACACCCTTTTCCTCATAGTATCCCTAATGTGTGAAGCAGGAGAATGTTCACAGTGCTGCACACAGTTATAACACAAAACTGAAAACAACACATTTGCCCATCAGCAGAAGAAGGGCTAAACAAATTTTAATAGATTTTCCCAATAGAATAACCATCAGTGAAAATGAACTACAACTATATACAACTGAGCAAAAACATATCTTAGAAACATAATAAGTGGAATAATTAAATTCCAGAAGACCAAATGGAATATGTCATTTATATAAAACCCCCCGAAAAGCAAACAATGTCATTAGCATGATGTTTAATAAATTCTAATACTATGAGACATATTCATCAGCTGTATCTTAGTTTATTATTCAGATCAAACTATTCTTCCTTCAACATTCATATAAATAATAATGTCATCTAAGTTAGTTCCAAATTAAGAACTCCTTAATTCCCAAAACATGAAACTAACTCCTTCCTAATTAGAAAGTAACAGTCAATTTTGACATCTTTTGTTTCTTATCTGCCATATAAAGTTGGTCACCCAACCAGGTAATTTTGTCTTTGGAAATGCTTGAACTTTGCTACAGTCTCTAACCCAAATTCTCACCTATCATTCCTTTATATTGTATCTTCAAATTTGAATTCTGGAAATTTAATAGTTTCCTAACTAATCATCCCATTTCAATCTATTCATATAATTTTTTTCTCTGAATTATGTAGGACTTTTTAAATTTGTTTTTTACTTCTGTGATGAACTTCAAATCCGTTTTACATGAGCATAGTTGACTTATCAAAAGTCTGAACTGGTGGGAGATAAAAATAAAAATAGTCTCCCCAACACTCCCTCCAACTGCTGCATTCAATTGTACTGTAACTCTTCCATTCTGGTTACTTTCAGTCCAATCCATTTTCTTTTTTGAGAGTTATTTTATTTTGTTATCATTATTTTTTTTTCATTTGACCAGAGAGAGAGAGAGACAGTGAGAAAGCAAGCCACCAGGCCCAGGACTAGAACCACGGTCGGCCATGTGGTTCTTAACCATCACACCACCTGCTGACCCCAGTCCAATTCATTTTAATTCAGTTTAGAATTCATTCTTGGCTGACAGGTGGCATGGTGGTTAAGGGCACTGGACTACCTACCACATGGCTGGTCAAGTCCTAGACCTGGCGACTTGCTTTCTCACTTTCCCTCTCTCTCATTCTATCTCTCTCTGGTAAAATTAAAATAAACAAATAAAGTTAAATGAAATGATTCTTTAAAAAAAAAATGAATCCATTCTCACAGAGTTCACTGCCTCATTTCTCTCATTTACAATCATGCTGCTTGACTCATGGTCTGAAACCTATAAGGCAAAAGAAGTTTGATCCCTACACTTCCTTAGTATCCCCCCTTCCCAAGTGAGTAGGGTGGGTAGAGGAATAGGAGTTAAGGAAAGGTATAATTGTATCCTACTTAATGGATGCTGCTGCAGTTCTTTCTTGGATATTCTCGTTATTTATCCCCTCCTTGGAAGAGTCCAGGTGCTCACTCTTTTGGGAAACAGTGCAAGTTCACTTTCGAGCATAGTGTATTCTTGTGCCCACTCATCACATAGATCTGAATGTGAGAGATCTGCTCTAGCTTGACATATTTCATTCGCTTTATTCAATTGTATACTAGAGCTGGCTAATATTAGCTAATTCTTCAACTTTCAGAAATCTGTGAACTGGTTTTTAATCTACTGGTAGCTTGAAATCAGCCAGAGTGGAGAATTTATATTATGGAAATTGGCAAAAGTTACAACTCTATTTTTTTCTTTAAAAAGTCAATTGCTAAACACATACTAATACTTACTAGAATTACCACAGCTGTCACCTTCTGTCCCCATTGACCTCCCCACAGCCTCCTGCTTCTGCAGTGTCCTCATCCTGAGGCCAGTTCTTAGAGTGGGGTACTGACAAGGACTGCTGAACAAGTATTCAGATGACTAAGAGGAAACTCATGTACCCTTCCCATACCAAAGAACATGAGTGCTGACAACTGTACTGCTGGCTCTTCCCTCTAACCTGCCATCTCTCTCTAGTGCTCTGCTCTTGATGCTTAAGACTATGACAGCAACAGTTGGGCAATCAACTGCTCAAGCAGTGAAGAAGTATTCACCTATCCCTTCTTCTTCTCTTTAATGAACTCTTAATCTCTGGAAGCAATTCTCTTGAGTTCGCTTCCTGTTCAGAGAAGAAAAGGACTAACTTCTCATATAAACATTACTCCCAAGGTCTTGTCTGCCTAAGATTGTCCTGGAGCAGCAGTTCTCAAATTTCTGGCCTAGGAACTTTTTTAATCTCTTTAAAAATATATCCCTAGGGCAGCAGCTGTTCTACATCAACAGCCAGGGGAAAACTTGAGAGTAGAGGCTAGGAATGACTGTTATCACTAATACTGCATTCCCCAACACCTCCTGAGAGGGCCTTAGCTGGACAAAGGCTACCCTGCCCACCAGTGGGCTCACTCTGTCACCAGTGGGCTCACTCTGCTGCCAATGGCCTCACTCTGCTACCAAACCCCACTTCTGACTCCAAAGATAACCCCAACAGTTAGCACAGTTTCCCTAGAGGCTTTTCTACTTCCCTGCTTTCCTGTTTTGACACCTAAGCTCAGTAAGGTTGGAGATGGGGTGATGAATCAGATACGTGGCTGCAGTTCTGAGACAGAGGCTTTTGGCAGGACACAAGAAAGTGCCTACTCTCACTGCCTTCCTTATACAGCAGCTGAAGTCATCTTCTCCACATAACGTCTGTATATTAACACTCCGCAGATCTCCATTTAGTCCTATCATCACTTCCTTCCTGTCTTGCCTAAATGTTACTTTCTCAGTGGGCCTACTGACCACCCTACTTAAAACTATAGACCTTTCCTTTCTGCAATGGCATTCCTTATTCTGCCTTTACACTTACTTTCTCCATTAGCAGTGCTATTATCTTTTAGAGTTTAATATTTGATACATGCAGAGGAATATACATAATATATGTAAATTATAAAGCACAACAATAAACACCTAAAAAGTACACCACAAAATTAAGAATTAAGACATTTTAAACACCCTTTTCCTCATAGTATCCCTAATGTGTGAAGCAGGAGAATGTTCACAGTGCTGCACACAGTTATAACACAAAACTGAAAACAACACATTTGCCCATCAGCAGAAGAAGGGCTAAACAAATTTTAATAGATTTTCCCAATAGAATAACCATCAGTGAAAATGAACTACAACTATATACAACTGAGCAAAAACATATCTTAGAAACATAATAAGTGGAATAATTAAATTCCAGAAGACCAAATGGAATATGTCATTTATATAAAACCCCCCGAAAAGCAAACAATGTCATTAGCATGATGTTTAATAAATTCTAATACTATGAGACATATTCATCAGCTGTATCTTAGTTTATTATTCAGATCAAACTATTCTTCCTTCAACATTCATATAAATAATAATGTCATCTAAGTTAGTTCCAAATTAAGAACTCCTTAATTCCCAAAACATGAAACTAACTCCTTCCTAATTAGAAAGTAACAGTCAATTTTGACATCTTTTGTTTCTTATCTGCCATATAAAGTTGGTCACCCAACCAGGTAATTTTGTCTTTGGAAATGCTTGAACTTTGCTACAGTCTCTAACCCAAATTCTCACCTATCATTCCTTTATATTGTATCTTCAAATTTGAATTCTGGAAATTTAATAGTTTCCTAACTAATCATCCCATTTCAATCTATTCATATAATTTTTTTCTCTGAATTATGTAGGACTTTTTAAATTTGTTTTTTACTTCTGTGATGAACTTCAAATCCGTTTTACATGAGCATAGTTGACTTATCAAAAGTCTGAACTGGTGGGAGATAAAAATAAAAATAGTCTCCCCAACACTCCCTCCAACTGCTGCATTCAATTGTACTGTAACTCTTCCATTCTGGTTACTTTCAGTCCAATCCATTTTCTTTTTTGAGAGTTATTTTATTTTGTTATCATTATTTTTTTTTCATTTGACCAGAGAGAGAGAGAGACAGTGAGAAAGCAAGCCACCAGGCCCAGGACTAGAACCACGGTCGGCCATGTGGTTCTTAACCATCACACCACCTGCTGACCCCAGTCCAATTCATTTTAATTCAGTTTAGAATTCATTCTTGGCTGACAGGTGGCATGGTGGTTAAGGGCACTGGACTACCTACCACATGGCTGGTCAAGTCCTAGACCTGGCGACTTGCTTTCTCACTTTCCCTCTCTCTCATTCTATCTCTCTCTGGTAAAATTAAAATAAACAAATAAAGTTAAATGAAATGATTCTTTAAAAAAAAAATGAATCCATTCTCACAGAGTTCACTGCCTCATTTCTCTCATTTACAATCATGCTGCTTGACTCATGGTCTGAAACCTATAAGGCAAAAGAAGTTTGATCCCTACACTTCCTTAGTATCCCCCCTTCCCAAGTGAGTAGGGTGGGTAGAGGAATAGGAGTTAAGGAAAGGTATAATTGTATCCTACTTAATGGATGCTGCTGCAGTTCTTTCTTGGATATTCTCGTTATTTATCCCCTCCTTGGAAGAGTCCAGGTGCTCACTCTTTTGGGAAACAGTGCAAGTTCACTTTCGAGCATAGTGTATTCTTGTGCCCACTCATCGCATAGATCTGAATGTGAGAGATCTGCTCTAGCTTGACATATTTCATTCGCTTTATTCAATTGTATACTAGAGCTGGCTAATATTAGCTAATTCTTCAACTTTCAGAAATCTGTGAACTGGTTTTTAATCTACTGGTAGCTTGAAATCAGCCAGAGTGGAGAATTTATATTATGGAAATTGGCAAAAGTTACAACTCTATTTTTTTCTTTAAAAAGTCAATTGCTAAACACATACTAATACTTACTAGAATTACCACAGCTGTCACCTTCTGTCCCCATTGACCTCCCCACAGCCTCCTGCTTCTGCAGTGTCCTCATCCTGAGGCCAGTTCTTAGAGTGGGGTACTGACAAGGACTGCTGAACAAGTATTCAGATGACTAAGAGGAAACTCATGTACCCTTCCCATACCAAAGAACATGAGTGCTGACAACTGTACTGCTGGCTCTTCCCTCTAACCTGCCATCTCTCTCTAGTGCTCTGCTCTTGATGCTTAAGACTATGACAGCAACAGTTGGGCAATCAACTGCTCAAGCAGTGAAGAAGTATTCACCTATCCCTTCTTCTTCTCTTTAATGAACTCTTAATCTCTGGAAGCAATTCTCTTGAGTTCGCTTCCTGTTCAGAGAAGAAAAGGACTAACTTCTCATATAAACATTACTCCCAAGGTCTTGTCTGCCTAAGATTGTCCTGGAGCAGCAGTTCTCAAATTTCTGGCCTAGGAACTTTTTTAATCTCTTTAAAAATATTGAGAACCTCAAAGGTCTCTTGTTTATGTGGGTTATTCCTATTTAAGTTCACTATACTGGAAATTAAAAAGGAAAAAATCTGAAACACAGTCAGCAGAGTGATAAAATTATAGTTCATGCAGCCTCTGGAAATCTCCACTGTACTTTCATGAGAGAATAAGATGAAAACTACAAGTAATACCTTAGCATAATCATTAAAGTTTTGGCCTCATAGAGTTACCATGTAAATTAAATGTCTTAGGGACATTTACGAATCCTCATTAACTGTTGGAAGACAATTCTCATTTCTGCATGCATGGCAAGATAAGGCGCCAACTGCCTTTGATCAAGACAAAGGCAAGCTTCTTATTAGTAGTAGAATAAAATCTCAGGTACACTACTACGTAGATCTGGACAGATGAGAATCATGGTCCTAAAGATTTCCCAGTAAAGTCATGAAGATAACACAAGTCATAACCAATGGACTCCAGGTGTTTTGGGAATTGGTACAAAATTTTACGTTTCTTTCTAGTCTGCTATTATATTGTGATAAACACACAATACAATGTGTGAGGGAAGATATTAAATAACAATTTTTCATACAGTTTTCTAATAAAATCTTTTCAAAATTGTAAGTAAGAAACATAAGCTTGCACCCTTGAACACAATTTTTATTTATGATTTTTGAAATAAATTTGCTCCATGATCTTTTTTAAATAAGGCTATTCAAATAATTACTATTATAATATTACTGTAAGTCCCACATCAATGTATTTGTCTTTAAGAAAATAGTGGAAGGCCAGGACCAGCAGATGGCATAATGGTTACATCACTGGACTTGCACGTAGTCGACCGCGGTTCAAGTCCTGGACCCGGCAGCTTAAAGTCACACAGAGCACGCATTTATGCGTGCCCAAAATTCCAAGAGGAGAATGGAGGAGAAGGGATTGCAACATGGCTTATCCCCCCTGGGGAGTGATTTCTTGCTTTCTGTCTCTCTGTCTCTCTCTGTCTTTCTGGTGTGTGCACGCACCCTATAGCAAGAAAAAAAAAAAAAGGAAAATAGTGGAAGACCATCTGTCACATCAATCACAATCAATCAGCAAGTATAACCAGACCCTCTACAGAAACTCCTTCCTCCCACCCACTCCTGGTTCCAGGAAGTCCAGGCAGATCCCATTTTTCTTCTTTAGTACCTGAGGAAAGCACATAGGGGAAGTTGTTAACTTCCCTTTTATCATTTCTCATAAATACAAAAGAATCTAACAAGACCTTTTGGTCAACATTCTGATTCCCATTGGGACAATAAACTGATTGGACAGTTCATCCAAGTACGGATACTCATACCTTCAAAGTTCACACTTGGCATGCATGATTAGGTAATCAAATCCCTCACCTGTGAGAGAGATGCACAGGTGCAAAAGAAAGCCCAAGAATTCAAAGAAACCAGATACTATGACAGATCTTCTCTTACTAAAATATTCACCGTCAACTCTGTGTTTTTTTCTTTTTTTAAAAAATAATTATTTTATTTAGCTTTATTTATTTATGTATGTATTTATTTATTTTAATTTGACCAGAGAGGGACACAGAGATAGAGGAAGTGAGAAAGCAAGCCACCAGATCTGGGACTCAAACTACAGTTGGCCATGTCAGAGTCCAATAGTGATTAAGGTGCTGGACACTCACCATCAACTCTTAGAATAAATATAACACCTCACCCCATGCCTGGTGCAGTTGTCCTTTGGCAGCTGCCCACCTGCATGCCTTTCTTTTCAATTAAATATCCTCACTTTCCTATTAAAACTTCTTATCCTACTTTAAAATAAGTAAATAAATAGTTTTATTATGAGAAAATAGGATGAGTTAAGAAAATGGTGAGTAAAGTCATTATCTAAAAGTTGTTGAAAGTCATCGAACCTGTTATAATTTTCATTTTTTCCCAAACCCTTCACTGTCTGATGTAGCAATGACCATTATATACTTCTGTATATATTACTGAGAACTAGCATTTGCACTATGTTGACTTTTTTCATGTACTTTTCTAAACATAAAATTTGTTGAAGTATAATATAATCAGCCCTTTGTATCTATGAGATTGCATCCTCTAATTCAATCAACCATGTATCTAAAAGGCTGTGTTCTGTCTGATGTGTATTATGTAGGATAGTTGTCTCTGCATTGAAATACATATTTTTTAAAACATTATTCCTTAAACAACACAGTGTAAAAACTATTTACAAAGTTCTTACATTGTATTAGATATTATAAATAACCTACAGATGATTAAAAGTATATGGAGAACTTGTGTAGGCTATATACAAACACTGGTTGATTATCTTTAATCAGAAAACCTGAAGTCTATAATGTTCCAAAAATTCAAAACATTTGGCACACCAATGTGATTCCTCACATAGAAAACTCCACAGTTGACCTCATATATCAGTTCTCAATCAAAATGTTGTAATACAAAAATATTGTATAAAATTACCTTTGGGCTATGCTTATAAGGTATACGTAAAAGATAAGTAAATTTTGTGTTTAGACTTGTATCTTAGCCCCAAGATAACTAATAATGTGCATGCAAATATTCCCAAATCTGAAAATATCTGAAATATGAAACATGTCTGACCACAAGCATTTTGAATAATGGATACTTAATCTTTACTACACCATAGGGACTTGAAAATGGGGGAAGGAGATCCTGGAACCAGTCTCCCATGGATACTGAGAGATGACGGTATCGATATAGAAAAACACACAAATAGTAAGTGCTTAATCAATTTTCCCAGAGTGAATACTTTCATGTTGCTAGCAGCCAGATCAAAAACAACTGTCAGAGCCTTCTTAGTCACTAATCCTCTCCACAGGGAAATCATTATCTTGACTTCTAACCTGGAAGATTATTTGTGCCTAAATAAGAATTTTAACAGCTTGACTGAGCTAAAATTCACATGCCAAATAATTTATCCATTTATGTTGTACAATTCAAAAAATTTTTAAATGAGTTTAATATCACAATATGGTTTGCAACCATAACTGCAATCTAATTTTAGAACACTTTCATCATCCTCTAAAGAAACCCCACACTCAGTAGCAGTCATGGGCCCTCTTCAGCCCAGAATAAGATATTGAAATGTTTTTGGAATGTGATATCAACAAGAACTTCATTCACTTAAGTAGGTAAAAATTTAAAAACATTTATTTACAACTAATCAAGTATTTTTAACAGCTGAAATGATCAATATTAACAACAAATCTAAAAGGTGCATTTTTCTTAGTGAATCTATTAAAAGTTCCTGTGGGACTAGCTTTGTGATGCAATAGTAATGCGCTGCTCAAAAGAAGTTGGATCCCACATGGAGATCACAGTTCAAATCCCTGGGCCAGTCATCAGGAAGCATGCTGGACATACATGAGGGTGGTCAAGATCACATAGGCTGGAAAAAGGGGATCACAGTGTGACCAGACTCGGAAGGGTGATTCCCTTTCCCTTCCTACCATTTCTGATGTGCATGCACAAGATATATTATAAATTAAGAAAATTTAAAAGAAATTTTTATACAAATATGAATATATTTATAAATTCAATTGAACTTTCCTACTTTTTATTAATTATCTATTGCTGGGTAATGAATCACCCCTAATCTAGTGGTTTACGGCAATAATACAACTGTATCATTTCACACAGTTTCTGTGGGTTAGGAATTTGGGAGTGATTTAGCTGGGCATTTCTAACTCAGGTCCCTCTTTAGGTTGCAGTAAACCTGTCAGCAGAGGTTGCAAATTAGCTAAAGGTTGGTTTGGGAATAAAGGGTCTGTTTCCCAGGTGGTTTGCACAAATAGTTGATGAGGTAGCCTGAACAGTACTTATTCTCAAGATATCCATGTCCTAATCCCCAGAATTTGTCAATTGATTATCTTACATGGCAAAAGAGACTTTGCAAATGTGATTATATTAGGATCTCAGATAGGAGATTATCGTGGATTATCCCTGTGGGCCTAATGTGATCACAAGGGTCCATATAAAAGAAAAGCAAGAGGATTAGAGTGAGTAGTAGAAGCTGTGAAGACAGGAGTAAAAGGTTGGAGCAATGCAAAGAAGGGTTAATGAGCCAAAGAATACAAGGGGCTTCAAGAGGCTGAAAAAGCAAGGCAATAGATTCTTCCCTCAGCACCTACAGCAGGAACCAGCCCTGCCAACATCTTGACTAGTCTAGTGAGACTGATTTGTTTAATTTTAGTCATCATCATTATTATTTTTCAATTTTCTATAGAGTACGTACACTCACTAGAGAGAGACACAGAGAGATGGAAAATGAGAAAGCAAGGTCCGGAATTCAAGCCACAGTCGGCCACGTGGGAGTTCAAAGCCTTAACCACCACTCCACCTGCTGGCCCATGAGACTGATTCTTAAACTTCTGATTTACATATCTATAAGGTCATAAATTTGTATTGTTTTAAGTCATTGAGTTTGTGGTAATTTGATACAGTAGCAAAAGAAAATAACAGTGAGTAGGTGCTGATAGTAGACAGGTGGCCTCAGTTTCTTGTTACATGGACTATAAGAATTCTTTTTTTTTCTTTAATTTTGTTTTTATTTCAATTCCTCTTATACATTCAATCACATATTACTTAGCTTGCAAAATAAATATTCAAACATCTGTACATTTCTCACCAGTCCAGTAAACAATACTATAAAGCTATCTTCAATAAATAATAATCCATTTCTTTGTTCCATAAATGACTTGCCCCTATTTTTCTCCTTAATGTCCTTCCTGATGCTCTACTCCTTCATCCACCCTCTTCCTACACTGTATCGGGCATCACAACCATTCACTATGTTTCTATATCCTTTAGTCATTCAGTTTTGACCACAATTACTAAGACAAGGAACCAAACCAAGTACCCACAAACAGATGAATGGATTGAAAAAGTGTGGCACATATACTCTATGGAATACTACTCAACTATAAAAAAAAGACCCCGGCTTTTCTTTTCTTTTCTTTTCTTTTCTTTTCTTTTCTTCTTCTGGAGAGGTTTTTGCTATAGGTAGCGTGCACTCACCAGAAAGACAGAGAAAGACAGAGAGACGGAAAGCGAGAAATCACCCCCCATGGGGGATGGCCACGCTGCAATCCCTTCTCCTCCCTTCTCCTCTCGGGATCTTGGGCACACATGCACACGTGCCCGCCATGAATTTTATGCCATCAGGTCTGGGACTCGAACCGCAATCGACTACATGGGAGTCCAGCGACATAACCATTACGCCAACTGCTGATCCCAAGACCCTGGCTTTTCACAAAAAGTGGATGAACATCGAAGATTTACTACTGAGTGAAGGAAGCCAGGCTATGAAGGAGAGACTTTGTATGTCTCTACTTAATGTGGGACTTCTTGAAAGTTTTCTTGACATGGAAGCTTATTTTGCCAGAGCAAGAGATGCAAGCGATAAGGTGAAAGCTGCAATGTCTTTCATGACCTAGTATTCAAAAAGGTTCCTTGTTTCTCAATATCCTATTGTTTATACAGATAATTCCTGTTCAAGGAGGGAAGGGACTACTGAAGCAGGACTTTAAAGAGGCCAGAATAATTGGGGTCAATTTTGATAAAGAGCTACCACACACATCAAGCCTTTAAAATGATGTTGTAGCTTCAGTGGCACTAAAGAGCACAACAGTCAGAGATGGACAGTTGTCCAATATAGTTGAAGACAGAGACTGGGGCTGTCATTTTACAGGAGTCCCAGCTTGGCGTGCCTGACACACTCTTT
>NW_006160198.1:898793-908027 GCF_000334495.1 Tupaia belangeri chinensis
TCTTTCCCCCAACTGCTGCCATGGATTGGGGCAATGCACATTGGGTCCCTGTAATAGGAATTCCTCCAGCAGCTGCATGGACCCTATCATAACATGGGTTCCTAAAAGAAATGTCCAAAATAAAGTCTTGCATGCAGATAGTTTATTTGGGAAAGGAGTTCAGAGTGCAGGGGTTAGGGCCTAGGAGAATTAAGCAAAAAGGAGGGACCATCAATAAAAGACTGTGTTGGCAATCTGCTGCCATTATGAATGGCTAGTTTTCAATCTCCTGTGATCTTCTGGGGACTCATTTTAAATGCATTTTAAAGTGATTTCAAGTGATGAGAAGAGCAAATATTGACTCATCAGTTCCCATCCATTCAGTCAAAGGTAGTTCCATTCATTTTCCCATACCTCCAGGTTGTGTATGCATGAATGTCAAGCTGGTTCTTACAGGAACCCAAAGCGATGAACCTAGAAAACCTTGGCAGGAAGCAAGATGTACACTGAGAAGTCTCAGGGAAAGATGCTGTTAGGTTATACTGTGGAAACCTGGTGAATCCATGTGGCACTGATCACTGCAATAGTGGCTGAAGAGATGGACCAAGAGGATTTGGAGTGACACACAAGTACTATTAGATATTGGTCTTCTGTCAGACTGATTGAACTGCAGCTGTCTGGCAAAGTAGATAGACGTCCACACAACAGAGTCCCATGAGTTATGTGATTCACATAATACAGTTGGCAGAGTAATAAATTCTATATATTTCTCTATGGATATTTCATTGCTATCTTTCTTCTATGAGAAAGGAGAAGGCAAAGTTGGTTGACCACCTCTGAAGTCCTGAATAGTTCATTAATGCCTGACGATGAACCCTCTAAAATAGAAGGCACTAACCACCAATTGTCCCAAGCCTTGGAACTTCACCACAATTTTTCAAGCTTAAGGAGAAAATCCTAGTTATTCTGTTAATAAGTATAGCATTTGTATTATTCAGATGACGATCATATAACAAAAAACTATGCTTCAAAAGTGTCAACATCTGTGTCTGTGTTTAATAAGGTTAATTACCATAGCCTCTGGTAGTTTTTAAAAGTTACTGAAGAGCCTTTGGCACTCTTCTCAGAGAGATCAGATGCAGGATCCATGTCTGTCCTCCTAAATGCAGGTGTACTTGTGATTCACTGTGCATGGGATCAGCAGTTAGCCTAATGGCTATGTCGCTGGATTCCCACGTAGTTGACCCCGATTCGCGTCCCAGGCCGGCGGCTTAAACTCACGCCGGAAACGTGTGTGTGCGTGCCCAAGATCCCGGGAGGAGAATGGAGGAGAAGGGATTGTGGTGTGGCTATCCCCCCTGGGGGGTGATTTCTCGCTTTCTGTCTCTCTGTCTCTCTCTATTTTTCTGGCGAGCTCACGCACCCTGTAACAAAAACCTCTCCAAAAAAAAAAAAAAGAAATGATAGTAGGTGACTTCTGAAACTCGGTTGGGAAACATGCAGCATGTTCTACTTTTTTGAATTGGGACACATGGGAGCTCTAAGCTGAGGGTCCCATGCCATAAGGAAGCTGAGGCTACATGGAAAGGCACATCTAGAAGCTCCAATCAACAGGCCAAGCTGAGGTCTCTGCTAACAGTTGGCGTCAAGAAGATCAATTTTCTCATCTGGACCCCAGACATCATGAGAAAAGACAGGACATTCCAGCTGCGTTCAGTCTGAATTCCCAATTCACAGAATCCATAAGCATAGTAAAATAGTTGTTTAAGCAGCTAATTTCTGAGGGAGACAATATGTTAAACATAGGTCAAATGACATCATAGCATATTACATAGATGACATCACAAAAATTAAAGCGGCATTAGAAAATGGAAACAGTGAATTACCCTAAAATAGTTATTACAGGTCTGTAGGAGTCCTTTACAAATAATGAATATATTCATTTTTTTCATAAATTTTTCTCAACAAAAGATTATCCTTCACATTAAATTAACATTAATTTGGATTTTAGAGTTCATATGGTTTTACTTATCATATAAATTAACTTTGGTTTTCCAGTAATAAATTATTATAACAAAAGGAATTTATATATAAGGAGTTAAAAATTGATACATATAATATATATATACATATATGTATATATATTATGTAAAATAAAAATATTTTAGGCCAACCCTGAAAAAGTCCTTAAAAATGTTATCATGAAAAGGGTACATACTGGGAACCAGCAGTTAGCGTAATGGCTATGTCGCTGGACTCCCGCGTAGTCGATCGCGGTTCGCGTCCCGGACCTGGTGGCTTAAAACTCACGCCGGGCGCGTGTGTGTGCGTGCCCAAGATCCCGAGAGGAGAATGGAGGAGAAGGGACTGTGGCGTGACCATCCCCCCTGGGGGGTGATTTCTCGCTTTCTGTCTCTATGTCTCTCTCTGTCTGTCTGGCGAGCGCACGCGCCCTATAGCGAAAATCTCTCTCAAAAAAAAAAAAAAAAAAAGAGTACATACTGGGGGGCCAGACAATGGTGAGCTGTAAAACACAATGCTTTGCACAGCCTGCACGCAGAAAGGTTCCAGGTTCACTCTAGAGACCTTCCTGAATATAGTAGTCACATGCATGTTTATGATCCAGGCTGGCTGAAAATGGGAGGAGATTGCAGCATTAGGACTGTGGGGGTGCTGTTTCTCTCTCTTTCTCTCAGAAGAAATAAACTTTTAAAAAAAGAGTAGATGTAATAATTGATTTGAAAATCACTTTTTTAATTTTTCTTAGCTACTTCCCCTTAAGGTCTAACACAATCCCCTATTGCTTATATTCTTCAGATTAAGTTCACATCTTTGCAGGAAACACAAGGCCCTTAACAATACATGCTCAATCAGGACCAACACGTAGCATGGTGGTTAGAGTGCTGGACTCCCACATGACTGACCATGATTTGAGTCCTGGACCTGGCAGCTTGCTTTCTCACCTTCTCTCTGCCTCTCTCTTATCTCTGTCTCTCTGTCTCTCTCTGGTGAGCATGCATGTTCTATAGCAAGTTTTTAAAAACAATAATAATAAATTAAATTAAATTAAAATAATTTTTTTAGAAATGCAGTCCCAAAATGATGTTAGCTTCTTCCCTCCTTTCACCCTCTTTCCATAAGTTTAAATTACTTTGAACTTCTCATCCCCTCAGAAACTCCTGTTTCTCCATAAAGACCAAGCTCTAGTGCAACTTCCTCTATGAAGTCTTTCTGGAATACCCATAGGAGTCTGTGTTCTCAAAATGAATCAGTCAGGTCCTTGCAGGAAACAGATGACACATCCAAATGAGTGGTTAACAGATGTAGACTGCAAAAGAAGCTTGGGCCCTTCGTAACCCACTTGGCTTTGGACAGCACTGCTGGTTCTTAAGTTTTTGGAACTTGGACTGATATTTACACCCTTGGTTACCCTAATTCTCAAGCCTTTGAGTGTGAACTAGAATTATGTCATGGGCCTTCCTCAGGCAGATGGCAGATCATGGGACTACTCACCTCCATATTGACATGAGCCAATACTTCATCATTCTTTTTCTATATAGCTATACATGGTACTTTGATTCTATTTCTCTTGAGAACTTTGACTTAAGTCAACCTAAATCAATAACCCACTGATACATTCCATAAATCAACCCAGGAAAAAAACTAAGTTGAGAAGGATGGAGAGTAGAGATGGAGGTGTAGGAGAGAAAAGATACTCAAACTGTTAATTTATATTTTGATGACATACTTTTTTTAAAAAGAGAGTAGATGTAATAATTGATTTGAAAATCACTTTTTTAATTTTTCTTAGCTACTTCCCCTTAAGGTCTAACACAATCCCCTATTGCTTATATTCTTCAGATTAAGTTCACATCTTTGCAGGAAACACAAGGCCCTTAACAATACATGCTCAATCAGGACCAACACGTAGCATGGTGGTTAGAGTGCTGGACTCCCACATGACTGACCATGATTTGAGTCCTGGACCTGGCAGCTTGCTTTCTCACCTTCTCTCTGCCTCTCTCTTATCTCTGTCTCTCTGTCTCTCTCTGGTGAGCATGCATGTTCTATAGCAAGTTTTTAAAAACAATAATAATAAATTAAATTAAATTAAAATAATTTTTTTAGAAATGCAGTCCCAAAATGATGTTAGCTTCTTCCCTCCTTTCACCCTCTTTCCATAAGTTTAAATTACTTTGAACTTCTCATCCCCTCAGAAACTCCTGTTTCTCCATAAAGACCAAGCTCTAGTGCAACTTCCTCTATGAAGTCTTTCTGGAATACCCATAGGAGTCTGTGTTCTCAAAATGAATCAGTCAGGTCCTTGCAGGAAACAGATGACACATCCAAATGAGTGGTTAACAGATGTAGACTGCAAAAGAAGCTTGGGCCCTTCGTAACCCACTTGGCTTTGGACAGCACTGCTGGTTCTTAAGTTTTTGGAACTTGGACTGATATTTACACCCTTGGTTACCCTAATTCTCAAGCCTTTGAGTGTGAACTAGAATTATGTCATGGGCCTTCCTCAGGCAGATGGCAGATCATGGGACTACTCACCTCCATATTGACATGAGCCAATACTTCATCATTCTTTTTCTATATAGCTATACATGGTACTTTGATTCTATTTCTCTTGAGAACTTTGACTTAAGTCAACCTAAATCAATAACCCACTGATACATTCCATAAATCAACCCAGGAAAAAAACTAAGTTGAGAAGGATGGAGAGTAGAGATGGAGGTGTAGGAGAGAAAAGATACTCAAACTGTTAATTTATATTTTGATGACATACTTTTTTTAAAAAGAATTATTTATTTAATTTTATTTATGATTATTTAAAAAATTAACTACAGAACATGTGTACTCACAGAAAGAGAGAAAGAGGGAAAGTAAGAAAGCAAGCCACCAGGTCTGGAATTTGAACCATGGTTGACCATGTGGGAGTCCAGCACCCCACCCACCAACTCTGGCCCAATACTTTGATGACATTCTATTGCCATGATTTGTTTTCATGAATATTTTCTCGCTCTGACTATGCATGACACTACTATCATTATCTCCATAGTCTGTGCACACGGCCAAGAATTTGGACCAAATTTGTCTCTTAACAGGTGTTTATTGAATTAATAAGGGATTGGTAGATGTACATGTGTACACTACGAGCATTAATTGGTGTTCTTGAATGTTCTATTATTCTTACTTTTTTTATTAATTATTGGGCATGTGAGCTCACTGGAAAGAGACAGAGACTGAAAGTGATAAATTCCCCCTCCAGGGGGGTTGGCCACACCACAATCCCTTCCTTTCCTTTCTCTCCAAGGGATTCTGGGCACCCATGCACACACACTGTTGTGTCTTTCAAGACACTGTGTCTGAGACTTGAACCTCAGAGTTGGCCATATGGGATCCAGTGCCTCAACCACCATGGAGCCTGCTAGCCTGCAATTTTTACTTTCTAAAATTCTTCCTACAGTTGTTTTTTTGTTTTGTCTTTTGAAATCCAATTATTTTTTATCTGCATTAAGTTCTTGAGTTTTTGTTGTTGTTGTTCTAAGCGAAGCAGCTATTTGTATTGTATTTTTGTTTGTTTATATCTTATTAATGCAATCTTAATTATTTAGGTCAATTAAGATTATATTTTATAATCTTAATCTTAAAATTTTATTTTTGTCTGTGTACACAATGGTGGGACAATTTAATTTATAAAATAGGGCACTTTTGTGGCACATGGTTTAAAATTTTCCCTTCAGTTTTGTACTGATTTCCTAAATTCCTTTACACTATTTGCATAGATCTTGTCAATCAAATTTATTCTGTTTAAGAGATTAATAGAGGAATGCTACATTATAAGCCTTCCAGTTTCCTTGAATGATTTTTAGTATTCTGTAACACTTTTTTGTAATTAAGATTTAAATACCCAATCCCTCAAGACTTGCCATACAGAGAGCTGTCAATCAAGGAATTGGCAGGCTCTATGAACCGCATGATGAAGTCTTTATCCCTACTCTCTGATGCCTTCAAGACCAGCTTTTGCGAGCTGATCCTTCATTTCACATGTCTTAGAACTCACTCACACTTCTTATGCTTGGAAATGTAACACACAAAGTGACAACGTAATCCACAGCTAATAAGTTAGCGGCTATAAAAATGAACATCCACATTAACTTGCCAAGCATGGAGGATGGAGGTGTTACACTGTACTCGTGCATATATGTCTGCCAGGGCAATGGTACATATGCCTTTGGAGATGCTTCTAAGTTATGCAGAGAAGCCGACGATAATGCTTGAACTTTGTTGTCAGGATACAGTTTCATTTAAGAGCCAAACCAACAGCATCAAAACACTTGGCCATGATTAGCCACAATTCAGTCAGCAAGGAAAACATGCAAAACTAGCCTTTGGGTTGTAAATTTTGTGGAAATAAAACTATCTCAGTACATTCTGTTGGGTCCTAGTTTAGTGATATGCTTTCACTGGAAAAATAATAGCAACAAAGAAGTTAAATCTTTTTTCTGCTTATCCCTTAACTTGTTACACAGTGAGGCAAAATGAATTGTTATTATCATTACTAAGAGAAAAAATTACTATTTGTCATTAGTTTCCAAATATTAAAAAAACGCCCCTTAGGCCAGTCCCACAGTGCAATCGTTAAGCACTATGCATAGGGAGTAGATCCTCATGACCAGCCACAGTTTTCATCTCGGTGCAGAGGTTTGAAAAACATGCTGGGGGTACATGTGAATGTTTATGTCCAAAATCCTGATGATATGAAAAATCAAGGAAAAGGATTATGGTGTGATCATGCATGCCCTGTTGAGAGATCAGCTCTCTCTCTTTCTTTAGCAAGAGCACATATCCCCTGGAACAAATTTTTTTAAAAAAATACAACCTTCTATTTTTTTTTTTTTTTTGGAGAGGTTTTCGCTATAGGGTGTGAGCGCTTGCCAGACAGACAGAGAGAGACATAGAGACAGATCAATCCCCCCCCCCTCCGTGGGGATGGCCACACCGCAATCCCTTCTCCTCCATTCTCCTCTCGGGATCTTGGGCACACACACACACGCGCCAGGTTTGAGTTTTAAGCCACTGGGTCCAGGACGTGAACCATGGTCGACTATGTGGGAGTCCAGCAACATAGCCATTACGCTAACTGCTGGTTCCCCCCCAAAATACAACCTTTTAATTTTATTTTCATTCCAAATATAAAGTTTTAAGAGTTTATTCAGTTACAATGATAATACAACAAAATCTAAGAGCATTATAAAATCTCAATCTCACACCTTAAAACTAAGTCGCCCACTGAAATCTACTCCCACCGCCCCCACCCCAAGAGCCAGGATCTTGCTAAGTTGCCCTGGCTGGCCTCAAACTTGTGATCCTCCTGTCTCAGCCTCCCAAGTAGCAGGGACTACAGGAGTTTGCCCCCACCCCCAGCTTTGAATTATAATTTTTAAAGTTTACTTATCCTTTTTAGCAAGATAAGGTATTTGACACACAAAGCCTAAACCATAAATTATAAATTATTGATCTATGCATATCTATTAATGACTTGTATTTGTGAATATGGTTTTAAGAAATATAAATTGTCATATACTTTTCTTCTCAATATGACTTTCAGAATCATGCAAGCTTGTCATCCTATATATGAGGGAGGAGCATCTTGAGTCCACTGAGAAGGTAGCAGGGATTGAGGAAGAAGAGTGACATGTTAGAGAATAACAGAGACAATGTCTTTGATGCCTATTATAGTACACACTTCATATATCTTATTTTAGTACTGACAAAAAGCCCTCCAGGTAGGTATCTTTTGTTCCAGTACTAATTCATGTTGAGACTCAGGATGGTTGGATAAATTACACAAACTGACAAGGCAGGTAAATTGTGAAGCTGGGATGTAAATCCAGATCTAATTTAAAAGTGTGCTTCTATTGAGTTGTTAGGAGAGTCATAACGCACTTACTGCACAGAAGAATATGTCTTGACTTTCCCAATAACCTAATATTATTCCATGGAATTTTCTAATAGACATAAAATATAGCAGACTATAAACTCTTCAAAAATAAGTGTACTATCCAAAACATTGTTGTATATCTCTATTGTTGTCCATATGAATTAGTTCACTTGTTTTTTAATTCATTTGTTCACTGGAAGACATGTTTTCAGGGTCTACTCTGAGCCAAGCATTGTGCTAGGCTCTGGGAATTCAGTGGAAAACCAGACAGACAAGGGTCCCTAACCTCAAGGCCCATATAGACAACAGAGGGTTTCAGAAAAGCAGAAGGGCAATGAGAATACAGTGCACTCATGGAGAAGGAGGCAAATGCATGAAGGAAACAAATATTCAGATCTGGGAAGGCAACTCCGAGGAAGCGACAACTATGTGAAAGCTTTACAAACAAGCAGGGTTATCCAGATACAGGGGAAAGTTTTCCTAAAAGAGGATCTTGAATGAGCAAAGGCCTGGAATGAATGGCGGGAGGCACTAGAAAGGTGGTAGGTGTAGTAGGAGCGGAGGTGATGTTGCCAAAGAATTTACAGACATGTTCAAGGAATTGGAAACAGGATTTGAGAACAATCTCTCTGAGCAGAGTCCAGAGGATCATGGAAGGGTAGGGAGTGAGATAAAAGCCTGGATTCAGGAGTACAATTAAGAGAGGTGTTGGCAGCCTGCAGTCCTAAATGGTACTAGGGACTGGGAAGTGGGAAGGCTGAGTCTGGGGACTGGATTTGAGGGAGGAAGAACACATTGTAGGCTCCCAGGGAAATCTGCTAAATTTCTCAGGAATATTGAGAGTGAAGCACTGGAGCAATTAATACAGGTTAAAAATCTCAACACATATAAAAATAAAAAAGAAAAGAAATGAAATGATGTTGAGATATTCCAGATGCTGGAATTATCAGATAAGGATATTAAAGCAGTGATTATAACTATGCTCATGAATATAAAAAGAAAAAAATGTTCACAATGAACAAACAAATAGGAAATTTTAAAAAGAGAACTAAAAAACATAATATCTGAAATAAGCTGGTGGGTCTATTAATCATTTTCATGGTGTTTAATATTGTATAGAGCATTGACAGAACTCTAATTTCTGGGTAGTATTAGAAGAAATTTTCTAGTCATGTTCTAACTACAGTGATACTGCTATTAAATATGTGTATTTCAATATAAACTTATCTTGTGCTACTCTGTTTAAAAATTAAAATTTATTTATTACCAAAAAAATATATCATCACATGGAACTCCTTAGGGAA